>NC_068389.1:28692755-29025255 GCF_023724105.1 Carassius gibelio | reverse complement strand
GGATGGTCAGCCCCGTCCAGAACCAGGTGCTCCAGTGAGAGCTCTTCAATTAGAGTATTATTCAATTATTATTTTTGTTATAACTGACATATTTGTATATGTATGTGTGTGTGTGTGTGTCTGTGTGTGTGTGTGTGTGTGTGTGTGCATGTATGTGTGTGTGTGTGTGTGTGTGTGTGTGTCTGTGTGTGTGTGTCTGTGTGTGTGTGTGTGTGCGTGTGTGTGCGTGTGCGTGTGTGTGTGTGTGTGTGTGTGTGTGTGTGTGTGTGTGTGTGTGTGGTTTCAGGGCCCGTGTGGCTCGTGCTGGGCGTTCAGTGCTGTCGGTGCTCTGGAGGGTCAGATGAAGAGGAGAACCGGTTCTCTGGTCCCCTTGAGTCCGCAGAACCTGATGGACTGCAGTGTGAGTCTGGGGAACCGCGGCTGCAGAGGAGGATATCTGAGCCGAGCCTTTCTCTACGTCATCCAGAACCACGGCATCGACTCCAACACCTTCTACCCGTATGAACACAAGGTACTGCAGAACACTGACTCTACACCACAGCACAGCTCTTGATGAAACTTGATCAGAACTAAGCTGTTTGTGCGTGGCAGTGGTCTGCGAGGAGCTGTCACGCTTTTTTGTGTTTATTTATTATTAAAGTTTAGTTTAAATGTTCGCCGGTTCCTGCCTCCTTCTTCCCGAACTACGAACTGTTACAAAAATATTTACCAAAAATGAATCAAACCATAATGTAAAATTAAATAAACAATTTTAAAATGAAAATAAATCATACAAATTTATGTTTAAAATACCTTTAAAAAAAACAATGAAAAACTTACTAAAAATGAATTAAACCATAAAAGTGTCATAACAAAAGAAATAAAACATCATTAAAAAAACAATTGAAATAAACGTTTTTGTGACATTTATAGTGACTTTGTTGTGGTGTTGTTGTGACATAGTGACATTGTTGTGACATTGTAGTCACGTAGTGGTGTTGTAGTGATGTGACGTTTATAGTGACTTTGTTGGGAAATGTGACATTTATGGTGACATGGTTGTGACATTGTTATGGTGTTGTAGTGACATTGTGACATTTATAGTGACTTTGTTGTGGTGGCGTTGTTGTGACATTGTAGTTGGGCATTGGTGTTGTAGTGACGTGACTTTTATAGTGACGTTGTTTTGACAGTGATTTTGTTGTGTTGTGGTGGTGTTCTTGTGACATAGTGACATTGTTGTTAAATTGTAGTCACGCAGTGGTGTTGTAGTGACGTGAAATTTATACTGACTGTTGTGGTGGCGTTGTTGTGACATTGTAGTCGCATAGTGGTGTTGTAGTGACATGAAGTTTATAGTGATTTTGTTGTGTTTTGGTGGTGTTCTTGTGACATTGTAGTAACGCAACGGTGTTGTAGTGACGTGACGTTTATAGTTACATTGTTGTGGTGTTGTAGTGGCGTTGTTGTGACATTGTAGTGGTGTTTTAGTGATGATGTGATGTGTTGTGATGTTTACTTTGTTGTGGTGTTGTGGCAACTTTGTTGTGACGTTTATAGTGACATTGTTGTGACATTGTAGTTTTGACGCCGTGGTGTTGTAATGACGCTGTGACATTTATTGTTACTTTGTTGTGGCAACTTTGGTGTGTTGTAGTGACGTTGTGTTGTAGTGATGTTATAGTGACGTTGTGGTGTTGTATTGATGTTGTTGTGATGTGGCATTGTAGTGAAGTTGTAGTGAAGTGGCGTTTTAGTGACATTGCTGTGCCGTAGTGATGTTGTAGTGACGTTGTTATGTCTTTGTGATGTTGTGTTGCTGCTGTGTTGTTTTGGTGATGTTGTTGTAATGTTGTGATGTTGTGGTGACGTTTGCAGCAGGGTACGTGTCGATACTCTGTGACGGGAAGAGCTGGATATTGCTCAGGTTTCCGGATTCTTCCACGTCACAATGAGGCGGCGCTGCAGTATGCCGTTGCTAACATTGGACCCGTGTCCATCGGTATCAACGCCAAACTTGCTTCCTTCCACAAATACAGAAGTGGTGAGACAAATAAAATATATCACACACACCTGTCTGTCTGCCATCGGCCCCCTCAAATGATACATGTGTGTGTTCAGGAATCTACAGCGATCCGAAGTGCAGCTCTTTGCTGATCAATCATGCGGTTCTAGTTGTGGGATACGGCTCAGAAAATGGACAAGACTACTGGCTGGTGAAAAACAGGTTGATTTTCAATTCTTAAAAAATACAATGGGACAGTTAAGACTTGTCAGGTTTTAAAAGGTTATTTTAAAATTATAATATTATAACTGTGTTTCAGCTGGGGAACGGCGTGGGGTGAAAACGGCTTCATCCGCATGGCACGAAATAAAAACATGTGTGGGATATCCAGCTTTTCCATTTACCCCACCATCTCATCGCCGGCACCTGAGCTTCCTGTCTGAGACACTGGAGACGTCTTTAGTTTCTCAAACTCACAAAAGCAAAGAACATTCGTTTAAAATGTGAACTGTGATTGATCTCATTGGAAATAAAGTTGATACTGCTTTAATTTAGAAATAAGGGGGAAGAGAATTCTCAATAAAAAATTTTTTTTAATGTTAATATAATTAATTTAAACATTGAAATTAGAGATCCGTTGTATTTTTTATTTATCAAAAAAGAGAACACCAAAAATAAGTTAAATATTAAAATGCAAAATTAAAAGTAATACTGCTTTTATAAAAACTATAAAAATAAAACACTTTATTAAATCTCGAAAATGTAAAAATCATAAACGTGTTACATCTTAATTGTCACACCGAAATTAGAGATTGATGTTTTATGTGACTCATAAGAATTTTTGTGTTTTATATATATATATATATATATATATGCCATTGATATAATTTAATTAAAATATATAGATTATTAGAATTAAATGAAATTAAGGGAAAAACCTTCATGCTTGAAACTGTGCTTATTTTACATTAAAGTATTGTTAAAAACTAGTAATAACTATAAAAAAAATTATATATATATATATATATATATATATATATATATATATATATATCTTTAAACCATTCAAACAATGAAATTAGAGATCTATTAATTTTATGTGAGAAAGGGAAAAGTTACCATACATGTTTTTATAAATATAATATTTCATACCAGATTTATGTTATTTGTTAATTGTCTTATAATGTTAATATTTGTATAAATATAAATGTAATATTTTATATTTGTTAGCATTTTTGAATATTATGAATCATTATTTTATTTTGTATTAAAAAAAATATGCCTTTCATTTAAACACTTAAATTAGAGATAGTTTTTTGTGGCTCCTGAAGAACAATAAGTCTAATTTTATGCTTATGTTCATTGATGTAAGAATAAATGAAGCTCAAAGTTTGATTAAAAGATTAAAATAAGCAGCATGGCTTTTATTGATTGTGTTATAAAGTATTCGATTCTCTATAAAACATGTGCGTCTGTCAGCGTCAGAGATGCTCTCATCACACTGGACTTCAGGCGAGTGTTAGTGTTAGATCCACAGATCCGTCCTCACATGTGTTCGGGATGATTCTGAAGACAGCTGATGAAGTCCTGCACCTGACGGCCCTCAAAACAGATCTGATAGACGGAGACGAACAGAGGGAACCTGCACACACACACACACACACATCAGACACACACACACTGATGAGGAGGAGGATGTCTCTGGGACTCACTTGTCCTCCATGCTCTTCTTCTGGAGGATCTTGTAAACCTCTGCAGACGTCTGAGGACCCTGGAGCTTCTGACCGTTCAACATCTCAGCTTCCAGCTCCGCTATTGACTGATGAGAAACAGCACAGACATCACATTCAGAACACACACACTGCCTGAGAATCCGTTCAGTTGCTCCATCTAGTGGCCAGAGGCATGAAACTGCATTCATGTGTATTAAAATCATTGATCAAAACTAGTAGTTTAGAGGGAAATCAAATAGTTTTTAACAAATCTTCACAAAAAAAGAGAAAAAAAAAGGACGTGCAATCATAATGCTGTGGGTGATTTTGACAGGATAATAAACTGCACGGTGATGGTCCATCCCTGGCACTGGTCTCTGACACGCCGAGGGTCATGTGATGGTCCGAGTGTTCGAGTCGCACCTTCTGTGAGCGGGCGAAGGCCTCGGCCACGCGGCGGTTGCGTCCTCCGTAGCAGGTGGTGATGAGGTCAGCCACGCCGCAGCTCTCCAGGAAGGTGTCCGAGATCACGGCGCTCTTACAGAAGAGTTTGGAGAAGGCCACCATCTCCATCAGCCCCAGCCGGATCACTGCAGCTTTAGTGTTATCACCGAAACCCAGACCGTCACAGAAACCTGCGCCCACCGCCACAATGTTCTGACGCACACACACACACACACACACGTTTCATGACACGATTAACTGGCAGATTATGACATGTTTGATTCAGTTCTGCCTTGAGCAACTTTTGTAACAGGAAGACTTTTGTAAACTGTGTTTGCAAAGTTATGACATAAAAGTGATAATGAGATTGTAAATCAGCAAGAACTTTGTATATTTCTAAATTTCATCTCGTAATAATCATAAAAGGTTATTTCTGAAATGTTACTTTTTGTCATTTAAATTTGTCTTTAAATGTCTCTTGAGTTGGATTTAAGTAATATATTGATTAATGTCATAATTTAAAATTTTCTAATTATCTCATTATTGTGGCTTTTTATCTCATAATTTTTATGTTCTGGCATAATTATATATTTATATATCATAATTTTGACTTTTGCCAAAATTATTTTTAATCTCAGAACTTTTCCTCATAATTTGGATTTTTAGCTCAATTATGACTTTCTCATGATTTTGTCATCATTTTTATTTCATAATTATGACTCATTCTGTCATAATTACAACTTTCCCTCATAAATTAGATTTTTATCTCATAATTATGACTTTTTTTCTGATGATTTTGATGATTATTTGATTATTATCTTAATTATTACTTTTTAACTCATAATTTCAATGTCATAATTATTTTAAATGTTTTTATCTCAGACTTTAGATTGTTTTGTCATAATTATAACTTCCCCTCATAATTTTGTCTTTTTGTCATAATTATGACTTTTTATCTCATAATGATTTTTTTTAATATAACAATTGTTTTTTTCTCCTACTTTTCTCTTTCTTTCATAATTATGACTTTGTATCTCAGAATTTAGATTTCTTTTTTTAAACAATTATGACTCATTATTATCTCATATTTTTGACTTTCTCATAATTAGAACTTTTTATCTCATGATTTCAATTTTTGTTTAACTCATAATTTTGACTTTTTGCTTTTATTTGGTTCATCTTAGGTCAAACAGAAAGTAACAATAACGTAAATATAGTAATAAGAACATGCAACCATACTTTAATTCAGATGAAGAAAAAAATATAAGAAAACAGGAAATCATAGTTATACAATAAAATAGAAAAAGAGACAAACTGACAAAAATAAATAAATAATTTTGACTTTTTATCATAATTTTGACTGGCTCTGTCATAATTTTAAGTTCTCTTCATAATTTAGATTTCTATCTCATAATTGTGTCTTTTTGTTATTATTATGACTTTTTATCTCATAATTAAAAATCGTGTCATGATTATCTCCTAGTTATGATTTGCCTAATCTTCCATAGGAGATAACAGGTGGTTTAAAGATCTCTTGTACCTTCAGCGCCCCGCACAGCTCCACCGTGTCGCTCTCCTTCACCACAGTGATCCTGAAGTTCGGCGTCTGCAGAAGCTCTTTGAAGATCTTGTCGTGGGATTCATTAGTGGCTCCTGAAACACACGCAGTCATAAACACACGAGGTCAAGCGTCGCTCTGCAGGTTCCTCACAGGAAGTGATGTCACACACACCGATGGTGGTCTCGCAGAACTTCTCCTCGGCCACCTCGCTGGCGATGTTGGCACCCATCAGCACACTGACCTGGATCTCCAGCTTGGACCTGATGATGTCAGAGATCAGGGTCAGTCCATCCGGACCCTCATCGATGCCCTGAACACACGCATTCAGGAGGATTATTAGCACACAAGATAATACTGAGATATCGCTGACTGTGTAAAGAAGATGTGAGTGTCTCATACTTTAATGAGGGAGATGCCAGTGGCTCCAGGTTTGACGTGAGGTTTCATCTGCTCACAGATTTTCCCAATGAACTGATGAGGAATGACGAAGATGAGGAGGTCTGCTCCGCTCGTGGCTTGGGTGACATCAGGAACAGCCAGCTGAGGAAACACAGCAGATCTGAACGCAGGTGATTCATGACTCTCTGGAAGCTCCTCCATCATGAGCTGCTTTACATCACTGCTTCTCAACCTCTTAAACCATATCTCTCATATTACTACATCTACCACTTCTGGTGCAACTATGACAACGCTCAAAAATCATACATTCTAACTTTTTGTCATAGTTCTGACTTTATCTCATAATTATCTCTTATAATTTTGTCCTTTTGTTATAATTTAGAATTGTTATCTTATTGCCTCTGTTACAGTTAAAAAAAGGTGAAAGTGAAAAAAAGTGAAGTGACATTCAGCCAAGTATGGTGACCCATACTCAGAATTTGTGCTCTGCATTTAACCCATCCGAAATGCACACACACAGAGCAGTGAACACACACACACACACTGTGAGCACACACCCAGAGCAGTGGGCAGCCATTTATGCTGCAGCGCCCGGGGAGCAGTTGGGGGTTCGATGCCTTGCTCAAGGGCACCTAAGTCGTGGTATTGAAGGTGGAGAGAGAACTGTACATGCACTCCCCCCACCCACAATTCCTGCCGGCCTGAGACTAGAACCCACAACCCTTCGATTGGGAGTCCAACCCTCTAACCATTAGGCCACGACTTCCCCCAAACTTTTTATCTAATAGTTTCAGCTTTTTATATCAGAATTTTAACCTTTTGTCAATTATGACTTTATTATCTCACAATTATGCATTTTTATCTCAATGCCATACATTTTACTGTTTAAACTTATAATTTAATATTTTTAGAATAATTTAGATTTTTTTTTATCTCATGATTTCAACTGTTATAGTCTAAGTTTTATCACATAACTTTTTCATCTCATAATTTTTTATATAATTTATTTTAAGTTTGTGTCATTATTTTGTGACATTTTGTAAATGTTACATGTTCCCTCATTTAGATTTTTATCCCATAATTATTCTTTTTGATTGCTATAAATTAGTTAATCTCATTTTTTTTTACTTTGTCATAATTTCAACTGTTATAATCCACTTTCTATCACATCATTCATACTTTTATCTAATAATCATTACATTTTATTCTTTTTAATGCCATAAATGAGTTTTTATCTCAAATTTTTTTACTTTTCACAAGTTATAATCAAGTTTTTATCAACATTGTGATTTTATATAATTCTTATGAATTTTTTAAATATCTCACAATTTCATCTTTCTGTCATAATTGTAATTTTTATCTCATAATCTGTTATACTGGTTACTGGAATTTTTGTTTTCATTTTATTTCTTGAATTTTTTTTTTTTTAATTTTTTTTTTTTTTTTTTTTTTGAAGATTGAATGAAGATGAATTTTTTTTTTTAAGTTTTCATTCATTTTCGTCATTTTTTTAAATAAAATTAACCATTTGGCTTCAGGAACAACCCACATAGTATGACTCATACTTAGGTACCTTCATAAAACATTGGGTAGATCAAGACATTTGCAATACAGCATCTGAATGATTGCTACATCACTTGTATTATTCCTTCCACTTTGCACTAGTTAGTTACAGTCTGTTTGAGTTGCTGTGCAATGATTTCAAAATCACAAGTGCACATTTGCTCATGTATCTCTTCCCATCATGACCTCTGCCTCACTTCTTCAGTGGTCACTTCACTTGCATATGAGTCATTATTAATCTGCTACACAACGTTGTGTAATTCTGCAGCAGTAACGTGTAGATGACTGTGATTAGTGCAAAGTTCAGCACTTTATTCTGTGTGTATCCGTATTTACTCAAAGATACCATGGTATTACCTTCTGGACTTCACTAGTTCATGAATCAACGAGCTCCCAGCTATCAAAAATATCAAAATTAATCTATGAAAATGTTATTCATGAATGTTCTCTAAATGCTCAGAACATGCTTCTTTGTTACACGAACATTCCAGAACATTCAATTTCATCATTTTGCAAACATTATGGGAACGTTACTTTTAAATGTTCTCTGTAACATTTATAGAATGTTACCATGACAACAGAACAAATGCTACATAAACAAGTGTATAATGAATGTTTCTGTGGTAAAGTTTTGAGAACATTATTAAACGTAACTGAAAATTCAAACTCTTCAGAGCATTCTGTGTTTGCTGGGGTCATACTCTTCCCATCACTGTAGAAGAGTACAATAAAGAGAAACACACACCACATTTTTGGGCAGTTTGTGTCCGGGCAGATATTTGACGTTCTCGTGTTCGGTGTTGATGATCTCGGTGAGTTTGCGTCCGTCGATCATCTCCTCATAGACCCACATCTTCACCATTGGATCGAAGCGGTTCGACGCTTTCACATTGTGCCCGATGATCTTAGCGATGGCAGAACCCCTGACCAACACATTTACATACATTATTTAAAACATATTTTCAAAATTAATTTATATATATGTATATATATATATATATATATATATATATATATATATATATATATATATATATTTAAATATATGTTCATAAAAGTACAAAAGAAAAAAATATATATATTTATTTTCATTGGGAAAACACACAATAGTTGACCCAATAACTGGATGTGAAACTGTGAGAAGCTTCAGAATCAGGTTTACTTCAGTAAATATTACAGTATTACTATGTGGAAAACAGTAGCGGAAACCACGGATATTCTGAGAAAATACCGCGATAAATTACATGGCAATTAAACGGTATAGTGGTGTGAGCATTCCCTTACAAAAATTAACCATGGTTTTACTACAAACAAAACCAAAAAAACATGGTTACTATAGTTAATCCATGGTAACCACAAATTAACCATGGTTTTGCTAAATTAACCATAGTATAACCATGGTATTTGTAGTAAATCTGTGGTTATACAAATGGTAGACAATACGCCAAAAAACCATGGGTTACTACAGTTTTACTATAATAAAACCATGGTTATTTTTCGTAAGGGTTAGAGCAGCTGTCACAACAGTTCTGTACAAACACACCTGTGCTGAGACTAGAGTCGAGACAGACGCAGGTGAAACTGAAAGCAATCGCGCGTCTGACGTCGCGTCGCGTCGCGTCGCGTTCAGCGCAGAGCGTTCTCAGACGATATAAGACGGGACTCACCAGTTTCCTGAACCGATGATACACACTTTCTTGGCAGGCATCGTGTTTGTTGCTGTCTGAGGATCAGAGAGAGAATGAAGTGTGACTTCCTGACACACCCGATACACACAGAGAGAGAGAGAGAGAGAGAGAGAGAGAGAGAGAGAGAGAGAGGTACACACACACACACACAGAGCGAGTGAGAGAGAGAGAGAGTGAGAGACTGCAAGGCTGGCTTCAATGGGTCTGGATTTGTTCTGCTCCCAAATTCCTGTTTAGTGAATCGTCTGTGTTACAGTGCAATTGTATGGATTAAAATGACTGTTAATATAAAAATAAATGGAAATGATTAACTATTTGTTCTTTAATGATTCGTGCATTATAATGTTTGAATGCAGCTCGTGTTAAAATATGTTATTGATGTCATTTAAGAATAAAATCAAACACTGAGATCGTTTGTTCGTTCATTTATTTATATAGCACCTTAACAGGCTACATACTAGTTCCAAGGTGCTTTACATTACAACGGAAAGCAAAAACAACAACAACAACAACAGGGCAAGCGTAAAAACATCCATATACTAAAATGCCAGGGAGTACAAATATGATCTCAAACGATACTTAAAAACATTTAAAGATAAGGAAGATCTAACATTCCATTCAATTGAACGAGATTTGCAGCAATCCGCAACTTCACTTCCTCCAGACACTTAAGGAATGGCACATTATTAGATCTCAACGGAAAGTAGACTTGAATGTCATCAGCCTACAGATGGTAGGAAATACTATCCTTAAAGATAATTCCCAAAGAGAGCATGTACAGTGAAAACAGGACCGGACCCAAAACAAAGCCTTGTGGGACCCCACAGGTAATAGGTGCAGAGGCAGAAAAATAGTTATACTTTCCAAATAAGAGGCAAACTATTTTAGGACCGTCCCCTGGATACCAACAAATTGCGTTAAAAGTTAAAAGTATCTGGTGATCAATGGTGTCAAAAGCTGCTGAAAAATCGAATAAAATTAATGCTGCATGATTACCTGCATCCGTAATCAAGAGAAGATTAACCCTCCGCTCCATTTATTTCTAATATCATAGCTATAGATAAACAGCTATCTATTATTCCATTTATTTTTTCAACATTAAACTTTAAAAATAAATCGCATGTTCCAGATAATAAGTTAAAGCTAGGTTTTTTACTCGGACAGAACAGTCTATTGATAACAGCAAAAAGTTAACATGGTGGTTTATTAGCAATGGTATCAGATAATGAGCTTGCTTTGTAATATTTTACAGCCTTTTGGTAACTTGTCAGACTTTCCCTTAGAATTTGCCAGGAAACTTGCAACCAAAGATTGGGTTTCAGATTTCACCAAATGTCCCACAACCACAGAACAAGATGAAATCAGAAACATTACGAGGAAACAACTTCATTAACATACTAAAACATGTTTTCATTAATATATCATATCTATGTAATATAATGATGTCTTCATGGAAATGTTAAAAAAGAAAACGTTATAATACAATATAACATTGCTTGAGGGTTTGGCTCTAGATAACAGAATATAACGGGTAATATGTAATAGAAAAAAGTCATGAAAATGTAAATTTTTTTTGATTAGAATAAAATAAAATAAAATAAAATTAGGTCAGTATTAAACAGCAGAAGTCAATGGAAAGTCCCAATCATGTGATTTGTAATAGTTTTGATGTTCGTGTGGATGTGGTTTCTATAATTCAGCAAAATCTGATCAATGTGTCCTGTGTGATGAAAACAGATGACTAAATAATGTTCTGTTCTGTATCTAAAAACATCTGGACTATATAAACTGTATCTTAAAACATCCAAGCATACATGTAACTACCCTGTATGTAATTATACCATCATTCTTGACATCCACAAAAACATCTGAAGTTAGTCACTGATATAAATGTTATAGCAGTATTTTGGATTTCTTTTAAATTCTTCTGAAAAAAAGGAGAAAAGAGTAATAGCTGTATTTCATCATCTTGAGTCTTTGTCTTTCTTTGAATATTATGAATTCATATATCGTCACACATCACGTTCTGCTGAGCCAACAAAACTAAAATCAGTTCAAAGACCAAAGGAAATACAAATAATCACATTTTATCACCACGTGAACTTTGACCCTGAAGAAAGATCCTAAAGTGGCCCTCATCTGAAGTCGACTATTTCACATTTCCCTCTAATAGTCCAGAAAAACAATGATTTTGCAAGTTGTTAAAGTTGCAGTCTTCAACATTTAATCGTCAAAACCACCAATATTTAAATATTCTACATATCCTATAATTGATGCTAAAATAATTTCTTATCTTTTTATAGTGTATATATACAGTATATAATGTATATTTATCAATATACGCATATATTTCTTCCTTAGCCAAAATATTTAAAATCATGCTGTGTAATAATTTAAAATATCCAAAATAATACAAATTAAATGCTAATGCTAATAATAATGTGTGCAAAGGGCCTTGAGGTTCTTTTCAACATAAAAGTTCATTAAAAACATAATCGCTAACATACAGCCTCGAGTTCAATACTTATAGAAGCAGATCTGAAGAAGATATCTGCAGAAGATAAGAGATAAGAGAGCGGATCACATGTGTCATGTGACAGTGTGAGGGTCATGTGATGAGGAAGTGAGGTCAGGTGTCAGTATGAGGGTCAGGTGATGAGGAAGTGAGGTCATGTGACATGCATGCCACACACGCTCTCTGAATGTTGAACGTTGCATATTTCACATTTCGCAACAGAAAAACTTGCACGGTTATCCAAAACCACACACGCTCCCTACCTAGACAGCATTTCAGGACGTTCCAGTCATTGTTACATTAGATTAATTTATATGCCGTTATGGTTTATAATATTAATGTTTTGAGTTTGAGTTAAATATTAACATTTTGAATTGTCTATTATTGTATTTATTTATTTTTCTATTATTTTTTATTTTAATTTAAATTTACATTTAGTTAAAAGTTTTAGGAATTTAGTTGTTTCTTATTTTAATAAATAAAATTGTTTTTTGTTTTTTTTACAGGTCTATGAATTAGTTTTATTAATATTTTTAAATAGCTATTATTTGACTTATTTAATTTATATTATTTGTATTTTATTTTTAAATACATTTTAGTTAAAAGTTTTAGGAAATTTGCTGTTCTTTTTACAGGTCTACGAATTAGTTTTATTAACATTTCTAAACTTTCACATTTACAGAGTCATTTAGTAGACACTTTTATCCAAAGCTACTTACAAATGAGGACAAAGGAAGCAATCAAAAACAACAAAAAGAGCAATGATATATAAGAGCTATAACAATTGTCGGTTAGCTTAACACAGTACATGTAGTAAGGGCTTTCAAATAATATAATAAATAAATAAAAAGAAAACAGATAGAATAGAAAAAGAATAGAGCAAGCTAGTGTTAGCAAATCTGCAGGATCGGACAGTTTTAGCAATGTGGTCTGAGAAAGTCATTCCAGCAAACCCATCGTTTCATCACAATTTCACCATCATGTCAGGCACATCAATCATAACTCCAAGGTTTCTAGCTGTTTTTGAAGGAGTTATGGTTGATGTGCCTAACTTGTTGGTGAAATTGTGATGAAACGATGGGTTTGCTGGAACCACAAGCAGTTCTGTCTTGGCAAGGTTGAGTTGAAGGTGATGGTCCATCATCCAGGAAGAAATGTCTGTTAGACAAGCTGAGATGCGAATAGCTACTGTTGGATCATCAGGATGGAATGAGAGGTAGAGTTGAGTGTCATCAGCATAGCAGTGGTATGAAAAGCCATGTTTCTGAATGACAGAACCTAATGATGCCATGTAGACAGAGAAGAGAAGTGGTCCAAGAACTGAGCCCTGAGGCACCCCAGTAGTTAGATGCTGAGACTTGGACACCTCACCTCTCCAAGATACTTTGAAGGACCTATCTGATAGGTAAGACTCAAACCATTGAAGTGTTGTTCCTGAGATGCCCTTTGGCAGTAGGGTTGATAGGAGGATCTGGTGGTTAACTGTGTCAAAAGCAGCGGACAGATCAAGCAGGATAAGTACTGAAGATTTGGATTCTGCTCCTGCCAGTCTTAGAGCTTCAACAACTGAGAGCAAGGCCGTCTCAGCTGAATGTCCACTTCTGTAACCAGATATTATTATAATTATTATTTTTATTTTTTTCACTTTAATTTTATTTAAAAGTTTTAGGAATTTTGTTGTGTGTTTTTTAAGGTCTTTATTGTTTTTATTCTATTTTTGTTCCAGTTTTAATTTCATTATTTGAGTACTTCAAAAACTGTGAAATGTTGCCTAGGGGGTTCAAATATTTCATATATATATAAAAAAAACCTTGGCAGATAACTGAAATAAAATCTGAAGATGAAGTACTAAAATCAATATGAAGTCAAATTAAGCTCAGTGTTGTTATTGTCAATTAAAACTATTCAAAATCATTTGTAATTAAAATAAAAAGAAAATAAATCTGATATAACTTGAGCATTACTTTGGTTTTGGTTTAAATACTAAAATTACTAAAAATATTTAAAGCCAAAAATGTTTAAAATACAAAAACATGTATAAGTAACAGAACTGTTTGTTTTATACTTTAGCGAATGTGTGGTGCCAAATACAAGCCTGTGCTTTATGCACACTACGAGGCGTCTCGTCAGTTCGGTTGCTGTCTATGTAGGGAGGGTCGGCTGTAGTTGTCTCAGGATCTGTTGAAGGCCGCCAGCATGGCCCAGATCACCTCCTCCGCAGGGGTCATGACCTTTGTGCTCTCTAGGTCGGGGTCGGTCTCTAGCAGGCTGCGTAAGCGTGTGCTAGCCTTTTTGTAGTTGTCATCACTCAGCGAGGAAAGTGCATTCTCCAAACACCTGCGGCCTGTGCTAACAGGATCAGCGCTAGCATACGGTGGCTCATGTGATGCCAGTCATTGGTCCAGTGCTTCAGCAGATCATCCTGCAGACACTGCACCAGACGCTGCATCACACTGCTGTCCGTCAGCGGGTGTATGGTCATTTGAAACAGCAGGAAGGACTGCTTCTCTGTGCTCAGAACACCCTTCTTCACCAGTCTCTCGACCAGACGCTCGCGCATGTTACACATCTGGAAGTGGCGCTTTAAGGGATTCCACATCTCGCCTGAAAGCAAGCAGAAAAACTCAATTCACTCCACCATGCTTGAATGCTTCTTGTCTCCCAGCATTCTTTAATATTTGACGCATGATGACCACTACATATTTTGAGCTCTGAAAGAGAACTATATATATTTATTTAAAAAAATGTTTTTATTAAATTAAATTAAATTAAAACTTTAAGAATGTCACCTTCAGCAATTAATTAAAATAAAATAAGATTAAAATCATTTAAACCAAAACTGAAATATGATAATTAATGTTAAATATAAATATCTTTGTAAAATAAAATAATAATAAAAATGAAAAACAATATAATTACTAAGTCTAATAAAAAATAAAAATGATTGAAACAATTTTTTTAAAAATAAAAGCTAATACGAAATATAAATAAATATTAAAATAATCCTGATTCATTTATTCTTCTTTTCTTTCATTTTTTTTATTTGAAAAATGTAGTATATGTCAGGGTTCAGGGTGCTTCATCGGCTTCCCTGTTGTCTGTGTCCTGTCGTTTTCTGCAGCTCGTGACCTGGGCAGGTGTGTGCAGTGTGTGCAGATCACAAGCTGATTGCTCTCACCTGTCGCTTGTTCCCATTCTCCCTTTTATTCTCTGCTGTGTCTGTCCCTTGCTGTCAGTAGATTTCGTGTTGTCACTGTGATTGTACTGTGTGTCTGTTTCCTCACCTTTTTTCACCGGTGTGCTCAGGACGTCTAGACGAGGAGTCCTTCTGCAGGTGTCTGTACAGAAGACTCTAGAGTTGTTACATGTAGGATTATTTTTGGATTTTCAATTGTACCAAATAATCTGTTGCATGAATCCTCTGCATTTGAGTTCTCTTTCTTCACGTCCCTGATAGAGTCTACTGACCATTATGGACTCAGCAGAGGAGATCAACGTTCTCCGAATCCTCAGGCAGCAAGGCACACTGCTGGGTAGACAGCAGGAGAAGATCACCACTTCTCGTCACGCTTTTTCGGAGCTTTCACTGCAACTGACACAGATCACAGAACGGCTTGATCGTCTTCAGATTATTCCTTCCGTGACTCCAGTTGTACACCGGCCATCCGAACCAGAGACAGTTGCTTCCCGTTATGCAGAACCTCATCTTAATCCACCTGCTCCAAACTCAGGTGAGCCCTACTCATGCCGTTCATTTCTGTCGTGATGTTCGCTGACTTTTTAACTCCAGCCCTTTTGTTTTTTCCACGGAGCGATCTAAAATGGCATTCACCATCACACTTTTAATCTGACATGTGAGAGAATGGGGAACGGCCATGTGGGACAATGAACATCAGTTTTGCAGCTCGTTTAAGGAGTTTTCAGAGGAGCTCTGCAAAGTGTTTGATCGCTCCATGCTTAGGACGGACGGTTTAGTTGATCTCGCAATCCACATTGACAACCGGATAGTTCTCCGGTCCCGTCATCGGTGGGGTGTGGTCTCTCAAATGTGCCAGAGGCTTACCATGACTTGAGAGCGGTTTTCAGTAAGTCCCGAGCTTCATCTCTTCCTCCGCACCGCCTGTAAGACTGTGCAATAGATCTGTTGCCTGGCACTTCTCCACCTAGGGGGCGTCTTTACTCTCTTTCCAGGTCTGAGAAGGAGGCCATGGAGAAGTACATCAATGATTCTCAGGTAGCTGGCATCATCCAGCCCTCTTCCTCTCCGGCTGGGGCGGGGTTCTTCTTCGTGGGGAAGAGGGATGGATCACTCCATCCCTGTATAGATTATCGGGGGTTGAATTACATCACGGTCAAGAATCGTTATCCTTTGCCGTTGATGTCATCGGCCTTCGAGCACTCACAGGGGACAACCATCTTTATGAAGTTAGATCTTCGCAATGCTTATCTCCTAATTCTGATTAGGGAGGGGGACGAAAGGAAGACCACTTTCAACACCCCCACGTGGCACTTTGATTATTTGGTTATGCCCTTTGGACTTTCTAACTCCCCGGCGATCTTCCAGGCACTCATCAGTGATGTGCTTAGAGACATGGTCACCACAGGCTCAGGCTGCATTTTGAAATTTAAAGAGTCGCTTTGTTTCGGCTCTCATTCTTGCTACTCCCGATCCGTCTTGTCAGTTCGTTGTGGAGGTAGATGCATCAGAGGTGGGAGCGGGGGCGATTTTGTTGTAGAGGTCACCTTCGGATGAGAGAGTACACCACTGCATATTTTTTCTCATTGTTTAACCCCCTCGGAACAGAATTACGGACCGATCATAAAAACGTAGAATACATTTGCACCCTAAACAACTTAATTCCCGACAGGCTTGCTGGGCACTGTTCTTCGGTCGGTTCAATTTTAACATCTCCTATTATCCAGGGTCCAAGAATGGTAAGCCTGACACACTTTTGCAGATCTTTGAGGCTGAACTAAGATCCATCCTCCCGGTGACTATTCGGCCTCCCGATTGGTTGGTAGCGATGGTCACCTGGGGGGTGGAATCCAGAGTCCGCTCGGCTCTGCGCAACATCACAGTTCCCGCGGAGTGCCCTGAGAGCCTGTTGTTTGTGCTAGCTTTCCACCCAGGAGCGACACGTACCTGTAGTTCAATCAAGCAGCGCTTCTGGTGGCCTTCCATGGTGTGGGACGCTATATAAAATGTGTGGCCTTCGAGAACCTGTCCACTACAGTAAGGACTACCATGTTGCCATTAGATGGAGGTAGGCCTGTGGCGAAGTCCATAGCTATGTGTGACCAAGGTCTCGAACCCTGCTGGGGGTTGATTGGAGCCCTTACCAAAGTACGTGTTTGTTTTCCTTCCAGTGCTGTTTAGGCTTCCAGCCACCTTTATTCCCCTCCCAAGAATCCAACGCCGTTGTTCCGTCCGTACACTCGTTTATTCAGAGATGCCTCCGTGTTGTCATTGTGATTGCGCTGTGTGTCTCTTTCCTGACCTTTTTCCACTGCTGTGCTCAGTACGTCTAGACGAGGAGTCTTTCGGTTGGCCGTATGCCGGAGATCCTCTGTCTTGTTTTCCACGTCCCGTTGGGAATTGCACCAGAGGCTGCCAATTGTACCAAATAAACTGTTGCACGAATCATCTGCATTTGAGTTCTCTTTCTTCACATCCCTAACAGTATATATATATAAAACTAATTGTATGCTTGTAACAAAAAAAATTAAAACCATCTGCAAAACTTAAAGGGAAAGCAAGTACATTTTTCTGTAATTTTGCAGGTCAAGATGCCTTGATTTAGGAATGCCTCACCGGTCAGCAGCGTGATCCAGCTGGACATGTCCTTTGGCGGGTCAGTGATCTTAATGAGCTTCAGTGCTTCATCCAGCAGCACGTCACCCGTGGGATCAGACGAACTCACCAGCACCTGCACACACACACCATTAATCTGGAGTAAACACCTGCACAGACACTAAAACACAGCTAATCTACAACATTTCTAAAACTTTAACATTTAGCAGTGCTGTACTTTGTTTTTATTGTTATAGTAAAACAATAAAACTATATCAGTATCACTATGACATTAAAATAGCACTGACTGAATTATTGTCAATGTATTTATTTTTTAACACCATATCATCAACAGACGCTAGTTTCATGTATAAAATAATAATAGCTAAGAAAAGTAGAGAAAATTATACACAAATAAAATTTTTATTTTCCTTATTACAATATAAAAATGTATAGCAATTATGTAGGCTCTTGCTGTTTGAATTTTGATAGAAAATATAGAATTTTGCCATTAAAAAAAACCTGCACATTAGTTATTTTTTAATAAAACTATGCAATGACTAATTTATTTTAGTATAACTGATATGCTATTATAGTTTTTATTAATATTTTAATGCATTTTTATTTGATATATTTTCCATTTTATTTAGTTTTATTCATTTTTTTGTGCTTTTGTAGTTTGTATTAGCTTACTTTTTATTAATATGTCTATACATACATTTTTAATTATTTCTATTTCAGTTTTACATTAAACATAAATGAGATGTAGACTTGGCAACTAGCTAAAAATAATTCTACTATTTTCTACTTTTATTTTATTCTAGTTAAAGTTACATTTATTTATTTATTTAAAACTGTTATTTAATTTTGAATTAATTTAATTTAGTTTTAACTATAATACCCTGTTTCCAATAAATTATCCCAAAAAATTAATACTTGGCATCTTGCATTCACAGTTGGACCAACTCATGTATAATGGGCTTCACTTTAAATGATCTGTTTGGGATACATTAATTCCATTTGCAAGTAAAAGTATGCTTTGCTTCATCTCAAGTTTTAGATGTTTTCAGTTGAGTGCAATGCAAATCATCTTCCAGCAGCAGTGAAACACTAACGAGGGTAACGCCTCCGGTCCAGCCGGTTTAGTTCAGAGATAAGGTGTGTTAGAAATTTGTGTTTAACTTCAAATTTGCTCAAACTCAACCGAGACACATACCACCTCACAAAACTGAATATAAGTTCTGTGGAAAAAAAAGTGGAAAGGTTTATCTACAGGATTTCCACTCTATGAATTAAATGCAAAACAAATTATGTGAATAATTATATAGCTCCAGGACCGATGCAAGCTCAAATGCCGCTCTAGGCAGAGCACGATCGTGCCGCCCCCACCTCACGCTCTTAGGTATACTTAAGATGCATGTAAACAAATTATTAAAAAAAAAAAAAAAATTACACTAAAAAAAGAAAAACGTATAGTTTCAGAAGGTTTTTTTCTTACTGCAGCGTGAAAAAAGCACACAATGCAACAGCTGCATATAATTTCTGCTTTATAATAGATAGTGTACAGAATAAAACTAAACATGCACACATGCTTTGGATAAAAGCGTCTGCTAAATGAATAAATGAATAAATGCACACAACTGACATTGTAACATCTCAGCATTCTAAACATAGGCTCATTTAGCCTATAAATAGACCAACGCACCAATAAAAAATAGTCATTTTTAACAAATTAAATTAAGATGAATTTTAAATTTAGATGGGTATTTGGCAATAACGAAATTAAGATAAAGGCTCCGCCAGATTTGCTTTGCACTAGCAGATGATATTTAAATAGGGGGTGAAATGCTATTTCATGCATACTGAGTTTTTTATACTGTTAAAGAGTTGGATTCCCATGCTAAACATGGACAAAGTTTAAAAAATTAAGTTGTAGGTTTGAAGGAGTATTTCTGTTCCAAAAATACTCCTTCCGGTTTGTCACAAGTTTGGGAAAGTTTTTTTCGAGTATGGCTCTGTGTGACGTTAGATGGAGCAGAATTTCCTTATATGGGTCCTGAGGCACTTCTGCCGGAAGAGCGCGCGCTCCCGTATAGCAGAGCACTGAGAGCACAACAGACTTCACTGATCAGAGCGAGAGCGTCGCCAAATGTCACAAAAGAAGTGTGTTTTTGGTTGCCAGGGCAAGACAACCCTGCACAGATTACCAAAAGAGAAACAGCATTAAGAGACCAGTGGATGGAGTTTTTTTTTACACAGCATCAACGGAGTTGTGCAAGTGTTTGTGTTTGTTCCCTGCATTTCGAAGATGCTTGTTTTACAAACAAGGCCCAGTTTGATGCCGGATTTGCACATCGTTTATTTCTTAAGGATGATGCAGTCCCAACGAAAAAGGGTCACGATCGTGTGTTGGAACCGCAGGCGGTGAGTAAAACTGCTTCAAATATCTCTGTGTTGTTAACAGCTATCGGCGCGTAAGCACATCAAGTAAACAACATGAGATGTGTCATCAAACTGCACTTTCCACATGTACAGCTTAAAAAAAAAAAAAGACGACATAAAGTGGAACTTAGTCATTTTCCAAAACCGCTAAGCAAATACAGTTTCAGTACATATCGGGAGTTCGGAGCGGTTTCGCGAATCATTTGTGTCTGTTTGGGGATCGCGAATCATTTGAATCAGTTCGGGAGTTCGGAGCGGGATCGCGAATCATTTGAGTCAGTTCGGGAGTTCGGAGCGGGATCGCAAATCATTTGAGTCAGTTCGGGAGTTCGGAGCGGTTTCGCGAATCATTTGTGTCTGTTTGGGGATCGCGAATCATTTGAATCAGTTCGGGAGTTCGGAGCGGGATCGCGAATCATTTGAGTCAGTTCGGGAGTTCGGAGCGGTTTCGCGAATCATTTGTGTCTGTTTGGGGATCGCGAATCATTTGAATCAGTTCGGGAGTTCAGAGCGGTTTCCCAAAACATTTGAGTCAGTTCAGGAGTTCGTAGCGGGATCGTGAATCATTTGATTCAGTTTGGGGATCGCGAATCATTTGAATCAGTTCGGGAGTTCGGAGCGGGATCGCGAATCATTTGAGTCTGTTTGGGGATCGCGAATCATTTGAATCAGTTCGGGAGTTCGGAGCGGGATCGCAAATCATTTGAGTCTGTTTGGGGATAGCGAACCCTCAGAAATCACTCACCCTCCAAAAGCACAATATAAGTCAAAAGAAATCCTCAGAATTTAAAAACATTTTAGCAGGTATGGAAACAGTTCCTCAGCTTGTCTTATTTAGTCATCAGTCACTATCATAAAAATGCTTCAACTCACCACATCTGCCTGTTTATAAAATTATCCTGACGTCCAACTCAGATTTTGGTCTTAGACTGTGTTCACTTCTCTGTACACTCAGCAGTGCACTAGCGCTTCACCTGCGGACACGCCCCTGCGGGCCCTCAACCAATCAGGACACGCTTCAAGCGCCGCTCATCCAATCAGAGCGCTCAAACGGCGCACCTGTTCTGTGTGCGGCCGTACTTCAAAATTTCCTCAACTCTATTTAATATGATTGTGTAAATACATATCGATAATTTCAGAGCTATAATTCGCCAATTTCGTGAGTTTCTGTAACTTGTTTTCAAGTTAAATGTGGAAAAAAATCCTACGCGATCCTGACACAAAACATAAACGTTGTACATTTCACTCAATATTGTTGTATCATAATTTAAATGTCAAAACATGTGAGTTCCGTGTGTTTCAGAATATGTATGTTGCATGTTTTGAAGCGCTTTTTGGTTCAACAGCGCTCAGCCCTCGGCATTTTATTCACATTCATGCCAAAACACCTCACAAAGAACTGGTTTGGGGTTAATGGTGTTTATTCAGCTTTCTGGGTAAAGTTACATAGTTTTCATTATGATTAAAACACAGGAGAGGCAGGTACCGATCAATGAGAGGAATAATAACACATAAAAAAGTCCATAAATTAGTCGCTCCGAAGTTCAGTCGCGAATAGAAGAGCTTCTATAGTCTTTGATGTTTATCTGAAAATGCTGTGTGTTAATACGTGAAGGAAAAGAAATCGTGATTTAGGATTACGCCGAGTGTGACTCGCGGAGGCCACGCCCACGCTACGCTCCTCACTCTGATTGGTTGAGCACTCGGTCAGTCACAAACATGCTCCATTCCTATTGGTTGGTGTTTGTCCTACTACGTTTGTTTTGCTGAGAGACAGATTTCTGAAGTACAAATAGTCAAGACACATTTATTTCTGTAGTGCTTTATTTATAGTGCTTCGATTCAAAGAGATAAACGTGAAAAACTTATTTGTTAATGATGTTACAGTTCATCATTTATGAATCAAATTCGATTTAGGCTGGAAAGCAGTTCTACAGAAGACTATTGTGTTATCATTCAGATCATCTGATCATCTTGATAAACAAATCATCGTTTTATTATAAATACATATGCATATTTTATTATATTAATATAAAATAAGAGTAATATAAGGGTTACTAATAAATAAGTGTTATAATATATTAATAATAAACCCGTTAAAACAGTATATGTTAACATTAATAATCAATCATATATATGTGTGTGTGTGTGTGTGTGTGTGTGTGTGTGTGTGTGAACATCTGTTGAACTGTAATTTATTTCTGTGAGAATTTTCAGCATCATTAGAAATCTTTTAATACTATATACATCTTTAGTATCACTTTTTATCGATTTAACAAATCCTTACTGAATAAAAGCATTCATTTCTTTCCAAATAAAAACTAAAAGAAAGAAAATGTACTGATCCCAAACTTTTGAACGGTAGTTAATATTGTTACAAAATAATTATATTTGGAATAAATGCTGTTCTTTTTATTTTTTTTATTCATCAAAGAATCCTGAAAAAAAGATCAAAGGTTCCAAAAAATATATATGACGTATCATACTGATTCCAAACCTTTAAAAAAATTTATATAGACAATATATAATAAACAAACTGATTGTTTGCAATCTGAAATGATGATTAAATGTGTGTGTTCAATCTCCAGAAAAGCCCTGAACTCTTATGTATTTGAAAAAAAAAAAAATAAATAAAAAAAAAATATATAGGCTATATATATATATATATATATATATATATATATATATATATATATATATATATATATATATATATATATATATATATATATATATACACACACACAGGTCAAAAGTTTGGCATCAGAACGAATTTTCATGTTTTTACATGTGATCTGCTTATTAAGGCTGCGTTTATTTGATCAGAAATACAGGGAAAACAGTAATAATGTGAAATATTATTATGATGTAAAATTTTTTCTATTTTAGTACACATTAAAGTGTAATTTATTTCTGTGAAATGCAGCTGTATTTTCAGCATTATTCCTCCAGTCTTCAGTGTCACATGATCTTCAGAAATCATTAAATTATATTGATTTATTACTGTTTTGACACTTAATATTTTTTTTCAGGGTTCTTTGATGAATAAAAAGTTAAAAAGAATAGCATTTATTTAAAATAGAAATCTTTTCTAAAAATATACACTACTGTTCAAAAGGTTGGGGTCAGTACAGTTTTATTCTTTCTTTCTTTTTTAAAGTAATTAAAACCTTTATTCAACAAGAATGTTTTAAATTGATAAGAAGTGATAGTAAAGATTATATAACTCATACTGTTATGTAAGATTTTGGTCATATCGCCCATCCCTACTGGACTCCTGGAACTCACACACACACACACACACATACACACACACATGCTTTCAGTGTGTCTGACTGAAGAATGATGTGCATGAATGAATGTGTACAGTGAACAGAGTGATGTATGAACACACTTTTTGATGATGATGATTGTGTGTGTGTGTGTGTTAAATATTTGGCAAATATTTTATGTTAGCATTTGAAATAAATGTTTACAGTCAGTTAAACTTCTTTGTCTTTTTGTGCTGCGTATGATTGATTTAATCTCAGAATGATCCCAAAGTCTGATTTAAGTCCAGCACGATTTAAATGTTTCATAATAATTAACAGCTAAAAAACATTAGAAATGTAGAAAAGTAATAATATCTGATCAATTACACCAATAAAGTAATTGAAAAACACTACTTGTTACATTTTAAACAGGGTAACTTGTCCCAACACTGATACTAACTTATCATTTTACCTCGAGCTATTGGATTAGGCCTGTATTTCCCTCGTTTCAGCTCAATATTATGACAGTTTGACTTAAAGCGTTATTTATAATCTTTAGTGGTTCATTCAAGCCACAGCCAGTTCGAAACAACCCAATGAACCAATGACGTAGTTCCAGAGGAAATCCATATAAGGCTTTAAGGGAATACTTCCTTCGCTTGAAATGAAAATATGTACAGTCTTTTACCTTTGACTTTTTTTTTAATTTTCTGTAAAGTTTTTCACTCGAAATGATATGTTGTATGCTTATGAGTTCAGCCGTAGCTGGTTATCCTCACACATGCTCTAAAATTCTTTAGATACGGATTTTTTCTAAGGTCATTGGGAGAAATGAATGGGAAATTTACTTCCGCCCACTTTACCCCCGTCTGTGGGCGGGACTGATGCTCTATAAAAGCATCCAGCAACCGAACTACTTCCGCTTCACTCTGCACAAAAGAGTGTCGACCCAGGACGAGCACTATCACTATCTCCTTTCAAAGACTAAGCTTTAACCTTCTACTCGAAACTTTAACCTACTCGTTTAGATCTATTTTAAGTTTTTGTTTTATTATATATAAATCGCTTTCTTTCACCTCGTGATAAGAAATATGGCTCTGACTTTTGGGATTAAACGAACGGCGTTGAGTGTCTTCGCGCAGGGCGCGCACACGGCGCTTGTACCCGGGCCCGCGCTCAAGCCGTGCACGGAAGACGAACTCGACGGGTACGCGGAGGAAACGGACGCCGCGCTGAAGCCGATGAGGCCCGGGACGAACGGCCTGAAGGGGCTGCAACTGGACGGGCGGCTCGTGTCCGCGAGGGACGGCTCTCTACCGAACACCCCGGACCCGAGAGAGCTGGGCTCCGCCGAACTGGAGCTGGACACGCGGCAGCTTCTGCTAGACTTCTACCGCACGCACACGGGCATGTGTCCGACTGACCGGAAGCGTCATCACGCGTTACCGACAATGAGGCGCGTCGTGGCGGACATTCTCATAAAGCACCAGATCACTTACAAAGGTAAGACTCATGCGCGTTCGCGAGACCCCCAACAAAGATGCGCGCTCCCAGCGCGGCTGTTCGACTCGTTTGTTGTCAGTTTATCGATAATAATAATAATAATAATAATACATATCCGTGATTATTTTATCACTCTTCAGTACATCTTCCTTTGCCATGTTTTTAACATTAGCCCACGTAACTAAAAAAAAAAATAGCAGATTGGATCATGTAAATGTAAATAGAATCACTTTGGTATACATTTGAAATTATTATTTTTTTGTGGTTGTTGTTCTTATTTGACCTTAACGAACCAGTAAGTTAGTTTCTCTCTCGGTCAGGGTGTTGTGTTATTTCTCAGTAGGGTTAGGGTTTTTTTTATCTGGTCAAACCGCAAAGTTCGTCATATTTCTCGGAACGGCGCGAGTTCCGCTTATCAGCCGCCTACAGGAAGCAGAAAACCCCGGCTCGGAGTCTGTTTATACACACTCTGGTCTGAGTTCAGCGGGTTTACAGAGAAACTCTTTCGAAAGCGCTGTGCCACGGAGTCACTTTAACACGCAATCGGTCACAATCTCTCTCGATCTCACGAAAACCGCTTTCTCTTTCGTAACGAAGGAATTGTTGTTTTATGAAAACGCCTCGAGCCTGATCTGCAATCAGTTGTTACTGCATTAACCCCTAATTAATAAAACTGAGGTTATTTTTGCAACTGGATTATTATAGTTGACTAAAACCGAAACCAAAATTAAAACGATAAATTTCCTTCACTTGCAAAAACATTAATTGATAAAATATAAAAATATTATTCCAGTCATCCAAGACTGCTCACTTCAGTTTAATTTAACATCAGTACTTAAAAAAAAAAAAAAAAAAAAAAAAAATCTAATTATAATTGATATAACCATTAAAAATGACTGCACAAAATTACTTAAACTGTAAAATTGCAATGATTGCTGAAAATAGATTTCAAATTTAAAACTCGTTTGTGATTTTACTGTTTTCCAGTGAGTTGTAATTCTGGTTTGATCCGCATTTCCTAGTTCATTTAGTTCCTCTTCTTTGTTTTGAGCATTAATTAACCTGAAAAGGGGCGGGGCTTGTGATTGTCAGTGTCTGAGGAGTGTTTCTGAACAATGTCATACCTGACCAGGGTGGAGTTACTGAAGTGTGTGTGTGTGTGTGTGTGCAGGAATGCTGCAGCGTCTGCAGCTGGACTCTCAAGCGGACGACATGAGCTTCATCAGCTCTATAGCCAGATCCATGTTCAGAGACCACACGACGAACTGGGGCCGGATCGTGAGTCTGGTGGCGTTCGGAGCCGTGGTGTGTCAGCAGCTGAAGGAGATGCAGAGAGAGCGGTGTGTGGAGACGGTGGCCGAGCAGATCTCCTGCTATCTGATCTCAGAACAGCACGACTGGCTCCTCAACAACAAGAGCTGGGTGAGAGACTGGAGCATGTGTGTGTGTGTGTGTGTCCTTCACTGCATGATTCAGAGCCCTGTGTGTGTGTGTGTGAGGCTCCGTCCAATCAGAGGAGCTCATGTATCACACCAGCTGAGAAACCACTGTTAAACTCGCCCACATCTTCATCCACCCTCGTAATGTGCTCAAAGAAGGGCTATTTTTAACTAACCTTGTTGCATCAAGAAACTTGAGCAAATGTGGGTGGGGTTCAAACGGAGGTCTTAGCAATGCATATTACTAATCAAAAGTTAAGTTTTGATCCATCTGCTCCAGGGTCACAGATGATGTGTGTTTAGACATGACTGTGTTTTGAACGGTTTGTCTCTGTGTCTGTGCAGCATGGGTTCGAGGAGTTCTTCCGTGTGGAGGATGTGGAGTCGGCGGTCCGCAGCGCTCTGATGGCTGTTGTGGGATGTGCCGGGATCGGAGCCGGTCTGGCGTTCCTGATCCGGTGACCCCGTCTCCCATCGCTCTTGTGACCGCCGCACTCGTCCTCAGACGCTGAAGCGTACACTAGCGTGAGGTTAGGAGCCGGGTTCCTGCTGCGCTCCGCTGGACTCCGCTTCCAGCTCGACATGCGCTCGCCATCCCAGCATGCACTGCACCAAAGACTGAGCTTGGCGTCAGCCAGCGACCAGCAAGAAGAGATTTTCAGATCTTATTTTTTTTAATAAAAAGTGTTCAGTAATGCACCTGGTGTCTGCATCGTTTGATTTCATTGCTTTACTTTGCAATTGATGTTATTGACCTTTTAGACAAAGAGAAGTGAAACTGATTTAATTTCAGAGTCTCTCCTGTCAACCAAAAGTGAAAACTGCTCTAAAACGCAGCCAAGGCTTCTAATTCCTCTAAATGCTTTCCGTTGTGGTTTTCACCGTGTAATGCAGGAAAGATAATGTGGCTCCTCAGGCTTTAACTGAATCCTGGCATTGCTTCAGTGTTTCTGGTACACTGCAGACCCACAGAGCTTAAACTGTGAACCGGCGGATCGAGAAGTTTGTGCAGTATGTATGGTCTGTGTTAATCGTAAGTATGAGGTGTGATTCGATACGAGTAATCACAGACTTTACACACACATTAGGTGAAGTCTAGTAAGTTTCACTTTCACTGCATGCCTTAATCGGTCCAATTAAAAAGCATGAAGGATTATCACAATTTCATATGGTTAATATCACAGGAAGCAAAAGTAAGCATAACAAATGTGATACTGATTTAATATAACAGTTAAAGAAGTAGTTAATAAGAGACTTGTTTTAAAAACTAAAGTCTCAAAGCCAAAGAGATATTCTTTATCAAAGTTGATACTCACACACACCTCATTTAAACACGCCCCCACATGTCTACATCACTGTGTGGAAAATTTGCATAAAGCCGCCCAAATGTCGACGCAAATAAAGAAGGCGTGGCTTCAGTAACACAGTGTTGAAGCAGTCATCTCAGGGAGATGTGTGTGTATCTAGGAGAAATCTAGGAGAAAACAAAAGCACTTTTTATTCTTAAAAAATGCATAACACTCAACAAAATATTGTCAAGTTATCGTTTAATTCTAGAATATTATTGAGATATAATTTTTTGTCAATATCGCACACCCCTAATTTGTTATTTAATGTATATCATAACTTATTGATAATAATTGTTTAAATTAATATAATAATACTTTTGACTCATCAATTTTCTTAACAATGGTTTAAAGGCTGAAATGTAAAGTTTATAGTTTTAGAAAACTTTGTTTTTGTGAAAACATTTTAACTGTAAATTATGCTTTTACAGCTCATATGATATAAATTTTTATTTGTGCAGGTCTTAAACATGTCTTAAAAAGTATTACTCATCTATAAGAAGCTGCTTTTGCAAAATTTCTCATAAATTGCAGTGTTCCTAAATTGGACTTACCTCCAGTAAAAAATCAGGAGAGAAATCTGCACAGATCCAGCAGTGTTTAAACAGATCTAAACTAATATGAGAGAGACAACAGCAGATGCACTTCTTCACTGGAGGAAGTGTTATTCTGGATTATAGACTCTATGTGTTTGAGTTAAAATCATCTTAATGCTGGATGTGTTTCAGGTTTTGTCTTCTCCAGATGTTCACTGATGGACTGGAGTGCTGTGGATTATTGTGATGTTTTTATCAGACTCATTCTGACGGCACCCATTCACTGCAGAGCATCCGTTGATGAGACACTGATGCAGTGCTGCATTTCTCCAAACCTGATGAAGACACACACTCATCTAGTTAGAGAATGATGCCGCTAGTTAATGTAAATATATCACAAGCACCGTGTGATCCAGACTTCAGTCTTCATTCAGACGGTTCTGTCCAGATGTGTTTGGGGATCTGCAGATGTTTCTGCGTGTGTTTGTGTTAGTTCTAGTGCAGCAAAACCACACAGCAGCAGTCTGACATATCTCATCTCTCTCTCTCTCTGTGTGTGTGTGTGTGTGTGGTTTCTGTCATCTGGTTCAGTGTGTTGATGCTTTTCTAGTTTACATTGCAATTCAGCAAAGACAGAGCACGACACAAACACCCGTCGCATCTGAAGTGTTGCGCTCTGCATTTCTGGTTGACAGCAGCATCTAAGACAAGATAAACACACACACACACACACACACACAGCAGTCCTGCACAACAACACCCTTGCAGCTTACAAATACATGCATTTCTCATGAACATCAGTAAGATTAACCTGAGCAACCTGAATCATTTAAGGGAAGGTTTTCACACATAAACACACTAATGAACCTTTGCGTCTCCTTTATCAGTGTGTGTGTGTGTGTGTGTGTGTTCAGCAGCAGATATCTGACACCATCAGCACACACCATAGACATTTCTGAGAAAGGTGTGTGTGTGTTTACTCTGACAGTATAATATCAGCTGATCCTCTATTTGACTTTACACATCAACAGTATCACTGCATGAAATACAAAATGACTCCAAAATTCACCAAAATGTGTTCATTTGACCGTAATCTTCTCAGAGAACGACGAACATGACAAAAGGATATATACTGAACAAAATTATAAACACAACACTTTTGTTTTTACCCCATTTTTCATGAGCTGAACTCAAAGATCTAAGACTTTTCAATGCACACAAAAGGCCTATTTCTCTCAAATATTGTTCACAAATCTGTCTAAATCTGTGTTCGTGAGCACTTCTCCTCACAGGTGTGGTATATCAAGATGCTGATTAGACTGTGTGATTATTGCACAGGTGTGGCTTAGGCTGGACATAATAAAAGTCCACTCTAAAATCTGCAGCTTTGCACAATGCCACAGAAGTTAGTGGGCAAGTGCTCACATTCGATGGCGTCTGGCTCTTTGGAGAGGTGTTCTCTTCACGGATGAATCCCAGTTTTCACTGTAAAGAGCAGACAGCGTGTATGGAGTCGTGTGGGTGAGTGGTGTACTGATGTTAACGTTGTGGATCGAGCGGGCCATGGTGGCGGTGGGGTTATGGTATGAGCAGGCGTATGTTATGGACAACAAACACAGGTGCATTTTATTGATGGCATTTTGAATGCACAGAGAACATTCATCCACAACCATCATTTATCCACAACCATCACCACATGTTGCACCAGAGAATTCCTGGAAGCTGAAAACATCCCAGTTCTTGCACAGCCAGCATATACACCGGAGATGTCACCCATTGAGCATGTTTGGGATGCTCTGGATCAGTGTATACGACAGTGTGTCCCAGTTCCTGCCAATATCCAGCAACTTCACACAGCCATTGAAGAGGAGTGGACCAACATCCCACAATCAACAACCTGATCAACTCTGTGATGAGATGTGTTGCACTGCGTGAGGCAAATCGTCCTCACACAAGATACCGACTGGTTTTCAGAGCCCCCTGGATCCCCCGATACAGTAAAACTGCAGATTTTAGAGTGTCCTTTTATTGTGTCCAGCCTAAGACACACCTGTGCAATAATCCTGCTGTCTAATCATCATCTTGATATGTCACACCTGTGAGGTGGATGATTAACTCACCAGAGGAGAAGTGCTCACGAACACAGATTTAGACAGATTTGTGAACAATAATTCAGAGAAATAGTCCTTTCGTGTACGTAGAAGAAGTCTTAGATCTTTGAGTTCAGCTCATGAAAAATGGTGCAAAAACAAAAGTATTGTGTTTATAATTTTGTTCAGAGTAGATGTGTGTGTGTGTGTGTGTGTGTGTGTGTGTGTTGTTAAAACAAATGCATGGTTTTCAATACTGTGTATATATATATATATATATATATATATATATATATATATATATATTAAAAACCATGCATTTGTTAATATATATAGTGGCAGTCAAAAGTTTAGAATATTAACTTTTTTATCTTCTAAGAAAGTATCTTCTGCTCATCAATAGAGTAAAAATAGAGTAAAATAGAAAAATATTATTACAATTTAAAACTGTGTTAAAGTGTAATTTATTTCTGTGATGCTCCGCTGTATTTTCAGCATCATTCCTCCAGTCTTCAGTGTCACATGATCTTCAGAAATCATGATAATATGATGATTTACTGCTCAAGAAACATTTCTGATTATTATCAGTGTTGAACACAGTCATGCTGCACAATATTTTTGTGGAAACTGTGATATTTTTTATTTTCCATGATTCATAGATGAATAGAAAGTTCAAAGAACAGATTTTATTTGTAATTGACTCTTCTGTAACATTAAAAATGTCTTTACATTTACATTTATGCATTTAGCAGAAACTTTTATCCGAAGTGACTTACAGTGAATTCAAGCTATACCAGTATGTACTAACACTTTTGATCTTAAAAAGTATTAATTTGTGTGTGTGTGTGTGTGTGTATGTGTGTGTGTGTGTGTGTGTGTGTGTGTGTGTGTAAATGTCTACAAACTCAAAGAATTTCCTCGAGTACGGACAGCAGAACCATCCGCTGTTTCTCAGACCACAAACATCACAGATAAGAACTCTCTCTCTCTCTCTCTCTCTCTCTCTCTCTCTCTCTCTCTCTCTCTCTCTCTCTCTCTCTCCCTCTCCCTCTCCCTGTCTCTCTCTCTCTCTCTCTCTCTCTCTCTCTCTCTCCCTCTCCCTGTCTCTCTCTCTCTCTCTCTCTCTCTCTGTTGTCTGTCTTGAGTGTCTGAACTTCCTCTGTAATGAAGCAGAAGATGAAAACAGGAAGTAACTCGATCTTGAACACACACCCCTGCCCTTCCCCCAGCGTCCGCTGACTCTTACATAAGCTGTGTTTGCTCCATCGTTCGTTTCGTTTTATTCATCGGTGATGATTCATATCTGCTGGGAAACACTGGAATGTAAACAAGGTTTGTTTGGTGAAACTAAACAAACATCCTTTATGTTTCACAGACTCCAGTTCTAGTTTAAAGTAAGACACAACAAGAGGATAAATATTAACAGATCGCACCTGACCTCCCAAGCTGATGAATCACTATCGTTTTGTTTAACAAGTAAATTTGTGAGTGAGGCATAATCTAATTAAATACACACTTATTTGCATAAATTTCCAGACAGGAAGCCAGAATGTTTATCATTCCTGTGTGATCTTATCGTCAAATTACAGGCGATGCTTTTTCCAGAGGGGATTTCAAGAGTAAAATGTTGTATAAGTGGGAAAGAAATATGAGCAGACGTTAGAATATAGAGAGGAATAAAACTATAAGATTTTGGTGAATGTAAGTGCTGCTGAAGTGCAGAAACAAACTTTTTTTTTATTATGTCTTGTAATTTTAATCTATAGACGATAAACAAAGTGCAATAAAATAAACATTAGTCTGAAAGCAAAACTGTGCATGAAAAAAATATGTTTTTTAGCTTTAGAGTCATTCCTTAAAGCAAATATTTTAACATATGTATGAAACATAGGAACATTTCTACTTGCTATGAGAACAATTAGTGAATAATGTGCAATAAAATTTGAAATGTAATCAAATTTAGATTCATAAGAAATTCAAATTGATTATTTTTGAATGCTATATATATATTTTTATATTTATTTAAAAGAAAAGACAGAAATGTAATGTTGACATGTAAATGCAGGATTGTCTCGGTTGGGTTTGCAGTGCATTAATGCATGTTTACAGCTCTGATAATGAGTGTACTAGAGGTCAATGGTCATCATACGATTTATATCCTGATACCAGAGAACACGCATGATGAATCTGACATATGTGTGCAATGAGGAAAAGATGTTAAATTCTTTATGCCAGAGTAGAATAGAATTTCAGTCATTCCACCCACTGCTAACCACACAGACTTAAATGTCAAAAAGCTGAAGGAGTGTTTGGAATTTCTACTAGTTTTAGCCACCAACAAAACACATACACACACGCACACACACACACGCACACACACACAGACACACAAACGCCTGAACTTCCTGCTGCTCTCTGATTGGCTCTGACTGTTCTGCCTTCCTGTTAGCAACAGCGACTTTAAATGGCAACAAAAACAAAAGTTTCTCAGAAGTCAGCTGACGTCGAGTGTGTGTGTGTGTGTGTGCGTGTGTGTGTGTGTGTGTGTGTGTGTGTGTGTGTGTATACTTCTGCTTTACTCAGTGTTAGAAGAGTTGTTTTAAAAAAGCTTAAAAATTTAAAAACTTTGTTTATTTGTTAAACAAACTCTATATTAATATTTTTAAACTTAACTTGATAAAACCTAATTTTTCTATTATATTTTATTATATTTCTATTATACTCAAACTTTTTAAACTTAAAAACTTTTAAATGAAACCTAAACGTATATTATAAAATTTATAAAAACTTAATTATAATTTATATTAAACTTGTCATCAATTGTAATTCATATTAAGTTTAACTTTTTGAATATTTTATATTAAACTTTTCATAGTTAAAACTTTTATTAAAAGCTACACCTTTTGTATTTTATGATAAACTTAACTTTTTATTACATTCTACATTTAACTTTTTTTATACTTACAAACTTTTATATAAAACAAACATTTTATTATATTTTACATGTTTTCAACTTTAAAATGTTTGCATAAAACCAAAATGTAGCATTTTTAAATATTTTATATTAAACAAACTTTTTAAGCTTCAAAACTGTTAGATAAATCCTAAACTTTTTATTATACTTTATTTTAAACTTTACTTTCTATTATATTTAATATTAAACTTTAACTTTTTAAACTTAACTTTAATATCAAAATAAAACTTTTTATTATATTTTATTTTAAACAAACTATTAAAAAATGTCTGTTAAACTTAAACATTCAAATTATATATATATATATATATATATATATATATATATATATATTGTAAACTTCTTAAATTTTTATATGAAATGTTCATTTCTTATATATTTTACATTTAACTTCAACTTTTTAAACTGTTATATTAAGTTTTTATTAGGGCCGGGACTTTAACGCGTTAATTGAGATTAATTAATTACACAAAATTTAACGCGTTAACTAAGATTAATTAATTACAGAAAAAAAATTCCCGCATTTTTAATAACTCATTTTTGCACCGCGGAACGTTTCTCACTGGATTTGTTTCGGCGGACCGATTATACTGGAGCACCAACTAGCGTTCGCATATCACTGCAGCACATCGAGCCTCAAGTATCACCTCAACGCAAAACATATAGCAGCTAGCGTGGACTTTACACTTTATGTTGAACTATGTATTATTTTGTTGGTGCAACAGTTTATGTTGAACTCGTTATTGTTTTGGCCAAGGTTGTTGAGAGTTGGACTTAGTATGTTATGGCCTCTGAAGCAACAGAGAGATGTTTTCTAATAGTCAGTGTTTCCAATGTTCTGAATGTAATTGACAGTATTGTGTTTTACTTAAAAAACTCTTTACAGAAGGTTCCAGCACCTATAAGCTTCCTGAATTTCTGAAATGTACTATTTCTAAATTGTTTCTAAATGTGCTATTGCTACACTTCATGGCAAAAATTGCACTGGTCTGCTAGACTTGGTTGAACAAAAATAAACAATATTTTGTTGCTTAAGCTTATGTATTCAGTCATTATTCAATGGTATACTATAAATCCATGTGAAAAAAAAATACTTCTCACTGTTTTCAGGTCAAATATTTATATGCGATTAATTTCGATTAATTAATTACAAAGCCTCTAATTAATTAGATTAATTTTTTTAATCGAGTCCCGGCCCTAGTTTTTATACAATCCATGCTTCATAATTCATTCATTGTTGTTTTACTTAATTTATTTTAAATGCTTTCCGTTTTTGAAACTATGGCTCCATTTCTCAAAACCCTAAACACAAAACCATAAAACACACACATAAATTGCAAAAGCAAAACTATGCACACATATACTCACGCACATAGTATATATATATATATATATATATATATATATATATATATATATATATATATATATATATATATATAATGTAAACAGAAATGCAAGGGGGTAAAAATAATTTATTTCTCCAAACACAGTTGGTCTAAGGTTTAGGTGTATGAGTGAATGGATTAATTGAGTGCTTTTAGTGCCTAAGCAGTTTTAACAAACTGTAATAAATATGTGCATTTTAAACAAAATGAATATTATAGTTGTGCTTCAGATATGATTTTCATCTCTTAATGTTCTTTACCGTCATTGAATGATATTTATCCATTTAAACTCTGCAGACCCGGTACCGGGTCCGAAAATAGCATGCCACATGTTTGTGTCTCATTTGCATATCCTTCCTTATATGGCATTTGCCCAAAAATGGGTTCATTTGAAAGCTTAGAGTGTTTTCTTTACAAAGAATACCATTAATTGGGGTTTTATGATACATAAAGTAGTCAAATTAAGCTAAGAAATATATTTCCCCCCCCCATAAATTTCCATCTAACGATTGCGAATACGTTTTCGTAAGAATGTGTATTTAAAATATTTTTCACAAAACAGTCAAGTCATATATCACAAGAAAGCTCTCATTCTCAGGAATCTGATGATGTAGATCATTTTATTGTGTGACAATCACAGATCGAATGATCTTCAACAGAATCGCGATGTAAAATTTCTCACCTTATTATTTATACATTTTGCACCGCTTCAGTCAGCCGCAAACAGCCACGCATACCTATATACTCGATATAATCTTTTAGATTAGAATCTCTTCTTTCAAACAAGACCATTTTTACGTTTCTGCGTGCTTCCATTGCTGAGATATAAAGCGTTTTGTACAAGTGCGCAAAAGAGCTCCAAGAGCTGTATGATTGACAAGATCTCTTACTCATATTGATGGGTCTAAAAGCCTTTCTTCTGGTATAGACGTCTGACCTCTTTTGTGAAGCGCTATTTGTCATGATGGCTGTCATTCACAAGTCGTTCCTCCAATCGAAGGTGTGAATTCAGCACCGCGGGGTGCTGGAACTGGACAGCGACTGCCCACTCTTTTCCGCTTGTGGAGACGCAATGGTCTCTGGGAAACTGAGTCTTTGGCTGCTTCTAAACAAAGGACACGCGAGGAAAAAACTACTAATGGCCGACGCTACGGATTTATAATGCATAATATTCATAAAACAAGTTCTGGGTGGCCACCTTCGCCGTGGAGAGGTCAGGACGCGCATCTGGTAAGCCTATACGCGTGCTACTCGCTTTCATACATTTGATTCTTTATTCTGAGGCTTGGAAGCTTCGCTAGCAATAAGCTAATATGTTTATTTTCATAACTGTGCAGTGTTCGACCGCATCTCAGTGAATGTACAGTAATCCGTACAGTACTGGGGGAATAAACATAAATTAGTTTGCTGACGCTCCGAAGTTCGCGCAAAAGCTTCGGGGAGCTTGTTTACGCTATATAGAAACCGAAACCAAAATACACGCTGATAAAAAATCAAAATATGAAATATGAAAGAGACGGCGAGGTCTCTCAATCTCTACACGATGCAGAATAGACATAAATGAAACGATATAAATCTGGAGATTGTGGATTCTATTTTAGATTGTGATAGACCAGATATTTTTTATTATTTTATGCATGCTGCTATCGTGTAATATGACTTATTTTTCTTTCAGAAAACCCACACACAAAAAAAGCACATTGTATTGAGATGGTTCATCATATGTGAAACAACATAAATAATACTATTTGTCACAAACAGCAGCTTTTTATGTAACTTCTGAGTGTTTTCTGTCAAATAATATACAGAGATCACATTATTCCATACTGCAAGTGTGCAAAAGATGACTTCATACTTATTTAGACAAAAATTTTATACAAAAATGCTATTATTCCTTCCTTCAGTTGGAATAGAATAACTTTTGCATAGATTAGGATAGAAAGAAATTTCTGTTTTCCTCTAATAGCAGACAGTTGGAAGAATCACAAGACATTTGTCTGAAGTTGCCAGCCCCTTCAATGCCTGAGTTATAACATTTCAAACTTCAGTTTACACAAATAAAATAAAAAAGCGCCTTGTTTTTTTCCCTATTTATTATAACACAGACAGCATATATTGTCATTTTTATCAATTTCAACAGTGTTTTATGTAATTTCAAAGGGTTTCCTTTGAAATTATACCAAACTTTCTGAGCTTACACTGTAGTATTAGTATAGGCAGGCATTCAAAATTAGGTAGGAAAATGAAAAACGGAAATCCCCAAAATAGCATTTGTGCTTAAGAGGATAATTATGTTTTATTAAGTTTAATAAAGATATATGTTTAATTTTGATTCAAATATATTTTAAACTTCTTGTTAACTTTTTAGAGTCTGTCAAGCCAACATTCATTTTGTTGTGACAAAATGACCTTTTCCTGTTAAAAATTACACTTTTCTTCCATTGAATTTAAATGTATTTTGTTCTATTTCTTTAACATCAAATTGAGTAGCAAAAATACTTTTAAATCATCTTAATTCAGTTATTTTATACATGATGGAACCTGTTCAAACCGCTCTCAACATTATATAAGACTGTTTCTGCAAAGAAATGGATCATATTTATGCTTCACATGTGCGTTTTTGTGACTGTTCATGCAAAACTGGAAATATGTACATTCTGTAATCACTTCCTCACCCGTATGTGATTCAAACCTGTTCAACTTCTGTAGAATCAAAAGCAGACTTTCTGAGTTTTCTGTTAGACTTTGCATTTTTGCGGTAACTTAATGGCAGCACTATTTCCAGTAAATTACTGTAAAATCAAATACTGTCAAATCCCTTGACAGTAAAATGCCCTTACCGCAATTTCATTTTACAGTAAATGCCCTTACTACAATTACATTTTATAGTAAAATGCCTGTACGTCATTTCATTTTACAGTAAAATGCATTTACCATCATTGCATTTAAGTCAAGTCAAGCACTTTAAACAAAACCAAAACTTCATTGGTGACAGAATGGAGAAAAAAACCTTGGGAGAAACCAGACTCAGTTGGGGTCAGTTCTCCTCTGACCAGACGAAACCAGTAGTTCAATTCCAGACTGCAGCAAAGTCAGATTGTGCAGAAGAATCATCTGTTTCCTGTGGTCTTGTCCTGGTGCTCCTCTGAGACAAGGTCTTTACAGGGGATCTGTATCTGGGGCTCTAGTTGTCCTGGTCTGAACTCCATTCAAATACTGAGGTGCTAAACCATTCAGGGCTTTATAAGTAATAAGCAATATTTTAAAATCTACTGTATACAATGTTTGATAGGGAGCCAGTGCAGTGTGGACAGGACCGGGCTAATATGGTCATACTTCCTGGTTCTAGTAAGAACTCTTGCTGCTGCATTTTGGACTAGCTGTAGTTTGTTTACCAAGCGTGCAGAACAACCACCCAATAAAGCATTACAATAGTCTAACCTTGAAGTCATAAATGCATGGATTAACATTTCTGCATTTGACATTGAGAGCACAGGCCGTAATTTAGATATATTTTTGAGGTGGAAAAATGCAGTTTTACAAATGCTAGAAACGTGGCTTTCTAAGGAAAGATTGCGATCAAGTAGCACACCTAGGTTCATAACTGATGACGAAGAATTGACAGAGCAACCATCAAGTCTTAGACAGTGTTCTAGGTTATTACAAGCAGAGTTTTTAGGTCCTATGATTAACACCTCTGTTTTTTTCTGAATTTAGCAGTAAGAAATTACTCGTCATCCAGTTTTTTTATCGACTATGAATTCCATTAGTTTTTCAAATTGGTGTGTTTCACTGGGCTGCGAGGAAATATAGAGCTGAGTATCATCAGCATAACAGTGAAAGCTAACACCATGTTTCCTGATGATATCTCCCAAGGCTAAGCGTGAAGAGTAGCGGCCCTAGTACTGAGCCTTGAGGTACTCCATACTGCACTTGTGATCGATATGATACATCTTCATTCACTGCTACGAACTGATGGCGGTCATATAAGTACGATTTAAACCATGCTAATGCACTTCCATTAATGCCAACAAAGTGTTCAAGTCTATGCAAAAGAATGTTGTGGTCAATTGTGTCAAATGCAGCACTAAGATCCAATAAAACTAATAGAGAGATACACCCACGATCAGATGATAAGAGCAGATCATTTGTAACTCTAAGGAGAGCAGTTTCAGTACTATGATACGCTCTAAATCCTGACTGGAAATCCTCACATATACCACTTCTGGAAGCACCTCTTTTAAGAGCTTAGATGGTATAGGGTCTAACATACATGTTGTAAGTTTAGATGATTTAACAAGTTTATACAATTCTTCCTCTCCTATAGTAGAGAATGAGTGGAACTGTTCCTCAGGGGGTCTATAGTGCACTGTCTGATGTGATACTGTAGCTGACGGCTGAATGGTTGCAATTTTATCTCTAATAGTATCGATTTTAAAAGTAAAGTAGTTCATAAAGTCATTACTGTTGTGGTGTTGGGAAATGTCAACACTTGTTGAGGCTTTATTTTTCGTTAATTTAGCCACTGTATTGAATAAATACCTGGGGTTATGTTTGTTTTATTCTAAAAGAGAAGAAAAGTAATCAGATCTAGCAGTTTTTAATGCTTTTCTGTAGGATATGTTACTTTCCCACCAAGCAATACAAAATACCTCTAGTTTTGTTTTCCTCCAGCTGCGCTCCATTTTTCGGGCTGCTCTCTTTAGGGTGCGAGTATGTTCATTATACCATGGTGTCAAACTGGTTTCCTTAACCTTCCTTAAGCGTAAAGGAGCAACTGTATTTAAAGTGCTAGAAACGAGAGAGTCCATAGTTTTTACAGTAAAATGCCTGTACCGTCATTTCATTTTACAGTAAAATGCCTTTACCATCATTTCATTTTACAGTAAAATGCCTTTACTATCATTTCATTTTACAGTAAAATGCCTTTACCATCATTTTATTTTACAGTAAAATGCCTGTACCGTCATTTTATTTTATGTAAAATGCCTTTACCGTCATTTCATTTTACAGTAAAATGCCTGTACCGTCATCTCATTTTACGTAAAATGCCTTTACCGTCATTTCATTCTACACTATAATGGTCTTATTGCAATTTCATTTTACAGTAAAATGCCCTTACTGCAATTTAATTTTGCAGTACTATATCCTTACTTTAAATTAGTTTTAGAATATAATATTGCAGTAATTTTAATTTATTTTATTACCTATTTTACATGAATTTGATTGGATCGGATTTAAATTGATTAAAAAATTCCAAATAAGTGACTTAAGTCCATGTACAACAGTTTATTTTTTTATTCACTGTCACTATAACTTATTTATTGCGCTATATTCTGGAATATGAAAAAAACAACAACTGAAAACTGAATTCATAACAAACCAAAGCAGAGATCGTGACAGTAGTGCAACACAAAGCAATATGTCAACAAGAATCCCAGTATGTCTTGGCTGCTTGGCCTCAATGACGGCTGATCTGAAACAAAACAGAGGAAATGTGTGAGAAATGGTCACGAGTTTATATCATCTCTGTTTGTTCACGGACAGAAGAGGTAACAACTTGTGCAACAGCGGTTATTCCAGTACTGTTTAAACAGTATATATATGAAACATTTTTGCACATCCTTAACAGAGATCCTGTTCCTAGATCCTGTTGAAACAAGCAAAAAAGAGAAAAAGAATAATCATTGTTTTTTATCAGTGACTATTGACTATATGATAAATCACTATATGAAACATACTTTTGAAGTCTTACCTTTGATGAGTTTGTGGTTTTCGATTCGGGGAACTACGGTTGAAATCATCACAAAAACTTAAGGCCACATTATTTTTGCCACAAAGCATTGACACTTTCACCTCTGCTTTTGTTACTTGATTGATTTTTTTAAATAGAAAGATTAGAAACAAGGGAGAAATATGGAAAAAATATTTAAACGGGATGATACTGGGACAGAATGATAAAATACGAGAGAAATAAGGGAGGGCTCACTTTTATGACTTTGCATGTGATGAAAAAAAAATTATTTCACTACAATTGTGATTATTCACCCAGGCTTTAAATTGAGAATATAGATTCATGTTTTTAATCTGCAGAACAATTTACAGTAGCACTTATTTTGGCTAAACAGTAAACTACCGTAATCTGTCCTGTATTTTACAAAGGCCAACACATAGTTGGATCAACAATGTATTTTGCACCGTTTATAATATTAAGGAGAAGAAGTAAGAATACAATCAACACATAAGTATTGACTACATTTAGGCGTCTTTATTTAGCTCATGGTTTATTGTTGAGCTATGAGTTCTTCACTTATTATTTAATGTTCTTGGTGTGTTTTTTATTTAATTGCCTGAATGGGTGTCCCTTCCTTTGCTTCACTGAAGGTAACAACACTAGTTAACAATAAAACATATTTATGGTAGTTTACTAGGCTTTTTTGTGGAAAGTAACTGTAAAATGACAGCAAAGTCTAACGGAGTTGCACTGAAGAACGACAGCCATGTGGATCTCACACATCACACACAGGAAGTGACATCAGACTGCATGACCTGATGACCCACATTCACATCTGCCACACAGTGAGAGGAGCCGAGGAACCTAAAACTAGAACCAGAAAAACATGCTCCTTACTTGAACAATAAATTAAATAAAATATTTAAAAATCTGCTTTTATTCTCATTGTCATTTGACTTTTTGATAAAACAACACAAACTGAATTCGAAATGAATAAAAAAAACATAGACACATAATATTTTTATTTTTTTATTTTACAAAGCACAACAGAATTATTGAAATGTTCGATAAAATTTGAATAAAATACAAAAACAAATTTAAATGAATAAAGCTAAAATATTACCTCAAAGATATTAAATTAATGCTATTATTGCATGTAAAACATTCAAACATTTAATATTTTTGTAATGCATTTATTCAAATCACTTATCAGAAAACAATTAGTTTTGTTCACATGAGAAGTGACTATTGTTGTGAAACAAGGAATATTCAATTAGTTCAAACATACGAGATTGAAACATATTGGATATATCGATGATAAATATATATAAATCTGTTTTTTAAAATATATTTAGTTTATTAGTTGTATTTCAGAAATTTGACTGGTTTTGTTGATGTATGACTGACAAATATACATCATATTCACTTTATTAGTTTATGCTAGAACTGTGTGATCTAAATGCATGGGAGTTTTATACGTAAAAAAAAACACTTTATCTTAACATTTAAAAGTGAAAAATCGCTTTCCGTTTGCCTTTGATGGGCAATAAATAAAAACATAAATATATAAAATATTTTACAATTAAAAAATTACTTTCAGTAACTTTCAACTTTATATAAAAATACTTTTTTATTTTTATTTTTTTATTCCATTATATATGTGCTTTTTCAACATTTTTTATTTCTTTAATTTTATATTTGTTATTTCTAGTTCTGTATTTGTTGATAAAAGTTAGTGCGAGTTGTTTGCCGTGCATAAAGACAAAAACATCTACGTGTTTTTCGGTCTTATATCGGTCAGAATGGCAGCAGGACCGTTGAGAGAAAAGTACCTACAAGCACCGGGTATTTTCATATATAACCATAACCATAACCTCGTCTCCAGGGTTTGGTGTTGTTGGGGATTTTCCATTGATATCTGTTAATCTCCCACACATCCTGTAATCAGCTTCTGATGGGACTCAGCACCTCACTCTGAGCTCATCTGATGATTTCAGGAAGAGTAAATCATCTCCTAGTCTTGCTTTTCATCGTGATGTTGAATGCACTGATCGAAGGGCGGAGTCACATCCCATAAACACACACTGTCGTCATGGTAACAGATGGGGGTTAGGAACAGATGTTACACAATAACAGATCACGCACATTTCACTCATGCAACATTTGATGTTTGTTTCTATAGCAACAACATTCACTGAATGCAATGTGATGCTATTTTAGTATTATTGATATACCATTATAGGTTTAATTAATATCATTAATATTTATTTATAGATATAATTAATAACAAGTGAATTGAGTATTGCATACACACAATTATAATTTTAAGTCATTTTAATTTTAGTTATGGTTTTAGTAGTTTTGTTGTTCATTTATTTATTTTTATTTAAATTTTAGTTTTAATTATTTTAGTTTTCAAGTTCTTTAAAACTAAATGAAAATGAGAAATGTTACCCTGACAACGAGCTGAAATAAAACAGGTTTGCCTTATTTTTTATATAGGCTATATATATTTTGTTTCATTTCAGTTAATGTTTATTTTATTTCAAATAACAAAAATATGTTAATTATCTGTAATAATCCTAATATGGTACAAGTCAAGTCAAGTCTGCTTTATTGTCAGTTCTTCCACATGTACAGTACATACAGAGAATCAAAACTGCGTTACTCTCAGACCCTCGGTGCATCAGACATTAACAGTATAGAGCCTAAGAATCTAGATCAAATATAAAATATAAAATACTATATACAATAAGGGAATGTATAAAAGACATATAATAAAAATAAAGCAGCATGAGCACATGGCAGTACACGCCCAGGAATGTTGTCAGGACAGGAAACTCTTTTAATTATTACTTTGATTTCGTTTTTATTTTTCTTAAGTTTTATTTTATATTTTATTTCCCTTGATTTATTTTTATTGTTTTAGTTTTAGTTAGCATTATTAACCCTAATGTGAAATCATCAAAATAACCCTCATCATCTGTAAACTGCATTAATAATGCTCATCATTTAAAGAGACACACATGAACTTTAATTAGAAGCAGCATTTTATTTGACATTTTTCATTATTTCTCCAGTTTCATCCAGACTTTCATCAGAAGGTGCTGGCGTGTTTTCTGGTTGCGTGATTGAGGCGTGTGTGTGTGTGTATGACGGAGACTGAGGGTGTGTGTGTGTGTGTGTGTGTGTGACTGAGTCTCATCCGAACATTGTGTCTTTATCTCAGAGCGAATACATGAGAGTTTAACCCTCCAGCAAAGATCCGTGACCTGTTTTACACTTGCCTTTGAGTTGTTTTAACCCTTTAGTGCATGAATTGATTCATTAAAATGTTTCATCAACATCATCATCTTTGAGAGTTAAGGGTCAAAGGTCATCATGTGGTTTTAAATAAAATAAAGTGATAAATAAATAAAACACAAATATATAATACATTTCTGGCCAAAATATAATGTACTTTAAATATATAGTCAATCTATGTTGAAAACAGTGAAGCTCAATTAAATTAATGTATATTTTATATTTATATAATGTAAAGTACGTTTATATAATATAATATAATTTCAACGTTTATATACAGAAACATATATATTTTTTAAAGCATGAAAATACTTTACAATTTTACAGTAGCCTGTACATTTAGACTAAAACTAAATTTATAATTATTTAACAATGTGTATTTTTTATTTTACAAAATTTAACAGATTTAGTCATTATAATGTAACAAATAACAAAAAAAAATTGTGTGTGTGTGGATATATATATATATATATATATATATATATATATAGTTTTTTATTATATTATTTTATGTATGCATGTATTTTATATCTTTTTCCTTTTTTCTTTTTTTTTTTTTGCATGTGGGATGAGATGCCAGATTTAGTTCCTCAGAAGAATGTCTGGTACGATCAGAATGCAGCTGGAACACATTTCTGTCAGCACATGCATGTTTCTCTGGGTTATGATGTTATGTGCTACACAAAAGACAAAAAACACACACAATAAAAGCATCCTAGCAACACAAATGAATGAACACCTCAACACACAAACACTGAATCACACTTTTATTTCATTAGGATCAGCATTCATCACTTTTTTCCTCAGACATGTTTTCTAGAAAAGTGCAGATTATGCTGTTGTTTCCTCCTGATGGTCTGTAGATCCCGCCCTCTCGCGCCACAGCTCGGCACGCTATTGGTCAAACAAGCTTTCAATCATTACCTTCAGCGCTGATGAAAACAACAAGTAAACAACACAAAACCCGGACATTTTAAGCTAAAAAAAACATGAAATGTATTCATCATTAAATGAATAGTTAGGTTTTTAATTGTAGCCTACTTGTTTTGTTTATAAACATGAGACTGATGAAGCTGAGCGGAGTTTGCTGCCTCCTTCTGGAGCTCAAAGATGAAAGCGTTCTGCGGCTGTCACGTGACCTGTGAAACCAAGCTGTGTGACGTCACTGACACTAGACTCAAACACAGCACATCGAGTGATCTTTAGTGCAGTGTTATAGTTTTATCAGTCAGTATGCTTATATGTAGTGACGAATCTTTGTTCATTATAGCACTACAGTACTATAGTACTAAAAACAATGACATGTGAATGAATAAAACACCTGGCCAGCTTACTGTTCCCAAAAAGGATAAAAGTCCTTCCTTAAAGAGGGGTGAAATGCTCGTTTTCACTCAATCTCCTGTTAATCTTGAGTAACTATAGAGTAGTACTGCATCCTTCATAACTCCAAAAAGTCTTTAGTTTTATTATATTCATAAGAGAAAGATAGTCTGTACCGTTTTTTACCGGAAAAACACGAGCGGCTGGAGGCGTGACGTGTGGGCGGAGCTAAAGAATCACGAGCGCCAGTAGGCTTTTGTGTTGAGAGCGTTTGGAAGCTGTGACTTTACCGTGAGGAAAAAACCATCATCCAAAACAAACCATGGCTTACAGTCAGATTCAGCCGTTTATTTATGATCCAGAATCAGATCCAGAGGCTGAAATTAACAAGAGCAGCATCAGCAACGACGTTTCTGTGGTATGTACTGAAACTGTATATATTTGCTTAGTTCCACTTTATGTCATCCTTTTTTTTTTTTTTTTAAGGTGTACATGTGGGAAGTGCAGTTTGATGCCAACTGAGGCGGAAAACGTTTGCTGCCAAGAAATAGAACCGGTTATACTTATGTCTTGAAATGCATTATGTGGCCAGCTAAACAAATGTTTTTAAATACCTTCAATACCACGACTTAGGTGCCCTTGAGCAAGGCATCGAACCCCCAACTGCTCCCCGGGCGCCGCAGCATAAATGATGAACACTGCTCCGGGTGTGTGCTCACAGTGTGTGTGTGTGTGTGTTCACTGCTCTGTGTGTGTGCATTTCGGATGTGTTAAATGCAGAGCACAAATTCTGAGTATGGGTCACCATACTTGGCTGAATGTCACTTCACTTCACTTCACTTTCATACACACACACCGTACATCGCATGTTGTTTACTTGATGTGCTTACGCGCCGATAGCTGTTAACAACACAGAGATATTTGAAGCAGTTTTACTCACCACCTGCGGTTCCAACACATGATCGTGACCCTTTTTCGTTGTGACGGCATTATCCTTATTAATAAATAAACGATACGCAAATCCGGCGTCAAACTGGGCCTTGTTTGTAAAACAAGCATCTTCGAAATGCAGGGAACAAACACAAACACTTGCACAACTCCGTTGATGCTCTGTAAAAATAAACTCCATCCACTGGTCCCTTAATGCTGTTTCTCTTTTGGTAATAAGTGCAGGGTTGTCTTGCCCTGGCAACCAAAAACACACTTCTTTTGTGACATTTGGCGACGCTCTCGCTCTGATCAGTGAAGTCTGTTGTGCTCTCAGTGCTCTGCTATACGGGAGCGCGCTCTTCCGGCAGAAGTGCCTCAGGACACATATAAGGAAATTCCGCTCCATCTAACGTCACACAGAGCCATACTCGAAAAAAACTTTCCGAAACTTGTGACAAACCGGAAGAGGTATTTTTGGAACAGAAATACTCCTTCAAACGTACAACTTAATTTTTGAAACTTTGTCCATGTTTAGCATGGGAATCCAACTCTTTAACAGTGTAAAAAACTCAGTATGCATGAAATAGCATTTCACCCCCCCCCCCCCTTTAACCACAGTTTTGCTGCTTGTAAACGCTATTTTCTTTATAATCTTATTCTAGTTAGCGGCTCTGAAATCGAGTGACAGCTGATTGGTTGATTCACAAATGTCTTCACACACAAAGTGCTTCATATTCAAACACAGTTTAGATTAACACTCATATAACTGTATTGTCTGTGTGAGAGGAATCAAACAATCAAATCCTGCAATCGTTTACTCTTCCTCAGCCTGAACAAGTGTTTTTTTCTGCTGAACACTAAAGAAGATGTTTTTTTGAGAGCGAACAGTTGACGGCACCCATTGACTTCTATGCCACAGGAAGAAATACTATGGAAGTGAATGGGTACCATCAACCGTTTGGTGTTTAAAGCATCATCTTTTTAGCATTCAGCAGAAGACAGAAACTCGTACAAAAAATATATAATCTTTACATTTTATTAAAAAAAATTAATATGTAAAATAAGCAAACGCAGTTAAACTTTTATTCCTAACTAGTAATTTCCAAAGCAACCAACTATGTGTCATTGTTGTTAACTAAGACTGAAACTAAACTTTTTGTTGCTCTTTTTGTTGTGTTGTTTTTTATCCTCATTTGTAAGTCGCTTTGGATAAAAGCGTCTGCTAAATGAATAAATGTAAATGTAAACTTATCAAATTATGGCTTCGTTTCCTTACATGAATATCGAAATATTCAACTCAAATAAACACTTGTATGATACAGTATTAGAATTAGAATTTCATTTGGGGTCCTGAAATACCCTGAACACTGCACAGAGGTTAAGATGACCATTGCTACATAAATAAAATAAAAATTGAAACTCATGCTATTTTGTTTTAATTTTCTCTTACTAAATTATAAAGTTACTGATGCTATGGACTGTGGGATTACTAACTGTCTATTAACAAAAATCTGTCTCTAAACCTCTTTTCTCTTTATTAAAAGTTGATCTAGACAAGTACATGATTGAATCAAATGCTTTGCAAATCCGCTCGAAAGACCTGATCTCAAATGATTCGCGAAACGCGCTTAGGAGTCCCGATCTGAATCAAATGATTCGCGAAACGCGCTTCGGAGTCCCGATCTGAATCAAATGATTCGCGAAACGCGCTTCGGAGTCCCGGTCTGAATCAAATGTTTTGCGAACTTGTAAGCTGCTCATCCTTAAATAAGGGGAGTGGTAATACTGAGAGCGTCCTCCGTGTGTCCTCATGACGCACTGGGGAAAAGGAACACCTGTGTGGCATTAGTAATTAGAGGGAAGCATTATAAATGTATGATGTATTGGTTGTTGCAGGAGGATTTTTCGGGTTGTTGCCGCTGAGTTCCTTGCCAAAGCTGCCGTGCCGGGACGTGGGTTTAAGATTGCTGTGCGACCCGTGTGAATCGATCGGGAGGGATATTTTGCTGGGGTTTTTCCCCGTTTATGTTTGGCAGCCGCCGTAGGGTTCACTGAACCCGGAACCCACCGATAGCGGGTAAGAAAGCCAGCAGTACATTTTCCTTTTATTATTGTATTGGGTGTTAATGTCGGTCCCTGCTGTGTTTGCCGGGGAGACCCTGATGTAATGGTCCCCCAGCGCTATTTGTGTGTAGAGTGAGTGTGTGTGTGGGGGTGGGCAGGTTATCCTTTCCCATACGCCTCCTATAAGAGATCGCTAATGTGTCGTCATCGTGACGTTTTCCCAGTGGTGAACGCAAAGCATTTTGGGAATCCGCGGCACAAACATTAGGCGCTAGACTTCTTTGCATGAGGGAAGAGAACAGTGTTCAAGATGCTGTCTACCTATAAACCGCAATAGTCGTTCTCACGATAGAAGTGGCATAAAGCTTAAGAATGGAATATCCTTTTATCGTTTTCCAGCGAGGAAAAATAATAGTACAAGTCATGTTTCAGAGATGACAAAAACGCAACGAATGGCGTGGATCTCAGCGACGGAGGCCAAGATTACCTTCGATAACACTCCACCACACATCATGTGTGTTCAAAGCATTTTCACAAAGGTAAGTTACAATAACTCTCTGTAAATGCTAACTAGCATGACATGGCTAGAAAATGAGCTTAAGTTACCAGCGTATTAAAGCGTAACGTTAATCAGTTTTAAATGTTGTACATCTAGGTTACATTGCAATTTATATGGTGACTGTCTGCAGGCAAACCTGCCTATTAAATGTTGGAGTGTGATCCTGCTTTGATTACAGGAATAAATTAGTTTAAAATAGAAAAGTCATTTTAAATTGTCATAATATATCACAATATTACTGTTTTTCTTATTATTTTTAATCAAATAAATGCAGACTTGGTGAGCAGAAGATGCTGCTTTCAAAAACATTTAAAAAATCTTATGACCCCAGACTCTTGAACGGTAGTGTATGTTGCCCCCTGTGTATAGATAATCTGGATTCCTGAGATAGGTATAAACGGAGGTCGGAGCCAGCTCCAAATGGGCGGGTAAGCTCCAAATGGGTGGGACTTCAGCTCCAAGTGGGCTGTACAAACCTCCAGAGCCTTTTGATTGGTTTGTTTAATGTCATGGGGTTAATGCACGCTGCGAATCCCCCCCCCCCCCCCCACCAAAAAAAAAAAAAAAAAAAAAAACGACGTCAACTTCCCAAGGCTTTTCAGCGTCAAGAAAGAGGAGTTTGAAGGGGTAAGTTTAGACTTGTACAACATATTACAAGTTGCGAAAAAGTGCAGTATCTTGGCGGTTGATGTTTTAGTCTTGACGTAGTTAAATCATGATTACAAGCTCATTGCATTCAAGTTTGAAAATGGGAGGACGTTCATGTGCAATTTTTACCTTCAAAACTCATATTTACGATTATTCCGAGATCACGTTAAGACAGCATTAGCAGCACAGATAAATTACATCTTTATTGTGTATGTTACCCTTTTGTGCTAAATATTTCTGCAATACATATATAGGATTTACGCTGCAGATTACGGACACTGAAGACTATAAGCAGGTATTGTTACTAACGTTACGTAAAATATGCAGGCCTATGTATTATAACTGCACTGATATTTAAGCGATCAATAACTATTAATAGATTTAGTACAGTGTTCCATAAGATTGAGTCTTAGTTAAAACTCCTAACTGATAATGCTTGACTTTAACAAAGTTGGTCATTGTTTCAAAACAATTTGAAATTTTATACAAATTTTAAAATGTTATCTATTTTTACGTGTAACGTTAATCCAAATAATGTAATGCAATTGAAATATTTGGTTTAATTACCAAATTCATTTTTCAATTTAGTAATCATAACAGAGTGATTATATGAGGATAACTGCAGTGTCCACTACCATGCATTACATATCAACAGGTGTAGAATTAATTTTGTCATTGTAGGAAACACAAACAAACAAAAACATTATGTGTAAACTTTGTGTTACAGAAAGATCTGGTTACTGCCTCTCTCTGCAAACCCAAAGGATCACTTTCCTGTAAACTTGTTTTTGTTCTTTCTATGCATCAAGATGTGTAATTTATTTTTTCTGAAGATTTTTGACTAATGTGTGTGTGTATGTGGGTCTTTGTGTGGATAAATTATGTTCATACTTTAAAGGTGGACATTTGCAACAGCGCTTGTCAGTGTTGAGTACTCGAGACTCGGACTCGGTCTTGGACTCGGTCTCGAGACCGTATTTTAATGGTCTCGGTCTTGTCATGGACTCGTGTGCATTTTGACTCGGTATTGACTCGGACTCGAACATATTAGGAATCGGACTTATGCCCGAGTCCACTCGAGTCCCAATCAAAATATTTCATGATTATTACTGTATGTTAATGTTTATTTAAATTGATGTATGATTGACATCCAATGACTGGTGATTTTCTTTTGACGTGAGACGTTAGGCCAGCGACACACTGGATGTGTGGAGCAAGCGTCTCAGCTGCGTGGCGTGTCTGTTTTTAATTCGGCTCCCATGTTAACAGGTTAGAGCTTGCAGACTGTCTGCGTGAGACGCGCTTAAAACCCGTGCATGCTAGAAATAGAACCGACGCCTATTTTTCACGCGACACGCGTGCATGTTGGAATCGTTTCCAGGCATAATATATTAGGAAAATGTGTTTATATGTCATTTTGTACACAAATACATATTAATTCATGATATTTTGATATTTGAAAGTCTATAGGTTGGCATAAATTCAGATATAAATGTAATTTAAAAAATAAATTAATAATGATCGATTTTCAAACATTGCACCTGTCAAACATATTCTATTTTGCCGTCAATACTGTTGACGGTTTCCTATCAGTAGGTGTGTAAAAAAAAAAAAAAAAAATTGGATATTGTTGTCATGAAGACAAGAGCCTGGTTTTTCGGCAGCCTCCCTTTATGTCACCTACAGCAGCAGCAGCGCGCCAAGCGCCGCGTGCAGGCACGCTTCTGGTGTATAAAGACACAGAAAACGCGAAGCAGCCACCACGCTTCTGGCACGCAGCAGAGACGCCACGCAGCAAGTGTGTCAGTGTGTGTAAGTTACCCTCCTGCCATCCGCCTGTAGTGATCCCGCTTTCTAGAAAGCCACATTGCTACATTATTTCTCTCAACTGTGTTACTTTTACAAAGTAGGACAAAATGGTCACAGAAAAAAACAAATATTGTTTAATTAAATTATATAATGAATACAGACACAGACTGACTGTCTCAACACTAAACACCCCCCCCCCCCCCCCCCAAAAAAAAAAATGTCTGACAGAATGCATTGAACTTATATGGCATTTCATCCAGCTTTCTTCCCCTGGCACATACACACTTTTGGATGAAATTTTCCAGGACAGTCTGTCGGCTCTTGTGTGTATGCCGTCCGTAACTAAAAAAAAACTTTGACTAGTATGTATTTTACCCTGCATTAAAACGCACCATCCAGGGAAATTAGCCTTAGATTATCCGTTGCTGTTACAGAAAGTGATGAAATGGTAACTTTTGTCAGTCCCCACTTCCTCTGTACCAATAGAGAGAGTTTTTAGTCGGGGTGGATTGATCATGAGACCACATCGTGCTCGGTTGGGTAGAAGGATGGTCTCCTCACTTATTTAAAAAAAAAAAAAAATTATGCCCATCTGTAATCTTCACAACATCTAAAGTGCACATAATCCAATACATTGTAAGGATATTAGCAGTCATTAGTTAAGCTTCAAGGTTAAAAGTTATGTAAAAGCTGTTACAGTTGAACATTTACAGGTATAGTGGTACAGTAATGTTACTTGTACTATAAGTGTTATGTAGAATTACAATATAGAGTCGTACAGTAATATTATGTGTACTAGAAAGGTTATATGGATGTGTATAGTGGTACAACGATGTTATGTGAAAATGAGCACTTAATATTGACAAGTAGTAATTCATAATACTAATAAAATTACCTTTACACCACATACTATGTGGCCTGTTTAACCTTTATTGTTTCCACCAAACATTTTACATACTCTTGAAGATTTCTTTAGGTCTTGTCTCAGACCCAATCTCTCTGGTCTCGGTCTTGACTCGGACTCGACCCTTTCTGAACTCGGTCTTGACTCGGACTCGACCCTCTCTGGACTCGATCTGGACTCGGACTCGAATGAGCTGGTCTCGACTACAACACTGGCGCTTGTCCCTAAAATTGCTCCAGGGGTATGGTCAGAGACTGTCCTAAATGACAAATGTTGGAATGTAAATGACATTACATTCTGTGGACGTCTCACATAAATGTGCATTGTACTTTAGTTAATGTTAACTTGTCAACAGTGAATTATTTTAGGATGTCATTGGACTGAATGTTTAGTGACTAATGACACTTCATTCCAGTAAAAATATAATCCATAGCATTGGAGTGAAAGCAGCAACAAAGTGTTCAAAAGCTGATAAAAATCAAGATGGTTAAAACCTCAGGTTCCTTAAATATCTGTTCTACAGGACTGTTTGGGGTTGGACAGATTTTGTTATGGTTTTGAAGTCTGATGCTCACCCGCCCTTCATTTATTTCTTCAGAAATGCAGAAGAAACAGTCATATTGTAAATCGTAATAATATTTTACAATAACTCTTTTCTATTTGAGGCAGCAGCGGATCTACCCCAATCATCATTAACGGGACCACAGTGGAGAGAGTGAGCAGCTTCAAATACCTTCAAATGCCCTGCAAAGAGTAGCTGAGAACATGTCCAGAACATTTCTCCCCTCTCTGCAAGACACCCAAAACAGGAGATGTAAATCTAGGGCTGTTAAGATCCTTAAAGACCCCACCAACCCATCTGCTACAGTCAGGCAGACGCTTCTGCAGTCTGATGGCAAAGACGGAGAGGCTCAGGAGGAGTTTCTTCCCTCATGTTATCAGACTACTAAACATGGACATTACTAAACATGGACACTGCACTTTATAGACTGGTTGTTTAGGGCTACCCAATAACTCTCTGCACACTGCGCTTTTTTGACAACCTAACTATGCATTTCATCCTCACTGCACATTGTTTACATCTCTGCACATCATCTGTGTAGCAGTTTCTGTGTAGCATCTCTACAAATCATCTGTGTAGAAGTTTAATACAGTATATTGTGTATATTTCATTATTTGTATTTAATTATCTCCAAAAAAAAAACCTTTGTATTTTTTTTCCCTATTGTTTCATTATTTGTATTTAATTTTCTCTTATTTTTTTTTTGCACAGTCTAAAAAGAGTATGCCAGACCTACATTTCACTACTTTTTGCATGTCATATAACAAATAAAACTTGAATTTTTAATGGTTTGGAGCGTTACCTGTGATTGATTTGGTGATAAAAAGGATATGGGGAAATGAGTGTCTTAAATTGGACTTTGGTACCAATAATATTTTCCAAGTCTTGGAATGTTTTTTTTAAATTATTATTATTATTAACTCTTGTATTACTATTTAGATTTTTTTTCTTTTTTTAAATGTTTATTTGTAAAATGTACTTCCACGTGTGGCCTTTTGTAATGTTGTTTCACCTAGAGCCAAGGGGGTTGTAACAATCTAAACAATATAATTCTCCCTCAGATTTCAAACTTGCATTAAAGAAAAACATTCACATACAGTAAACATTTTATTGCTCTAAATTACTCATTCATTTTCTTGATACTGATATAATTATACAATTAATATAATTTAATATACTTGAATGTTTGCAGTTGTCACAAAATTATATAACCTCTTGTTGATAAAATTTAAACTACAATGAAAAACAATAAATCTGTTTTTTCATTAGTATCGCTAATTATGCCATCCTCATTCGCGCGCACCCCGGCAATGACGCAATGTGAAATTTCCTCTTAAACCCCGCCCATTTGTAAAGTCCCGCCCACTATCGGCAAAATTTCCTCCCACTTGGAGCTCTCCGTGAAGTCCAGCCCACTTGCAGCAAAAGCTCCTCCCACTTGGAGGTCTCCGGGCTGCAGCGATACCTACTTGGGATTCCTTAGGAACAGAGGTTGTTTTAACACACGATTTCTTTATATTGTTACTGTCAGACACTACACCTGCTCCTCAGATGGAAGATCCTGAGAATCCTCCTCCATCGCCGGACACTGTCCACACCGGTCATGAGACTGAGCTGAAGACTTTGCTGGATAATAATTGTGATTGTGTGCTGTGCTTTGACCAATGTGTCCCCAAGTGTTGTTGTGAAGGCGTCATGTTAGACTTATACACCATGCTCACATCTAATATATAAATGTTTTTTTGTTTTCTAAAAAAAGATTTTGCAATGTATCTTCTTACATGTAATTGTGGAAGAATTGTGCGAAATCAGTGTTCTTTGGTTTCAAACTCAATTACACAACTTATAGTAGTAACAATTTCAGTTTCTTTACATATTTAACATGTAAATTTAGATGAATACATTAACATGTAAATGCAATTAGATTAATACATTTTATAAAGATTCCATAGAAATGGTGAGAAACTGGAGATGTATGAGGTAGGTTGTGGGTGATAAGTCACAAACACATGACTCTTCTCTGGCTGGTGCTGCTGAGTCCCACGCAGTCTAAAGGGAACCACTGTATAGGACAGTTCTGATTATCGCAAGCAAACGTCATCAAGTTCTTCAGGCTGTCTGCAAAAGCACCACAACACAGCCTTACCACATGCCCTTCTTTTGGGCTGGAGGGTGTTACCTTGACCAGTCGCTCTGCTCGTAAGGATCGAGTCCTTTGATTCTCTTTATTTTCTCGTCATATCTCATGTTTGCATTAGGATTTAGTTTTAGGCAGTATGCTCCGACAATGTTTTCTTTAGCTCGCTGCATTTTGTGGGATTATATTCTGTTTTTCACGCTAATTTTTCATTATTTCCATGCCAGAACACTAGCCTGCTATGCCAGACAATGTTAACTGGCCAAACACACCCATAATTCTTTGCGTTCTGATGACGTTGCCGCCCAGTTTTTCACACGGCTAGATATTTAGCACGAGATATTTCGGAGTCCCGATCTGAATCAAATGTTTTGTGAACTCGCTCCGAATCTCAAGTTATTTTCCAGTGAAAGCGCTATAGCGTTCATTCGCTTGCCAAAAAATGGCGGAGACCAAAAGTAATCAGATGTGTATAGTGTGCCTTTTGTGTTCTAATTAAAAAAATAAAAATTATTGCACAAGATCGCAAATGCAATAAGTGTTTTTTTTTTTTTCAATGTTCATGTTTGTGTTCTTTTGTAAAGATGACGTAGGACTAATTTATTGGCGTACTAAACATTCTATTTTTGTGTAAAGACACAAGTTTGATGCAAGTAAAATACAGTGATGACCTTATTTTGCAGAAGTGTGTTTGTGAGATCAGCAAAATGGTCCTTATTAACCATGAAAATTTTTATTTATTAATTGCTCTTTCCTCTTGTCTGGTTTAAACCTGTCATGGATCAACATAACACTAAAGTCTCCAGTAGATGGCAGCAAGTTATGATATCTGCACAAAGGAGACATCGATCAGCTGCTTGATCTCATCTTTAGAGAAAACTGTTGATTTTACACTTGAACAATGTAAGTATTATTATTAGAAATTAAGATTACATCAGAAAGCATTTCTAGCTCACCCCAACACTTATCAACAACAATAATCATAAATGGTGACTAATTATATATGTTTTGTATTTGTATTTGATATTGATCCAGCAACCTTCTGCTGACCAGTCCACTTCACTACAGCACAGAAGTAAAGAAGCTTTAGCAAATTAACATGCAGCTGTAAATATGAAATTAAATGTAGCAATAACATGAGATATAAAGTGTTTCACTCTGTGTAAGTGTGTCACAGATCGTGTGCTCATGGAGAGCAGACACAGCAGCACATGTTCTCCTGCTCTTCATCATGGTCTTCCTCATCCTCTCTGTTCACTCAGACAGGACTCGATAGGCTTGTTCGACTTCATGCAGTTTTGCGCAAACCGATCGTCGGCTGACTTGAAGCAGTGCATGCCGGTTAGAAATGTTGTCCGACTTGATACAGCGCTGACGCCACGTGACTGTGACGTGTGCCGTCAAAGTACCACGAGAGCGATTCGAGAGTAGCCGGAGAACTCAGCCAGCGCAGCTTCTGAAGAGCGGCTGCACAGGTTCTGATGACGACACAACTGATCCACGATTGGCTGGATTCACTGATGACACCGATGACGTGCGTTTCAAGTTTATTGCGAGTCGGCTTCAGTTTCAGAAATTCTCATATGGACTTTTAAAACAGTTCAATACGTTTTTATGTCGTCTTCATCTTATAAATCATATTTATTAAATATTGTTTTACTGTATTTACTTTATTGTTAATATAAAGTTTGTGTATGTTTATTTTGCATGACTTTCTTTTTTATACAGACCTTTTACAGTATTCAGCAGCATAACCTATTCAAATGAGCATTTTTAAGAACTAAAATGTTAATCTAAAAAGCATACAATCTAATGAGGTCATAAATGTATGCTCCTATACAAATGATACATAATACATTAGTTTATTTTGCTGTGTTTATACTTCACCTGCATGTGGTCAGCAAACTGCTAACAACTTGCTGTAACTTCAACTTAACAACTTGACAACATTCTGTTCACTTTCAAATAGTTGGTCTAAATCACAATATAAATCCAACAGAATTGTGCTTTTCTGTATATGAAAATCAGTGGTGTTATGTTTAAAATGTTAAAGAGCTCAGCAGGAGGGCACTGTAAATCTTGTTGCTGAAACCTTCTTAAAAACACATACCCACCAGGGAATTTTTTTATAGGTTACTTTTATCATTTTGTGTAAGCAGAAACACCCATGTCATACTGATAAAGTATATATCCAATATGGTATCTTGTTTTGGAAGGCACCCTTCCAAAACACCACTTTTTCTTTTTCTTTTTTTCTTTTTCTTTTTCCAAAACACCACTTATACACACATTTAAACGCGATCAAGTAAGCAATCGCCACGTGATCTGCCATGACTGACGTAATTGCAGCAAACTACGGGAGCCACAACGTGTCCGGCTTCATATCTCCGTTTGCAGCTCCTCCCCACCTGCACGCGGCTACTCTCGCCGATCGGTAGCATCCAGCCGCAGTCGATGTCGAACACACCTGATGTCTCTCTCTCATCATGATCAGATTCAGGACCTGATGGACAGATGTGGGGTCACCGTCTGTACACTTTCAGAAACAGAACAGTGTTTGAATAAAGCTTGGTTTCACTGCACAGAGGTTAAGATGACCATTGCTACATAAATAAAATAAAAATTGAAACTCACCTTATTTTGTTTTAATTTTCTCTTACTAAATTATACAGTTACTGATGCTATGGACTGTGGGATTACTAACCGACTATTAACAAAAATCGGTCTCTAAACCTCTTTTATCTTTGTTAAAAGTTGATCTAGACAAGTACATGATAGAATCAAATGTTTTGCAAATCCGCTCGAAAGACCTGATCTCAAATGATTCGCGAAACGCGCTTCGGAGTCCCGATCTGAATCAAATGATTTGCGAAACGCGCTTCGGAGTCCCGATCTGAATCAAATGATTTGCGAAACGCGCTTCGGAATCCCGATCTGAATCAAATGATTTGCGAAACGCGCTTCGGAGTCCCGATCTGAATCAAATGTTTTTGAACTCCGAAGCCCCGATCAAATGAGTCGCGAAACGCGCTTCGGAGTCCCGATCTGAATCAAATGATTTGCGAAACGCGCTTCGGAATCCCGATCTGAATCAAATGTTTTGCGAACTTGTAAGCTGCTCATCCTTAAATAAGGGGAGTACGTGGTAATACCGAGAGCGTCCTCCGTGTTTCCTCATGACGCGCTGGGGAAAAGGAACACCTGTGTGGCATTAGTAATTAGAGGGAAGCATTATAAATGTATGATGTATGGTTGTTGCGGGAGGGTTTTTCGGGTTGTTGCTGCTGAGTTCCTTGCCAAAGCTGCCGTGCCGGGACGTGGGTTTAAGATTGTTGTGCGAATCGATCGGGAGGGATATTTTGCTGGGGTTTTTCCCCGTTTATGTTTGGCGGCCTCCGTTGAGTTCACTGAACGCGGAACCCACCGATAGCGGGTAAGAAAGCCAGCAGTACATTTAGCTTTTATTATTGTATTGGGTGTTAATGTCGGTCCCTGCTGTGTTTGCCGGGGAGACCCTGATGTGTGAACCCAATGGTCCCCCGGCGCTATTTGTGTGTAGAGTGAGTGCGTGTCTATACAGTTGAGGACGGCTAGATATTTAGCACGAGTATTGACGATTTGTGGTGATTTAATATTTGGTATGTATTTATTGGTGTGGTATTTGACTATTAGGTTTTGCAATGTAATGAACTTCTGTATGAAAGGTGATCACATGAATATATTTAATGCATGTATTGGCTAACTACTGAAATCTTGTGCTGAGTATATCCTGTTGGTTGTTACTTCATTATTCTTGAAGTTAACATTGTTGATAGCATTCATTGCCTCTTAATTAAACGGAACCTGTCATTACTGCACTAACCTGCTGCCCCTGGGTTTGAATACTATGATTGTAAAATAATAAAACCATTAGTTAATGAGTTTGGGTATTTGAGTGTTTTCTTGGATATTGTCCCACTGAAAGTATTTAGTCCAGTAGAGAACCTGTAAACCCTGGGTAGAGAGAGTTTGTGGGGGTTACAAACTCGCTCCGAAGCCCTGATCTCAAATGATTTGCGAAACGCGCTTCAGAGTCCCGATCTGAATCAAATGTTTTGTGAACTCGCTCCGAATCTGAAGTCATTTTCCAGTGAAAGCGCTATAGCGTTCATTCGCTTGCCGAAAAATGGAGGAGACCAAAAGTAATCCGATGTGTATAGTGTGCCTTTTTGTGTTCTAATTAAAAAAAAAAAAAAAAAAAAAACTTAGTTTTCCCACCGACGAAAAAAAAAAAAAAAAATGGTTGAAATTGGGCTATACGGCGAGAGGCGACAATTACTAACATTATTGCAAAAGATAGCAAGTGTAATAAGTGTGTCTCTGTGTGTGTGTGTGTGTGTGTGTGTGGGTTTTTTTTTTTTTAATTTTTTTTTTTTGCAAAGTTCATGTTTGTGTTCTTTTGTAAAGATGACGTAGGACTAATTTATTGGCGTACTAAACATTCTATTTTTGTGTAAAGACACAAGTTTGATGCAAGTAAAATATATACAGTGACCTTATTTTGCAGAAGTGTGTTTGTGAGATCAGCAAAATGGTCCTTATTAACCATGAAAATTTTTATTTATTAATGGCTGTTTCTTCTTGTCTGGTTTAAACCTGTCATCGATCAATGTAACACTAAAGTCTCCAGTAGATGGCAGCAAGTCTGCACCTTATTATGATTGTAGTATAACCATAGACTATGAAAACAGGTTTAAACCTGTCCTGGATTAATAAAGTCTCCAGTAGATGGCAGCAAGTTATAATATCTGCACAAAGGAGACCTCGATCAGCTGCTTGATCTCATCTTTAGAGAAAACTGTTGATTTTACACTTGAACAATGGAAGTATTATTATTAGAAATTAAGTTTACATCAGAAAACCTTTATAGCCCACCCCAACACTTATCAACAATAATAATCATAAATGGTGACTATATGTTTTGTATTTAGCTTTTTTCATATGCCATATGACTTCACACTGGACAAATGCAGCTAAGATGAATACATCTAAATATTGAGTCAAGTAATGACTGAATGCATGTGTTAATGAAACAATTAGACTATATTTTATTTACTGACAACAACAGAAGACATGAATAAATGACTAAAAGAATAAATAAAAGTAACAGTCACAATAAATGAATACAAGTCAACAACCGATGAAACAAAGCTTTATTCAAACACTGTTCTGTTTCTGAAAGTGTACAGACGGTGACCCCACATCTGTCCATCAGGTCCTGAATCTGATCATGATGAGAGAGAGAGAGACGTCGAGTCCTGTCTGAGTGAACAGAGAGGATGAGGAAGACCATGATGAAGAGCAGGAGAACACGTGCTGTGTCTGCTCTCCATGAGCACACGACCTGTGAAACACTTACTGTAAAAAAGGCCACCCCTTGAAAGTGAACTCTTCCGAACCCTCCCGCCTGTGTTCGTGATTTGGACTGTTCCTAATCTTTCCGCGGAGTGAGAACCAAGACATTATAGAGGCTGGATGTGTTGATATGTTTATAGTTAATATTTCATAGTTAAATTAGTTAGAAGTGGCCCGTTTAAGGATTGTGTGGATATATGTGTGCGTGCAACTAATCGTAAGTACATTTACATAATTAAATGTATGATAAGTTCACAAGCGAGATTAATGACCGCTACCGCGGCATTCCGCCTAAATGTTTACATTTGTTTATTATATTTGCACATTTTCTTGTTGACAAAATGTTATATTTCGCCTGTGTTTTTGTTTGATAGAATATTTAATGTTATTGCATATTAGGCTATAATGCATAGACTTAAGACGCATCTCAGGGAACATGTTCGGGCTTGTTCACCGGACGAGCTAGGCACGTGAGCTAGACGCACAGTGCAGTAGTGCGATCATTTAATAGAACTTTGAGTTGTGTTTGTATATATATATATATATATATATATATATATATATATATATATATATATATATATATATATATATATATATATATATATATATATATATATATATATATATATATATATATATATATATATATATATATATATATATATATATATATTATATTTAGATAATTTACAATGCTGTTACTTATGAGTATTAATTTACAATGCTGTTACTTATGAGTATTTAAGTACTGCTGTAAAGATCTGTTAATGTGTATTTATTCATTTATTGAATAAATTTTATTTATTCATTTTATATTTACAGAACCACACACATCTTTGCACAATAAATCACCCTGAAGTACATTCCTGGTGTGAGACCTAATGTTCTGACCGGACACCCTGTAGCCGTTCTATAAATCCGAACCTGAGTTAGACAAGAGTAGTCAGCAGTTTTTTCACTTACACAGAGTGAAACACTTTATATCTCATGTTATTGCTACATTTAATGTCATATTTACAGCTGCATGTTAATTTGCTAAAGCTTCATTACTTCTGTGCTGTAGTGAAGTGGACTGGTCAGCAGAAGGTTGCTGGATCAATCTCTGCAGTCGTCTCCACCAGATACACACGTCTGAATCTCACGAGAACTAGTGTAAATCTACTGCTCTTGAGGATTCAAACACACTCATTCACTCGCCTACTGCTCTCTGCACACTATATAGTAGGGAAGTATGCCATTTCAGACGCAGCCATTGTCTTATGAACGGACACTGAATCATTGACACAAAAGATTCATTCAGTAACAAAATACTCAGTGGTGCTCGGAGACGCACGATTGGTCTTACTCTGGCTTTGTTAAAAGTGTTTTCTTGCCGAAACGGAGATAGACGGCATTGTGACTAATATAACACACTCACACTGTAATACTAGTGTATCTTTTGTTGAGCTATTGTAGAAAATCAATTCATTTGCAATCATGCTGACATTCAGGAAAGCAACACCAGAAATTACTTTACTATTATGACATAAATATTAAAACAAAATGTCTTAAAGGGCATTTTTGCCTCATATCTTAAATTATATTGTAATCTGATATGCTTCATCCGACACTTTTTTTTTTTTAATTTGCAAAGTTATAAAATGTAAGTCGCACATTAAGTCAACAGTTAGGATATAAGTTCACGATAAATATTGCACACTCCCGACTCATTTACTTTCTCCATCCGAAGCTGTCCCGTGTGTCACAGTGTCATGTAATATTAGCCACAAGCTGTGATTAAACAAACCTGTCAGCGTTGAGACAAAACCTTTTTTCCATTTCTCCTTAAATATCCTGTCAGCCCTTCCGGGTCAAATGTCTTCTTTTGGACATGTTTAAAATCACCAGAAAATTACCAATAAATTATCTTTATCACAGTATTATTTAATCAAGCCTTGTGTTCAACTCCATATTTATACTGAAAATAAAAGTAGCTGTGATCTTATTCTAGTTAGCGGCTCTGAAATCGAGTGACAGCTGATTGGTTGATTCACAAATGTCTTCACACACAAAGTGCTTCATATTCAAACACAGTTTAGATTAACACTCATATAACTGTATTGTCTGTGTGAGAGGAATCAAACAATCAAATCCTGCGATCGTTTACTCTTCCTCAGCCTGAACAAGTGTTTTTTTTCTGCTGAACACTAAAGAAGATGTTTTTTTGAGAACGAACAGTTGACGGCACCCATTGACTTTATGCTACAGGAAGAAATACTATGGAAGTGAATGGGTACCATCAACCGTTTGGTGTTTAAAGCATCATCTTTTTAGCATTCAGCAGAAGACAGAAACTCGTACAAAAAAATATATAATTTTTACATTTTATTTAAAAAAATAAATATGTAAAATAAGCACAAACAGTTAAACTTTTATTCCTAACTAGTAATTCCCAAAGCAACCAACTCTGTGTCATTGTTGTTAACTAAGACTGAAACTACTAAAAACTGTTTTCTGTAATTGAAATAAAGCTAAAGTAAAATGATAAATCGTGTAAGCTACTACTAAATATTGTAGAAACTTAATTTTCTGTAAAGTTGCTTTGCAATGATTTGTAAAGTAAAAAGCACTATAAATTATATGAAAACAGTACTAAAATTAAAGTAGTAACGTTTTACAAAAAAGTTGAAATGCTAAAATTATTAAAACTGACATAAACATAAAGCTAAAAATAAATAAATAAAACTAATTCCTAAACCTCAAACTGCAACCATGAGGCTAAAAGCTATGCTATGTGTCACTCTGAGTAAGTGCTGTAACAGTTTATAAAGACCTTGATGTTGTTTGGACGCCAGAACCGTGTGTGTGTGTGTGTGTGTGTGTGTGTGTGTGTGTGTGTGTGTCCACCTGGATGTTCCCGTGTTTGGCTCCTGGGATGATCTGAATCCTCTCAAAGTCCCTCTCCAGGATGATGACGTCACAGTCAGAGTAGTACGCCTGTCTGACACTGATAATCACAGAGAGTTCTACATATCATCTGAATCTAATGTTTTGCTACATTTTTATTTATTTTTTTAAATCGAGGAATCAGAGTTTTAAATGTTTTCATTTACGGTTAATAATCTCTGCTGCTGCTGTTACACTCACAGTCACGAACAGCTTGAATCATCTGGACTTTTTGAGTCAAATATTTTGGCAAACATTTTTAGCATTTTTATTTTATATTATTTCTTAACATATCAGACAATATCTGCCTTCATTTTGCATGCATCTTGTTTATTCTCGCTTATAAACTTTTTGTTGCTCTTTTTGTTGTGTTGTTTTTTATCCTCATTTGTAAGTCGCTTTGGATAAAAGTGTCTGCTAAATAAATGAATGTAAATGTAAACTTATCAAATTATGGCTTCGTTTCCTTACATGAATATCGAAATATTCAGCTCAAATAAACACTTGTATGATGCAGTATTAGAATTAGAATTTAATTTAGGGTCCTGAAATACCCTGAACACTGCACAGAGGTAAAGATGACCATTGCTACATAAATAAAATAAAAATTGAAACTCATCCTGTTTTGTTTTAATTTTCCCTTACTAAATTATACAGTTACTGATGCTATGGACTGTGGGATTACTAACTGACTATTAACAAAAATCTGTCTCTAAACCTCTTTTCTCTTTATTAAAAGTTGATCTAGACAAGTACATGATAGAATCAAATGTTTTGCAAATCCGCTCGAAAGACCTGATCTCAAATGATTCGCGAAATGCGCTTCGGAGTCCCGATCTGAATCAAATGTTTTTGAACTCCGAAGCCCCGATCAAATGATTCTCGAAATGCGCTTCGGAGTCCCGATCTGAATCAAATGTTTTTGAACTCCGAAGCCCCGATCAAATGATTCTCGAAACGCGCTTCGGATTCCCGATCTGAATCAAATGTTTTTGAACTCCGAAGCCCCGATCAAATGATTCTCGAAACGCGCTTCGGATTCCCGATCTGAATCAAATGTTTTTGAACTCCGAAGCCCCGATCAAATGATTCTCGAAACGCGCTTCGGATTCCCGATCTGAATCAAATGTTTTTGAACTCCGAAGCCCCGATCAAATGATTCTCGAAATGCGCTTCGGAGTCCCGATCTGAATCAAATGTTTTTGAACTCCGAAGCCCCGATCAAATGATTCTCGAAACGCGCTTCGGAGTCCCGATCTGAATCAAATGTTTTTGAACTCCGAAGCCCCGATCAAATGATTCTCGAAACGCGCTTCGGAGTCCCGATCTGATTCAAATGTTTTTGAACTCCGAAGCCCCGATCAAATGATTCGCGAAATGCGCTTCGGAGTCCCGATCTGAATCAAATGTGTTTGAACTCCGAAGCCCCGATCAAATGATTCGCGAAATGCGCTTCGGAGTCCCGATCTGAATCAAATGTGTTTGAACTCCGAAGCCCCGATCAAATGATTCCCGAAACACGCTTCGGAGTCCCAATCTGAATCAAATGTTTTTGAACTCCAAAGCCCCGATCAAATGATTCCCGAAACACGCTTCGGAGTCCCAATCTGAATCAAATGTTTTTGAACTCCGAAGCCCCGATCAAATGATTCCCGAAACACGCTTCGGAGTCCCAATCTGAATCAAATGTTTTTGAACTCCGAAGCCCCGATCAAATGATTCCCGAAACACGCTTCGGAGTCCCAATCTGAATCAAATGTTTTTGAACTCCGAAGCCCCGATCAAATGATTCGCGAAATGCGCTTCGGAGTCCCGATCTGAATCAAATGTGTTTGAACTCCGAAGCCCCGATCAAATGATTCGCGAAATGCGCTTCGGAGTCCCGATCTGAATCAAATGTGTTTGAACTCCGAAGCCCCGATCAAATGATTCCCGAAACACGCTTCGGAGTCCCAATCTGAATCAAATGTTTTTGAACTCCAAAGCCCCGATCAAATGATTCTCGAAATGCGCTTCGGAGTCCCGATCTGAATCAAATGTTTTGCGAACTTGTAAGCTGCTCATCCTTAAATAAGGGGAGTGCGTGGTAATACTGAGAGCGTCCTCCGTGTTTCCTCATGACGCACTGGGGAAAAGGAACACCTGTGTGGCATTAGTAATTAGAGGGAAGCATTATAAATGTATGATGTATTGGTTGTTGCGGGAGGGTTTTTCGGGTTGTTGCTGCTGAGTTCCTTGCCAAAGCTGCCGTGCCGGGACGTGGGTTTAAGATTGCTGTGCGACCCGTGCGAATCGATCGGGAGGGATATTTTGCTGGGGTTTTTCCCCGTTTATGTTTGGCTGACGCCGTAGGGTTCACTGAACGCGGAACCCACCGATAGCGGGTAAGAAAGCCAGCAGTACATTTTCCTTTTATTATTGTATTGGGTGTTAATGTCGGTCCCTGCTGTGTTTGTCGGGGAACCCAATGGTCTACCGGCGCTATTTGTGTGTAGAGTGAGTGCGTGTATAAGGGGGTGGGGCAGGTTATCCTTTCCCATACGCCTCCTATACAGTTGACGACGGCTAGATATTTAGCGCGAGTATTGTTATGCTTGGTTCTCTCTGTCAATATCTCTATTTTTGTATAAATAAAGGAATCTCACAACCGCATGCTTCTCAGTGCTTTTACTTTACTTTCCGTGCTCGCGCATCTTAATGACGTCAAATACACAGGACTCACAGTTTAACCATGCATGGTCTGTCACATCCTTCTGACAATATATAACATATTGTAACAACCTTTTTTTTTTTTTTTTTTTAACTGTCACTGTGGTCACTGTATGCAATAAACTTGTGACTAAGAACAACAATATAACAGATACTCAAAGTAACACTTCTGTGTCACAATAACAATTAACCGATTTAAACAAAATCTTTACCTTACAACAGTTCCATTTTCCAGCTTGACTGTATATGATCTGTTATTGGCAATTCTTAACACTTTTGCTGGTGTCCAGTCAGATCTGTGTTTCGTGTCCAGCTGAACTCTTACGTGTTCTCCTTGCTGGAGAGGTCTAAGATCTTTTGCTCCTCTGTTGTAGTAGAATGCTTGTTTGCGTTGGTTGTCTTTTACTGCATGTTCTGTGTTTACAACACCTGGCTGCAGGAGGCTGTCATGTGTCGGCAGTAATGTTTTAGTCCTTCTGCTCATGAGTCTTTGTGCCGGACTGGCCTGGAACCCCTGAGATGGTGTGTTCCTGTGTTCTAGAATAGCTAGATATGGATCAGTCTTTGCTTTCTCCATCAGCTGTTTGGCCGTCTTTACTGCAGACTCAGCTTTGCCGTTGCTTTGTGGATATGCTGGAGATAACATTACATGTTTAAATTCCCAAGCCGTACTGAACTGCTTGAATTCTTGTGAGCTGTACTGTGGTCCGTTATCAGAGCTCACAGTGTCTGGGATCCCGTGTCGTGCAAAATGGGCCTTTAACTTGTGTATTACTGTACTTGACCTGGTGTCCGTGAGACCGTCTACTTCCCAGAAGTTTGAAAAGTAATCCACTGTAATGAGATATGCTCTGTTGTTAAATGAAAACAAATCTGTTCCCACTTTTGACCATGGTCTCATAGGAATGTCATGTGGGCACATTGTCTCTTTCTGCTGCCGTGCATCCACTGCTCTGCAGACTGCACAGTTTCCTACGTATGTTCTTATGGCGGCACTCATCCCGGGCCAGTATACGCGGTCTCTTGCTCGGCCTAAGCAGCTTTCTATGCCTAAGTGCGAAGCATGAATTCTCTCTATGATTTCTGTTCTTAGCTGTGCTGGTATTACAGCCCTCTCTCCTCTGAAAATCACACCATGTTGCACACTAAGCTCTTCTCTTACTGAAAAAAATGGTCTCACCTCTTCTTTCAGCTGAGTCTTCTTTTCCGGCCATCCTTGGATTATCACTTGCTGTAATATCTGAGATGTCCCATCCCTAGCCGTTTCTGTCTGTATCTTCTGTAGACTTCCTTCTGATATGGGCAGGTACTGCAGCATGTTAATCGTCTCAATTTCTGTCTCTACGGATCCTTCTGTAGCACACTCCGGTAAGTACGCTCTGCTGAGAGTGTCTGCTAGGTACATTAGTCGACCTGGAACATAGACAACATTGATATCATATCGCTGAAGCCTCAAAAGCATTCTCTGCAATCTCTTAGGTGCGTCTTAAAGTGGCTTTCTTGTGATAGTTTCTAGGGGTTTGTGGTCAGAATGGACTTCTACATTCCGGCCATAGGTGTACTGGTGGAATTTCTCCATCCCAAACAGGATTGCCAGGCATTCTTTCTCTATTTGAGCATACCCCTTTTCCGTGGGTGTAAGTGCTCTGCTGCAAAAAGCAACTGGTTGTCCTGCCTGCAGAAGTGCTGCACCCAGCCCTGTCTCTGAGGAATCACATTGGAGAACTAGGTCTTCTTCTGGATTATAATATTTCAAAACCGGTGCAGAGGCAATCGTTTGTTTCAATTTATTGAACGCTTCTTCCTGTGTATCAGTCCATTCCCAAACCACATCTCTGTGTGTCAGTTGTCTTAATGCATCGCAGCTATCTGACAAGTGTGCACAAAATTTGGACAGATAGTTCACCATACCAAATAATCTCTGCAGCCCCTTCACATCTGACGGCCTGGGCATCTCCATTATGGCTCTCACTTTCTCTGGATCAATCTTTAGACCCTCTGAAGTCAGTCTGTGTCCGATGTATGGCACCTCTTTCTGTTTCAGCTTGAGTTTGTTGAAATTTAGTTTGACGTTTCTGTTTCTACATCGCTCCAGTAGTTGTCTTAGTTTTTCGTTATGATCTTTCTCCGCTTGCCTCATCATTAAAGCCTTCCCCACAGATGAGGATGTCATCCGCTATTATCCGGATTCCTGGGAGCCCCTCCAGCGCCTGAGTCAACCTGTGCTGGAAAACTTCTGGAGCCGGGCTGATCCCCATGGGCATTCTGATCCATCTATACCTGCCAAATGGAGTAGCGAAAGTGGTAAGATAACTTGACTCTTCTGACAGCCTTACATGCCAGAATCCGTCCTTTACATCACACACTGTAAAAACTCTCGCCTTGGTCAGATCCGGGAGAACATCGTCTATGGTAGGCAGAGGAAAGTGTTGACGCTTAAGTGCTTTGTTTAGTGGTCTTGGATCTATACAGATTCTTAATTTTCCTCTTGGTTTCTTCACCACCACCATGCTGCTAATCCAATCTGTGCTCTTTTCTACCTGAGCTATGATGCCTCTATGTACCAGGCTTTCTAATTTGACTTTTAGATGCTTCATTAGTGCCACCGGAACTCTGCGCTTTGGAAGCCTCACCGGTTTAACTTCAGGATCCACCTCGAGGTTATATTTCCCTTCCAGGCATCCATCTCCCTCAAATACATCAGTATACTCTCGTTGTAAGTCTTTCTTGCCCCACGTTTCGTTTTCTTCGCATCTCTCTGTGGTAACAATATCATCAATTGCTATAATGTTTTCATGCTGTATTCTTACCAGATCCATTGCTTGCACAGCCTTGTTTCCTAGCAAGGGCACTGATGAGCTTTCCTCCTCTACAATGAACTCCAGACGATAAAGTTTTCTGTTTCTGGGGTTTCTTATTTTTATTCTGCACTTCCCTATGGGTTTCAAAGTGCTCTTGTTATACATGACCAGAATCTGTTCAGTCTTTTCCATTACTGTGTCAGGGTTTAACAGTTGAATTGGTATGACGTTGCAACTGGCTCCGCAGTCTAGTTGAAATTTTACTGGCCTCTCACCTATCAGCATGGTTGCAAACAGCTGTTTTCCATGTTTGTCCTCCTTTTGTGAACTAAGGCTTAGGATTTCTTGATATGGTGGTTCTTCCTTTTCTGCCACACTGTGTGTGTTCCTTTTTGCATGGTCTCTTTTGTTTTGCATCTGGATGCAAAATGGTTCAGCTTGCCACATTTCCTGCACTGCTTTCCATAAGCTGGGCAACTCAGTTTTTTCCACTCATGCTGTTTTCCACAGAATTTGCACTTAGCTGGTTGTGTCTGTTTGGCACTCTGGGCCTGTCTAACTCTCTGAACTGCGTGCACGTCCGTTTTCTGACCCTCAATAGTCATCACATTCTCTTTTGACAGTTCTGATGCTTTACATATCCTCACACACATATCAAGTGTCAGGTCCATCTCTCTTAAATGCCGCATACTATTCGGTCTCTAATCGGAGAATCTCTCGCCGATCCAAAATTGCATGTGTCAGCCAGCACTTTCAAGTCAGTAACATACTTGTCAAATGTTTCGCCTGAGTTCTGATTTCTGGTGAAAAATTTGTATCTTTCCCCAGTTTCATTCGGTGCTGGATTGCAATGATTTCTGAACGCGGTTAACAGCCATTCCAGCGTCAGCATTCATTGCCTCTTAATTAAATTGAACCTGTCATTACTGCACTAACCTGCTGCCCCTGGGTTTTAATATTATGATTGTAAAATAAAACTATTAGTTAATGAGTTTAGGTATTTGAGTGTTTTCTTGGATATTGTCCCACTGAAAGTATTTAGTCCAGTAGAGAACCTGTAAACTCTGGGTAGAGAGAGTTTGTGGGGGTTAAAAACTCCCCCCGATCAAATGATTCGCGAAACGCGCTTCGGAGCCCGATCTGAATCAAATGTTTTGCGAACTTGCTCTGAATCTCAAGTCATTTTCGCAACATTCTACGCTCCCCAAAAATTGCGCTGATAAACACTCGCTCTCTGGTGAACAAGACCTACATCCTGAACGATTTTATCACTGCTCACGACCTGGATTTTCTGTTTGTCACTGAGACGTGGGTGAAGGTAGGGGACCTCAGTCCATATTCTGAACTCGTTCCAGCCAACTATTACAATGCTCCGCGATCATCAGGCAGAGGCAGGCTAGCTATAATTGCCAAAGATTATTTTAGACCTCAATGCAGACTACTATCTTATGCCACAGTCTCAAGTTTTGAAGCTCAGATTCTATTTCTGAATTGGTCTGAATCCGTGGTCTTAGCTTTGATCTATCGACCACCACATCTAATCAAAGACTTCATAGTAGAGTTTTCAGAGTTTGTAGGGGATCTGATCACTAAACATGATCGCATCCTCATTTTAGGTGACTTTGTCAAACTCTATAATGAGGTCAACCCTCCTGTATCACTAGAATCTCTATTATCTGATCTTAATGCTGAAAATCATTTTACTGTTTTAAATACCACATGGACAGATGCATTAAACCTTAACTCCTTTTAAACTCTTTAAACCTACATCTAAATCGGAGCCATGGGTTGACCACAGTATTCGTTCCTTGAGACAGTCATGCAGAAAGGAAGTGGAAAAAGGCCAAATTACAGATTTCTTATGAGATCTTAAAAAATTGCCTATCATCATATCAGTATGCTGTTAAGAAAGCTAAGGCTTCCTTTTTTTCTAAACAAATTGAAAAACACCACACCCCAAAAGATATTTTTTTTCTGTTATTTTTTTTTCTGTTATTAACCGCCCTGTTATTTCTCTTCACTGCCCGTCTTTGGATCTTTGTGATAATTTTTCTAGTCATTTCAGCAATAAAGTTTCAAGTTTGAGAACCCAGTTTCCGATCTCTGATCAGGTAATACCAACAGAGATGACTTCACCTGTCCTGTGAACAACTTTCAATCCTGTCTCTCTGCATTATGTAAAGGAAGTTATGCTTAAACTCAAACCCTTCTTTAGCTCACACGACACCTTACATCCGTACTATCTGAGACAAATATTTGACAATGTCGGCCCAGGGCTGGTGTCACTATTTAACAAATCCTTGTTAGAAGGAGCTGTGCCATCTAACTTGAAAATTGCCACGGTTACACCTGTTTTAAAGAAACCCTCACTTGATGCTTCTATTTTATGAAATTTTCGTCCGATTTCCAGTTTGCCATTTATTTCTTAGATACTGGAAAAAAATTGTGTTTTTACAGCTCCAGACCTTCCTGACTGATAATCAGGTTCTTGAGAAGTTCCAGTCTGGGTTTAAATCACTGCACAGCACAGAAACCGCTCTTGTAAAGGTTCTCAATGATATTTATATGGCAACAGATTCGGGGGACTCTGTCATTTTAGTAATGTTAGACCTGTCCTCTGCTTTTGATACCATCGATCACTCAATTCTTATCTCTCGGCTGGAACACTGCGCTGGGTTAGGGGGGGGGCTGTTTTAAGCTGGTTTAAATCTTTTCTTACCAATAGATTTTTCTCAGTAAAAATAGGAAATTTCTCTTCTTCTTCTAGCAATCTTTCCTGTGGTGTGCCACAAGGCTCTGTTTTAGCTCCTGTCCTTTTTTCTCTTTATCTTCTCCCTTTGGGTTCCATTTTTAGGAAACATAATGTTTCATTTCACTGCTACGCTGATGATATGCAAATCTATATGCCTGTTTCTAGGAAAAATAACAGTTCTCTAGGCAACTTAACAGCATGTCTTGAGGATGTGAAAGCTTGGCTTGCCAATAATTTTCTTTTTCTGAACTCAGACAAAACAGAAGTCATTGTTTTTAACTCCTCAGAATCCAGGCCAAGTAATCACCTTGACCTTGAATCTCTAAATCCGTTCATCTCTCCCCAAATAAGGAATCTAGGTGTGATGGTAGATGGGTGCCTCAAATTTGACAAGCAGATAAGCGCAGTCATTGGGTCCAGCTTCTTCTCTCTTCGCTCTTTAACAAAAATCTAATCTTTTCTCCCCAAGCGCTCCATGGAGAATGCTATCCATGCTCTTATTACCTCTTGCCTGGACTATTGCAATTCCCTATACTTTGGTATATCTAAGTCCCAAACGGCACGCCTACAGGTCGTTCAAAACGCAGCGGCGAGATTTCTGAAGGGAAAGAGGAAATTCGATCATGCTACCCCCCCTCCTAAGATCCCTTCACTGGCTTCCGATTAATTTTAGACTTGATTTTCAAAATTTTATTACTGGTTTTTAAATCATTAAATGATTTAGCACCTTCTTATTTGTCCGATCTACTTCATCCCTACCTTCCCACTAGAGGCCTTAGATCCAAAGATAAGCTCCTCCTTCAGATTCCTACAACCCGGCTAAAATCGAGGGGTAACCGAGCCTTTGAAGTGGCCGGCCCAACACTGTGGAATAAGCTCCCACTCCATATTGTAACAGATATGCAGGTCATCGATTCATGGGTTAAATTCAGGCATACAAATGAAACCCTTTTAGCACTAAATGCCTTGCCTGGCGCCAGCCTGGCTGGACTTAAATTATTTTACGATACCCATGCGAGCCTCAAAGGAGACCTGAAAACCCCCCCAAATTCCTTAATACACACACACAAAAAGAAACCTTTCTTAAAGTTCCTTACTTTTGTAAGTCCTTATTAATATGTATTTTGAATGTTTGTGTATTGCATAAAAATGGTTAATCCTGGGTAAATGGTTAAAGTGCTGACTTATAAGTGGAAATGTTTGATTTCATTCTAACTTTTTCTCAAATAGTCATGTTTATGTAACCCCCACTCCTTTGCAGCTCGTAAAGCTTTATGACCCCTGGGCAACAGGACAGGAAATCTAACCCTTACAAAAGAATGGTGAAATGTACTCCAATGTAGTCTAAATGTATATAGTATTGTTTTTTTTCGGTACATTAGAGGTTTCCCATATAAATTGGGACTATCTGCAGTTTTATCATGTGTTAATCAAATCTTTAAATGTGGGTAATTCTGCATTTGAATGTATTTTCATGTTTTGATCATTTATATATGTTATTTTTGGTATCTGTGTAATCGTCATGCTTTGACAGACCCATTTATCTAAAGCAAAGTAAGGAAAAATGTATTAATCTTGAATTAAGAACTTGCTAGAATATCACTGCTGAAATCTAACAACCCCCAAAGTTAGTAGGGTGGGTGTTTCCACAGACAAAGGAACTTTCCCTCCGCTTCAGATTGCGGATGTTGATTGGTTGTTCACGCGAAAAGAGGCGTGAACCATCCCAAGCCATAAGAATCGACCGAACAAGGTCCGCCTCTTCTTTCTTCTCTTCCTTCTCTTGCAAGCTGCTAACACGCTGCGACCCTCGTCGCTCCGTGCGGCCTTCTCATGGCTCCTTCGGAAGCTTTCGTTTTCATTGTTTTGTTTCTTTTCTTTAAGTTTATTCAACTATTCGCCTCTCCACACAAGGAAGACGAATTCTGGAACATTGTTTGTTGAACCTTTCAAATACCGCGCGAAGACAGAACAAAGGCCCGCTCACGCCAAGATCCAGCGCAGCTCACACGCGCGTCACACGGCCTCCGGCACACGCACGCTGTTTTCAAAAGGACCAGCGCACGCACGCTGGGCCATGCAAGTATCACTTTTCTATGGAGATTTAAATGCTTTTTTAAAGTTGGTCTGTGATTTTGATTCGTGTTGGCTGAGAAGGGTTACTGACTGTGATTTTCTTACCTGAGCTCATTCTGTTGTCGTACGCATATTTACTCTGTGTGATTTGTAGTTTCGATGTATTATTAGTCAATTATTAAAAACCATATATTCATGATTTTTGTCTCCACCACCCGCTCACATTACGAGTCACCGAAATGTCTGATCTAGCTACAAGCTTTAAATTTAGAAACTAAATTTATCATAAGGATAGGATAATGTTTTCATGGCCAGAGAATATTTGTCCTTGAATTATAAGAAGTGATAACTTTTATTGAAAATTGATAGGTCAATCTGGTTTGCTGGACAAACCACTGTTTGATTTGCAGTAATTTACAGTAAGAGATATCACAATAATTGATATGAAGAATGGAATATTGACATATTAATGAGTAAATTACAGTGCCCTGTGCTTAGTTATTGGTATAGACAATTGAGCTATTTTTCATAATCAATACAATTTATTGTAACTGTCATATGAGATAAAAATATTAATCATATTCCTGATTAATTATTCAAATTCCCTATATATCATTTGAGTTAATTATTCTGTACAACTCATTGTTGCTACAATATTAAATCTGCCTCCACTTTGTCTGAGTTCAAATCATGTCTCAAAACTTATCTATTCTCTGTTGCTTTTAGCTTATAAGAGTGTTTCTATCATAAATCTTTTTGCTACTTTTTGTGTACTTTATAAGTGTTCTGTTTTAAACTGTCTTACTGACTTTAGAGTATTTAATCTTTTATTTTTCCTAACTTGTACAGCACTTTGGTCAGCCTGTGGCAGTTTTTATTTGTGCTTTATAAATAAACTGAACTTGAACTTGAACTAGCAGGTGAGTAGATGATGTTGATGCCACTAGCAGGTGAGGAGGAGCATGATGTCACTAGCAGGTGTGTAGATGATGCTGATGTCACGAGCAGGTGTGTAGATGATGCTGATGTCATTAGTAGGTGTGTAGATGATGCTGATGTCACTAGCAGGTGAGGAGGAGCATGATGTCACTAGCAGGTGTGTAGATGATGCTGATGTCACGAGCAGGTGTGTAGATGATGCTGGTGTTTTTTCCAGTTCCTTTATTTTTCCCATGCCTCAGCAAGAGCACTTAATTAACATAAAGCAGACAACAATACATGTATTATGTGTTAAACATAACACTTTAATAAAAACAACTCATTAATAAAAAAAATCAGCTCCGCCTCCGGGCGGCACCGTCAAACAGCGGATCCTGAGCGGACCCTTGTCAGATGCTCGGACGTGCCCTTACTGCAACGGTTGAGTATACAGCACACCAAGAGCCGACATCAGTCAAGAATTTCTTTGCTGGGACACGGTTGCGCTGAACCCTCTTATGATGAGTAAGTATTGATTTATTGATATATTGTGAAATTCACAGCATTGGTTTTTAAATCATCTTGTATATTAATGATTGTAAGACGTTTGATATTAGCAAACTTTAACATGTTCACTCGTGGATAACGGTTTAGCACTAGCTTCTAGCTAGCTGTGCATTATTAAGTTTGCATTTTTGTAATTTTGGTCTCGTGTGTGTGTATCTGCCTCTTTATAATGAAAATTAAGCTTCAGCATTTTAATCACTGTTTGAGTTGGTTCAGACAACAGGCCGCCTGTTTAAATGTCAAAAAGTGAGGGCTTATTTGCTAATGTTAGCTACCGTCTATTAGCTTGAAATCATCCAGCATTGATTTAACATCACCGCTAATTTTACACAGTTTAACAACAAAACAAAACGCTAAGTGAACATTACTAGCTAAGTTACCCTTTTCATGTTGGTTTTGAGCGCTATGCAGCCCAGCTAACCTGGAAAACGGTTTTAAAACAGTATTGTTTATACAGCGTTTCGGAGGAATACCGCGTCTCCTGCAGCGGGGAGTCATGGGCAGAGGGACGGCAGCGTTCGCTACATTAGCTTCTTGTGTCGTCTGGGGTCTGATTAACAGTAAATTCATTGTCCACAATGCTATTTTCCAACAAGCTGTCATATTTTATGGGGCCCATGTGAGTGAGGATTTCATCAATAGTTTGTTCCTGCACAACCCGAGGCTGCAGTTACCCCTACTTGGAGTGGCATAGAGTAGACGCTGTAGACGGTAATGTTTTCTATTGGTTCATTTCTCTTGGTTCATGTCAGATTAATTTTGATAAATAAGTCGCACCTGACTATAAGTCGCAGGACCAGCCAAATTATGAAAAAAAAGTGTGACTTATAGTCCGGAAAATAAGTAAGTGTGGAATATGAGAGGAGAAAGAGTTACTTGCTAGGGATGATGTTAAGAAGTGATATTCAGGTTGCTATATTTTTAATGATTACAGTACTTAAAACAGCTAAACTTCAACATTTTAGCTGTAAAATGCCACATGCAGTAGCTAATATTAAGAAATATTTTGTGCTTTTACTTTTAAAAATGTTGGTAACGTTAAAGTTAATGCTTACAAACTTTGAAGATTTTGAATACAGAAGTTACATTTGTAATGGTGTATTTTCATTTAGATGTGGTATTATTATTTGTGCAGTAAGATTAATTACTGCATTAATTAAAATGAATTTATTACTTAATAATCTCGAATTGATTAAAATGATTCACGATCCCGCTACGAACTCCCGAACTGATATAACCCTGATCGCACACATACGTCTGCAAAATGTCTGTTAAAGATATTTTGATCTGGAAAGCATCTGCTATCTACAAACGTCTGACAGACATCTTTCAGACGTCAGTTTTGCATACATTCTTAATCAGATTCACCCTGATGAGAAACACAAGAGATGGAATGGGACGTGGGGTTACAAATTTAAGAATCTGTTTAAAATATGCTGCAGCACATGAAAAACGTCTCAGTTATGTATGTAACCTTCATTCCCTGATGGTGGGAACGGAGGCATTATGTCGAACGACACATGGGGTCTCACTTGGAAGGCCAAACATTTCTGATTTTAAGAGAAAACACTAATGAAAATTGTCTAGTGGATTTAACATACCTGAGCCACTCCCTGTGCCTACGGGTGTAAATAGGCGTCAGGTGCATCCACTCATTCAGATTTTAAGCTGAGGAGCCTAGAATGTGTCCTGGCAACAGCTATTGAAAGCTTGTGGCATGGGGACATAATGTCTCAGTTCCCTCCATCAGGGAACGAGGATTACGTACATAACCGAGACGTTCCCTATCTGTCGGTCACTGCAAGTTATGTCGAACGACATATGGGGTCCATGGACAACGCCACAACCTGAACACTGTCACAACACTGTACCGCTGCAATTGTCGACAAGCCGTGGCGTGCCACAAAAGCTAGGGGCCAAAGGGAGAGTACATCGCTGCTGGAGAAGGCCACGCTGCTGTTCTGTCCACACAAAGTTAGTGGAAGGGATTCCCTATTTGTTCTGACAGCTTGGCAAAATAATGAAGCTGAACGGAGTTTGCTGCCTCCTCCTGGAGCTCACAGATGAAAGTGTTCTGCGGCTGTCACGTGACCTGTGAAACCAAGCTGTGTGACGTCACTGAAACCAGACTCAAAACACACAGCACATCGAACAGTTCTCTGTCAACAGCTCACATTGGCGAGAAAAACCATTATAAATTATTGCAAAAGATAGTAAATGCAATAACTGTGTGTTTTTAAATAATGTGCATGTCTGTTCTTTTGTAAGGAAGATGCAAAATGAACTGCAATGAAAAACAACGTAGGACTAATTTATTTGCATATTACACTTTCTATTTTTCTGAAAAAAATCACAAGTTTGATGCAAGTAAAATATATATATAGTGATTTAGCAGAGTGTGTTTTTGAGATCAACACCTTGGCTGGTTTAAACTTGTCATAGATAAATAAATATAACACTAAAGTCTCCAGTAGATGGCAGCAAGTCATTCTGATTGTAGTACAACCACAGCAGGTTTAGTGAGACTGAAGTAAAAACGAAAGTGAAAGTATAATTCACACACAGCTGAGAGCTTTCAGAGTCTTTCAGAGAGAAAAGATTGAGTCTCGAGGTGTTTATTGTCCTCTGCTGATTATTCTGTCAAAACAGATTGAGCTGAAGATGTGTGCTCTATCAGCTTTAATTCATACAAACATAAACCAATAAAACTAGAACTACAAAAAACTGGCTTAAAGTGCTTTATTTTTTGTATAATTTTTCAGAATAAATACTGTTTCAAAGCAGATTTACAAATAATAATGTAAATTCTCTATTAAACACACAAAAGCAACATATAAACAATAGAAAACTGTACAAATACACATATTTACACGCACACCGTCTAATGCTGAATGCAGATACAGTTAACAAACAGAGACAGGCTCCAGCTCAAATGTTCATAAACACTGAAAACAGTGTGAGCTGCTAGACTTTGCTCAGATCTGACAGATTTACCAGAAAATCCTGAACTTGGTGATGAACACATGATTTCTTTAGTTTCAGACTTTGATTTCATCCAGTCTGACAGTTTCACACACGTCTGATATTTGGAGTCAGTTCTTGACCACATATTGTTTCTAACTGTTTCTGCAGTTGTGAAGTGTGTGCTGTTTCTGTTGAAGTGTTGGTGAGTTCAGTGTCCAGCAGTGAGGTCACTAATGTCCTGCACACCTCTCCAGTTTAATCAGAGTCTGTGGGGCCCTCAGCAGACATCATTATGGGCCCTCAGTGCTTCTGGAGAGACAGCGCAGGTATAACCTCTGAGCAGACGCTTGTGTAACGTGACAGCAGTCAGAATCAGAGCCAGCAGAAGCACAACCACAGTCAGTGCAATCCAAGAGACGACAGCTGAAGAGAGAAGTAGAGACAGAGCACTTCTTTTAGTTTGACATTCACTCTTTAACAGATTTGTGAAGCTCTCGATGTCTCCTGTTTCACTCACCATCAGATTTACTGTCATCAGTGTGCTCCAGTGTTTCCTTTGGTTCTGTACAGAATATTGAAAGGTTAGTCTCACAGTTTAGTCTGAATTTGCTGTTTAAAGATAATATTTCTACACATCACTGAGCTTCTCTCACCTCTGACTGTGACTGTGATCAAGATTTCTCCTGAAGGCTCCAGAACTCTGTATGATCCTGTGTCTCTGGCTGTAAAGTTACTAATGATCAGGTTTCTATCTCTGATGCTGATTCTTTGGCTCTGAACTCCATCACTTCTGCTCCAGACCTTCATCCACTCTGTGCTTCTTCTGCTCTGATGCTGCACTTCATCAGCTTCTGACAACAGAACATCTAACTTCAGCTGCTCACCCATGTTCACAGAGACCTCGTCTGAGGACAAACACAGACAATCATTATTATGATGGACTCACTTAATCAAGACCAGAAGCTCATATTTAGGATCGGAGAACCAAGTGTTATCATTCATTATTCAGAAGAAATCAGAAAACAGATGCTGATGTTTGATCAGTTTAGTCTTCACCATGAATATGAAGTTGGTACTTCAGCTCTGTCTGATCATTATTGTAATAGATTCTCAAAGTGTATTTCCCAGCGTCACTGAAGATCAGATTCTTGATGACGACGTCACAGTTTCCTTCTTTAAACACTCGTCCTCTACATTCTTCAGTCTCACACACAGATATGACTCTTGATCGAGTAAATAAATAAATCTGAACAATATTATTGTCCTCATGTTCACATCTGAGTCTGATGTTTCCTCCCTTTTCTCCTGACACGGGTTTAGAGGAGGTTTCTGCAAATAAAGACAGTAAATATCAATAGTATGATGAGAACAGTATAAATCTGAAGCAGATATATCAGTGCAGTTGTAGTGAATTAATGATGAATGAACTGCACAGATACAGCAGTGATGCAGTGTGTGTTATTTCTGTAATATGATTGTAGATTTCCATCATCAGTCACAAATACTCACTAAACTGAGCGCTGTAAGTGATCAAACCCAGCAGCAGCAGCAGATTCACCCTGATCAGAAACACAAGAGATGATGGAACGAGACAAACAGACTCTAGAAAGAGTTACAGCAAACTCTAAACATTCACTTTCACTTCATCTTAACAAACATCTAATAAGAAACAGAAAACTATCATCTTTTTATCTTTGTTTCTCCCATCATAGAAACACAATGACATGCTTTTCCTCCAATCAGAGTCAAATACAATGAAAAAGTACAAGAAGACAAATATAAAACATATTTGAGTCAAAATATCTGGAAATGAAGAATAAGAACAACAACAAAACTATAACGTCCACATATTTAAAAAATAAATACAAATAAAAAAACATGAATGTAAAAACATTCAGTGTCTGTAGCACCAGTGCTATATGCAAAAAAAATAAATAATAATAATAATTTAATACAGCTCATCTATGATATTTATTGTTTTTACTGGAGGAAAAATAGGAAAGTTACAGCTAATAAAATTGGTGTCATATCTCCACCCTGCCAGCAGCGGTCACTCAAAGACCAACAAACACATTAGGCTACTATATTTACAAAATTACTGTTAAAAAACTGACGACAAAAAAAACAAGTTTTCTATGTGCTTGTGTAAAAAATATTTTCTATTTGGTTTTCTCAAAAAAATACATCCATCTCCTTGTTTCAGTTGCCTGTTTAATCTTTCTCCTATTGTTGCTGGCTCACAATTACCATACTGGGCAGAAATGCTAATTTAAAAAGTACTATTATCTATTAAGTTCAGGATATCTCTGGTCTAAAAAGTTAATATTAACTAGAAAAAAGCACTAGTGCCTAAAGAATAAGCACTAGTACTTAAAGAATAAGCAATGGTACCGAATGAGTAAGTACTAGTACTTAATGGAAAATACACTAGTATCTATACTATAGATTGGTTTATAGATTAAATGTTACCACGGTTTGCCATAACCCGAGGGCGCTAGGACATGTTTTTATTCAGTCTGGTTAGGAGCCACACAGACCTCAGAGTGAGCTCCCCCTGCTGGCCTTGTGCCTATTCGACCTATTCCAACCATAGACTGTAGCCATAACACACGTCGGCAATTTATATTTGAATAGATTGTTATTGCTGCTTCCACAGACATCAGTGTGTATTACAAACTCCAAATGTATTGTTCCACTGGTGCTTATGTGTATTAAAATGGCCGAAACCAAAAATAAACATTATGAGGTTGAAAACACTGCATAGTTGTGATATATGACAGCGCCGAGCGCGTCCGTCTCTGGCTCAGCGCCAACCAACGCGCGAAAGCACAATTTTAATCTGGCAGTGATGTCTCGTCACTGAACATTCTAAATCCCATATGTGGGACCGTGCTCTCAGGGTCACAGAAATGAAAATCCTATATTTGGGACCAAACCGGATACCGCTCAAAAGGTTAAACATTTCATTTGTAACCATTAATACAAAAATGAAACTGATATGACGTGTTGAACACACCCACACACACCGACACCGCGCAGTCACTCTTTAGTCTAGTGCGCGGTCTTGCTCCGAGTTCCGGAAGATTTGATCTCACGTTACCATATAAGGCATAACAAGGAAAATGAAAGAGTATCGTTTTGAAAGAGGGCGTGTCTGATGTGAGGATATAAGCGTGCGCACCGCGCTCATCAATGAAGCCTGACAGCAGCGCGCGATGGTGAGTAACGCATCACATCTTCATTCTGGATCATTCTTTAAAAGCTTTCATCATTCTGTATCATTCATTAAAAGCTTTATATCAGGGGTGTCCAATAAACTAACAAATTATGAATTTAAGTTCTACATAGTTCCTAACAAGCCGAAAATGATTAAAAATGGCTACAAGCAATACGTTTTGAGGATGATCAAGGGAAGTTGTGGAATCCCAAGACTGAGCATGTGTGTGTGTGTGTGTGTGTGCAGTCGGCATTTCATCACAGGCAGGCTATATTAACATCATGTTCATTATTAACGTTATCAAAACTGTGTAAGGTTGTTTCAGAAAGTGGAATGCATATATAATTAGCCTTATCATTCTACCTGAAGCAAAACTATGTAACGTTAGCCTAGTGTGGAACATAAACCCACTTAAAAAAGCATGTGGACACGTAACGACTTAGTTTTGTGTCAGAACTTTTACACTTTCATTCATAAATTCACCCCGTCTGTGTTTGCGAAACGATTGAATGGAATCCAGTCAAAAATAGAGTTTGCTGTATAAAGCAGAACGTCACGGGATGTGGCTATTTTTGAATGAATACATCTATATTAGGGCTGTAAAATGAATCAAATATCGATATGGACTAGTGTATATGAATATTAAAGTTAAAAGAGACTACAATTGCACTACGTGTCTCTGGGAATGAGTGCTCAATATGTGCATTTTGCAATTCAGATACACACGATCCCAGATAGCAATGAGTCGGCGGCGCTCCGGCGGCAGTAGAAGCGTCAGAATAGCGTAATCGCAAACACGTTTGACGGTGCACCGCCGGCGGCAGCCGCTTTTTAGAAGCGGCAGCCGCCTTCCTACCGCCTTCGTTCCGCGGCCGGCCCCCGGGCCAACCGCCGTCCCGCCGCCGTTATATCAAAGGCGACCCTTCCGCGGCCCGTCGGAGGCAAACGCTATTTTCGAGCGATCGGTCGCCGCTTGCTTATTTATTTATATATATATATATATTATGCAGTTTATCAAGAATAATGATTGATCAAACCAGACAAATTTCCATTTGACGTTTTAATTCCACATTCAGTGGCGATTCTAGACTTTTTTAATAGGGGTGGCCTTAGTGGAGCACTGATTAATTCAAGGGTGGCATCATAAAATCATGCATCGAACACCATACTCATAAATTGAAGGACAAAGGCTGTACTCTTACATTACATTTATTTTTATTTGAATAAAATCAAATATAAATAAACAAACATCTCAAACATAAAAATACACCTTCAAGACTTTTTGTTTTTTACAATAACAACTCAAACATAATATCTTTGGCCATCTATTTCTATAGCTGTTAATATCCAAAATCCAAGTTCTCAGCTATATACTATTTATTCATGGAACAATGAATTACAATTTGTTTGTCCATCTATATATTGGTGTTAAAACAACTGAATGAGCTGATTTTTGTGTGAGCTGGTGAAAACCTTGATAAAGTCATCCATATTTAAAGCTTTTGCTCTCCTGGATTCAATACTTAACACACCTAAGTGGCTAAACCTACCATCAACCATGGTGGTCTGCAAGTGTGTCTTTATTAGCTTCAGGGCTGAGAAGCTCCGTTCACAGCCTGCAGTACTCACTGGGATAGCTGTGGCAACCTTGCAAAGCCTAAAGAGGTCAGGGAACACCTCTTTATAGGGTTCCAAAAATACAGTGAAGTCTGTAACACTTCCCAATTGTACTGCCCCACTGTCCATCTTTCTCTTTACAACCCTTCTGGCCTGATGCAGCTCATGGGTCAAGTCCTCTTGATCACTGCCATACAAATCACCTAATTGTAAGACTTGACCCTTGTCTAGGAATGTACAGCTTTGAGGATTCAGTGCCTGTATCCCATTCATGAGTACACAGTTTGACTTTGAAAACCTTCTGTCCATCTCACTCATGATGCAGTCTAGGATTGGGTACAGTAACCTTTGCCTGAATGAGTTTTTGTCCTCATCACCCCTGCGAAGGCCTATGGCACAAGTTATATGAGACCCACCCAGTTTTGAGCTTACTCTCTGTTCTCTCTTTTTTGTGACATTTTCAACTGCTACATTACACAGCTTGGCTGTATCAGATATTTCTTGCCACAAATCATGTGCAAATGTCTTGTTCCTGTACTCCTGAAATGTAGCATGAAGTGATTCAATCAAATCAACTGCTATGGCTAAGTCAAGTGAGGGGGCCTGTAGCAGGTCAGAGAGGCGATTTGTGGTTCCAAGGAGTTTTTGGAAAGTTGTCAGTAAGGCTATGAATGTAAGGTCAATCTGTGCTAATAAACCTCGAGCATCAACAGATCTGTCCCCATTGTCCTCTGAACTGATCAGCTCAAGAACATGCAGGACGGCTGGTAATCTATCCAATAAGTTCCTGCAAGCCACCGCTCTACACGCCCATCGTGTATCACTCAGTTTTTGCAACTCTCTGCATTGGTCACCATACATATCTTTTTGATCCTCCATCCATTTTTGATGTACATAGGACCCGGTCATATACACATAGAGTCTTTGGAGGAGGGTGAAGAAACATCTACCTCTGTCGCTGACTTCACTGTGTCCACTAAGACTAGATTCAGGCAGTGGGCATTACAGTGGACATAAAATGCCTGTTTCGCCTCTGCCTGAATTCTGGCTGCCACACACGAGTGTTTCCCACTCATCACAGCTGCTCCATCATAGCCTTGACCAATCAGGTTCTCCTTGTAATTGAGCCCATATTTTTCAAGGCATTGTATGATTTTATCACTAAGTTCCTTAGCATCCAAATCCTGAGCATGCTGAAAGTCAAGGAAACTTTCATGTATAGCCCCACTGTAGTAATACCTCACTACCAACGACAGCTGCTCCTTTTTCTGGAGGTCTTTGCTTTCATCTGCAATTACTGAGAAAACCTCACTCTCCTTCACCTCCTTTACGATGTCATCCCTCACCATGTTTGCAAGACACTCCAGAATTTCATTCTGTATGGTTCCAGATGTGTACTTTGCATTCCCCTTTTCCCTCATTTTCTCACGTATAAGGGCATCATGATTAGCAATCACAGTTAGAGTTTCTATGAAATTCTCTATTGTCAGAGTCCTCTGACTCCCGGTGGCCCCTCTGAGCCTGCTTCTGAGTTGCTGTTAACAACAGAACCTCTGCAATTGTTTTTATGTATCTCCTGTTCTCCTCAACTTTTCTTTTGTACTCTTGATCGATTAAATCCATTAACCCAGAATCAGACAGCATACGATTCTTATATTCTCACCAAGCAAACATTGCATTAACGTGACTGTCAGTCCGGTCATGCAATGTAAGGCCTCCATCTTTATACAGCGCTTTCTTCCAATGTGAAAAACCTGCCTGGGACGTAAATACTGATTCTGATGCTGAAGGGAGTGAGAAATGTCTACATGCATAACAGTAAGCTGAATCTTTGCTAACGGAGTACTCTAACCAAGAATACTTGCTGTACCACTGCGGGTTGAATGCCCTTCTTTTCTGACCTTGTGTGGTCTTGGGAAACATCCTCAGCACAGGTTGAGTTGGATCTGCTGCCCTTGATTGGGAGATATCTGGAAAGAACAAAAGTAATTCAGCAAATCATACAAACATGTTTTTTCTATATATATTTTAACCAGGATAAAACATACAGTACACACCATGAGGTCCAGGGGTTGGGTTTGTAGCTGCACATGGACAAGATGATGATGATGGACCTAAATTTAAATGTAAAATACATTTTGTTGTATTAACTAAAACAAGTGCAATTCAATCAGATATAGCTGAGATGTCATACCCCTATAAGGATCTGAAGTGTCTCCAGCACCCTTGTCTGAATCTGAAATAGCATTTAGAATGATTTCACTTAGATGCCTAAACATTTTTATTTTGTGTAGGCTAAATAAAAATGCTGTTAAGATTGTTTTTCCAAATACATAGCCTATTAAATCAATGATACTAATACTAATTCTAGATTTTACATACCCAGGTCATCAGGTGAAGCTGCCTGTCATCATCCTGATCTGACTCGCTAACATTATCTGAACCAGTGCTGGTACTGCTAACGTCAGCTGCTCTGATCAGTTCACTGTCTTCATCAGGTTTGCTTTTCTTGCTAATGAAGAACTGTTGGATATTCTGGTTCCTTTTCATACTGCAACGAAGTCAGATTTCCATCAGAACAGTCCAACCAACCCCTAGGCTACATAAACACCAATTAAATACTTTTTTTCCCATTTACATTATTAGTAATTATTACTTACATTATTATTAGAAATTGAAATGAAACAAACGTGGAATGGCACAATGCACAACAAAAGAATGTATTATTTACAATTAATTACACATAATTAAAGCTTAATAAAAGGCCACATCTGACCTGTGAGCTAAACTGTTACTATTTATAAAGTTTAAACGATATAGACTACTCTTTCATGTCATTACTGCATTGGTGATGTGCAAGTCGAATTCAGTGCCTGTCACTTTAAGGCCCTGATGGCCGTGAGGTTTGCTTGATTCTCACGGTTTAAACTAAATTGTTGTTGTGCATTGTGCATAAGGATATGTGGATGAAATGAATTATGTTTTCCATGTCGTTTGTTAAAATAAATGCTCTAAAGCCTAACAACTCGAAGAAAATCTGTCTTGGATTACAGGAGATGCTGTAAGTGTCTTGTAATGATAATTTCTATGATTTTGGCGAACACAAATAACTATCTCCAGATGTAAATGGTTGCATATCCTATTACTCAAATTCAACTAAACCCACCAGTAGGCTAGACCTTAATTTCACAGCATAGGTATGTTAGCAACACAGGGCTTGAAAACATTGACTGTATAGCCTATAGAACAAACAAAAACGAAACCCTGCGTGGAATTTATCTGGGAATATATAGCCTAAAGCCTAATTTCCTGATCTTTGCGTGCTAGCACAAGTAACGTAAGTACTGCTGTACACTCACATGCTAAAAAAACAATAAGCCATGTATCGTTGGTTAGCTTATGTCAAACACTTGCTACTTACATTCCTGAGTTCTGGTGTCTGACTGTCAAAGCTCCCGCGCTGATTTAAAGGCAGCAAAGTGCGTCAACAAAGGTTCCGCCTTTGACCACGTTAATGGCCAATCGTAGAGTAGGATTTTGGGGTGGCACCTGGGGTGGCCAATCGAATCTCAGGGGTGGCGTGGGCCACCCCAAGCCACCCCTCTGGCTCCGCCCCTGTCCACATTTCAAAGTACAGTAACTGTCATTGAAACATGATGTCAGATCCCTGAAATATAAATAACAGAAAAAAAAATAAATAAATAAAATAAATACACACACACACACACATGCAGGTTTCCAATTAAATTGTTAAAAAAAAAAAACAGCCTTAGCTTACAAGCAAATTATAACACTTACAATAATTGTTAATAATATAAAGAGGTCAGCTCTGGCATGAAAAGAATTACCAGTAAACATAAGTAATGAGTATATCTGGTACCAAAGAATGTGCAGGACACCAAAAAAAATTCAGGTATAACATCACATTTACAAGCCATTTCTAACAATAAGATAAGTGGTAATAATTTAGAATAAAGCTCTGGAGTAGAATAGACCATTATAATGGCATTGCTGACCTGGGGTACAAGATGTCTCTTGTATCTGTGATAAACATCTTCAAATATATATAAAAAATACTGAGGTAAAAAAAGTAGTAGAACCGATATAACTGCAATGCTGACCTGTGGCACAAGGATTTACAAGCTATATTTAACAATATAATAAGTTAAGCACTATGATAATATCCACAGTGAACAGTGTGGATTGGGGAGTGCAGTCTGACACTTCTGGCTTCTTTAGGGGTCTTGATGTTACTGACTGCAGGATAAAGAAAGGGTTCCAGTTGTCAGTGATGCTGGGATGTCAGTAGTCAGCCTAGGTTTAAGGGGTCGGCTGTGGGTCCCTCTCAGCTGTGCGGCGCCTTTTTCCGCCTTCACGGTCAGATGCTCCTTTCAGGTAACGCGTAACGTTAACCTGGATGGCTTCATCAGTGGCATCCTGTGTTGCCGGGTTCTTCCGGATGGCTCCTGTAGAAAATACAGATCTGTCATTCCATTTGAATGGCATAATGGCATACACATCTACTAAACTTTTTTTTTTTTTTTTTTTTTACATCCAACTTACTTTGAACAATGGTCTTCAGGAACATGTCTCTAAAACATGCTTTATCCCCAACTCCAGTCCAGGTTGTATTGATGGAAAGGTCATTTCATTTACAGGAGGATTTACTTGGTCAAAGTCAGGAATAACAGCAAGTAGAGCATCGTTTGCAGCTGCAATTTCCTGTTTGTCCCTCTCAACTCCTTTCAATATTCGTCTCCTTTTGGCCCAGTAACTAGACATTGTAACTAACAATGCATTTACCTTTAAAGCCAAAACGATTGTCCAACAGTAGGTCTCTTGTGTGAAGTTAACCAGTTATGCTCCGGTCAAGGTATCTGCAAGAAAATGTGAACAAAACCACATTGTTAACGTTAGGAATATACAGTAGCTATGCTGTAGAAAAAAAAAAAAAAAAAAAAGATCAGCCAAACGTGGAACAGTGAAATTGTTAAAAAATAAAATGTACTCATTCAGTGTAGTGATTCAAGTGAACAGCACTGTCCTCAAACATAAAAAGTACAGCACTTCAGATAAATAACTCATCATAATCCCCTTAAATCATAGAAGTACAGTAGCAACAGCACGTGCTAGCTAACACTTGCTAGTCACTGTAGCTACATTGTGAACTGAACTAGCAGCATACTTTGATCTGACAAACAAAATAATTTAAACAACCATCATTCTGCTTTGTTAGAAAACACCAAATAATTTAAGTTATACTGAAGTCTTTCTAGATGTAAAGCTTTGGATACCTACTGTAGCTAGTTACATTTCTACATGTAATGTAACTAGCAACATTGCTTAACCTCAGTGTGTAAGTTACTGTAACAAAGGCACAACAGCATGTGTTAGCTAACAATTGCTAGCCACTCTAGCTACTGGACTAGCAGCTACTTGTTCAGACAAACAAAATCATTTAAACAACCTATATACAACGTTAGTTTTGTAAGAAAACACTAGATGTAAAGCTTTTGCTACGTACTGAAGCTATACACATTTCAACATGCTTGAACAGTGTAAAAAAGGCGAAACAGCATGTGTTAGCTAACACTCTGAACTAGACTAGCAGCGTGCGTGTCGGAACAAACAAATGAAAACAACCTAACGTTACTGGTATCATCATTCGGTTTAGTTAGAAAACAACACAAGTTATACTGATCAGTCTTGTCGTAGATTTTGCTACCTACTGCTGGAACCACATTACCACATGGGCGGCGGCATAATTGTCCATACAAGTAACTGTAGTTAATTCGACTGACCAAAACTAACTTAAAACACATACGTACTCACACTCGTATAAACATACGTATCTTAGAAGAAAAGAAAAACTCAACGCCTGGAAGAAACAAAGTAGCTATTACAGAAAGTTAATTGTAACATGGCGGCAACTTTGTAAACAAGGCTAACTTACTTTAGCCTTACTTTAGCTTGACTAGTAAGGCATGAACAAAGATGACTACAGATTTTACAAAGATAAACTAAAAACAATGTAAACATAATATTGCGTTAAGGAAACATGTACTTACTTAAACGATGGTAGTCCACAGAAACTCGCGATTGAACGGCGAACTGACGCGAATGTGTGCTCTAGTTATGTTGTTTGGGGAGGGGCCAGGAGCTCAGTGGCTCCAGTGCGTCATCGAGCCACCGTTTTAGCTCCGCCCAAAAAAAAATCCTGAACACAGCAATGGTGAAAACCTATACTTTCTAACATTTATAATGTGTTTACATTTTTTTTAAGTGTTTTACTGTCTTAAACATTTGTACAGGTCATAATTGCAAATTAATCCCTTGTACATGTAAAAAGAATCGAGGTTGGAAAAAAATGAAAGACATAAAATGACATTTCCTGGAATGGCAGAAAGACGAAATATTTCTAAATATTTCATAAATCTGCCAGTGCAGCTGTGAAACCAGAGGAGCTTTTAGATTTTAGTTTATCCTTCTGATCAGGTCAAAACAGAGATTTTCCTGTTTATGATAGGCTATTACCATGGTTGCAAATTAATAAAAAATTATAAAGTATAGACCTACCCAAGATTTTGGCCATGTTGCAGATGTCTTTCACTGTTCACTGATGTAGCCAGGCATTAGTGAAAAGTCTAACTTCATCAATTTATTCAGCTAAATTGTTCATACCATGAATTAAATATCTATTTTAAAACCTAATCAGAATCAGAAAGATATTTATTGCCAAGTAAGTTTTACAAAAGGAATTATTTTTGGTTTATGCATGTCTCAATTGTGCATAAATCAAAGAAATGTAAACAATTTTCACCTAAGTGCATAAAATAATTTTACATATAGCCTATTAGGCTACTCTATCGCTTCAGAGTTTCAAAGTAATTTAAATGTAATTTCCTAAACCGTACCTTATCATGGAATCAAGAGTCAAGAATAAACCCTAATGGCTTAAAAAAAAATAAAAATAATAATAATAATAATAATATGGGATTTAATTCACATATAGGCTATTATGATTTTATAATCGCTTCAGATGTGAAAAGTAGTTAAAATGCTGTCAGTTCCACTTCCATTCTAACTCCCAACATGCTAAACATAGCCTTGGCTGCTGGTCGATTTTAGTAGAAATCCTTGTATTTCAAAGCGGCTTGCCGCCAGCCGGCCGCGGTCCATTAGACGGAGGCAACCGCCAAAGAAAATGAAGCAGTCGGCTTCGCAAGAAATGGGAGTGACATATTCGGCGGCAAACGTTTCATCCCCGCCAGCGGGACGCACCTATAGCCGACAGCTTAGGGCCGGCGGCAAAAAGAAGCCGTGCGGATATTTTTTGCTAGCTGGGATGCTCGCAGTGTTTTCCCCCACGCCGACTCCGCCTTTGCCATGCCCCCAGCTATGACTAGATGCCGACTGTATCTATAGACTGTATAAAAGTGTGTTTTTGACCGGGGGGCAGGGTTCCATATTTTTTTGAGACAAGCAGGTGATAAGACGGCGCCGCGTTAACAGCAACTTTATCTCGCTCTTATTCTAATTTATGTGCGGTGCTTAAAGCTTTGAATTTCTATGAACAATCTTTTCTATAACTTCGGAAGTTCGGCATACTCTTTTAAAACTGTCTTTAACGAGTTCGGGACCCCATTTTTGTTGTTTTTTTTGTTACTTTCTACACCTGAATTGAGTAGCTCGGTTGCTACAAACATGGAGGAAGATATGGATACAGCTTCTTTTGAGGCTTCTGCAAACAGCGATAATCTAAAGGTGCATAATTATGCAAGACACCTAGAAAATACATTAAGGAGCTCTCCTGACACTCCTAGTAAAGTCCCCTGCTCAGAAGAAATCTCGAACGAACACCCCCGACACAATATCTAACTCTGTGCTGCTAACGGCAATCGAAAAGGTCAGCAAGTTACAAGAAGAGTCGTTGGTAAAACTGCAGTCCGTCGAGACCTCGGTGAAGGAAAACACCTCTTCAATCTGTAAGCTTACCTGCTCGCTTGAAGCCATGAATAAACAGGTGGATGACATGATGGAGAAGGTGCTTTGTCTGCAATCGAAGGTGGAGATCCTCGAAAAAAGAAAACAAGTCTCTCAAAGAGAAATGCAGTGGATTGGATTGCTACAAACGCAGATGGAACCTCCGTGTAGCTGGGATACCTGAACGTGAAGGGGAAAACGTCAAAATGGTTATCATTGAGCTTTTCAGGAACCTCTCTCCACACTCCGCGGAGAAACTACAGGATAGAGCTGAAGATCTTTGCCCGAACCCGCCGGGACCCCTCCACAAAAACATGTAGACCTAACCTAATCTCTGTGAGTAAAGGTTTTTCAAATGATAACTAAATATTAAATGAGTCTTAAATGCATAATGTTGACAGTATTTACGCAAATGTTGGCATTATTCTTTTATTAAATAAAGCAAATCTGGCGAAGCCTTTATCTTAATATTGTAGCTAAACCCCAGCCAGACAATGGTGAAGCGTACTGATATTTCAAAAAGCCTTTTATTTTCTTACACCCTTTTCTTCTTGATACACCGTAAGAGCTACAGGACAGATAAAGTGAAGTGACATTCAGCCAAGTATGGTGACCCATACTCAGAATTTGTGCTCTGCATTTAACCCATCCAAAATGCACACACACAGAGCAGTGACCACACACACACTGTGAACACACACCCAGAGCAGTGTTCATCATTTATGCTTCGGCACCCTGGGAGCAGTTGGGGGTTCAGTGCCTTGCTCAAGGGCACCTAAGTCGTGGTATTGAAGGTGGAGAGAGAGCTGTTCGTGCACTACCCCCACCCACAATTCCTGCCGGCCCGAGACTAGAACCCACAACCCTTCGATTGGGAGTCCAACCCTCTAACCATTAGGCCACGACTTAAATAACATAAATTAGCTCTTACGAACACAGGCATTAGCCGAAGGCCACATTAAACAGTATATTATATATATATATATATATATATATATATATATATATATATATATATATATATATATATATAACAATATATAACAACTTCACAAATAGCCATTTATAAAACCCTTTTTATGACGTTATCTAAGTCAGTATGAACAATGCAGAAAAGCTTATGTTAACATAACTTCACATGACAAGTGATACACATTTAAACACTTCAAGACGAATAAATTAACCTACATATTAATGCTCATAAACATTAAACACACTAAAACAATACCTTGTTCCCGTTCCAGCTAGGTGCTTAATTATCCGCTCCTTTCTTTAACGATTTCAGAGCGACATGAGATTATTTCCTCCTTTCTTCCGTGTGTGCATCTCATTAACCAGTCCCGCCTTTCTAGACGCGAAATTAGCGTTCCACTATAGAGGCGGAAATAAAGGGCTCATTACTTCTTCTTCTTCTTTCGGGTTTAATGGCGGTTGGCAACTAATCTCAAAGGTGCATTACCGCCACCTACTAGACTGGAGTGTGGGTATTAGAATGACATAAAAAAGAGGTGAAGAAAAATTTAATTAGCAAATAAAAGAAGTAAAAACTTATATAAGATCTTTACAAAAGAAAATTCCTTCCTATTAAATTCTTTCACTTAACCCAGTGTTTTTCAAAAACAAAATTAGTAAATTGTGTATACTCCCAGATGCTTTCCCTAATAAATGCTCAAGTGTCATGCTTTGTTCATCCATCTGTGCCTTTAATTCTGCCCGATCTTCTTCATATTTTTTGCAGTCTAACAATATATGCTTCACTGTCTCTTGCACATTACACTCAGTGCATAATCCAGTGTGATGTTTTCCTATTCTATGCAATGTTGTATTTAAACCAGTGTGACCCATTCTAAGACGTGCGACTAACATCTCCTCCCTAGGGCTTCTGCCCTTCCTCATTCTTGTGACTACTTGATTTTGTATGCTGTATAGATGACGTCCTGTATCCACTGTGTCCCAATATTCTTGCCATATATTAAGAGAATGTTGCTTTATGATGGTTTTGACCTCTGCTCTGCTTATTGGTACTTGTACATCTACTATTTCATGCTTTATAGAATTTTTTGCTAGCATATCCACAACTTCATTTCCTTCCACCCCCACATGAGCAGGAACCCAAAGGAATGAGACAACCACTCCCTTATTATGAAGTGTGAGAAGCAAGTGAAGTATTTGATAAATGAGGTCTTGTCTACATGATGCTCTCCCAGATTGAATGCTTAATAATGCTGATAAACTGTCTGAGGCTATAATAACACCTTGACTCTGATGATTTTTCCCCACCCACTCTAATGCCAGTAAAATTGCTATCAACTCCACAGTGTAAACTGACAGGTAGTCTGTACTCCTCTTTTTGACTACTACTTCATACCGAGGAATATAAAATGCTGCACCAGTACGGCCTGTTTCCGGCTGCTTTGATCCATCCGTGAAAATGAATACTTCCTCCTGATACTGCTCTACATAGTTTTGAACTATTATCCACTGTGGCATTATTTTTGAGTTTTCTTTTAGTATTTGTTGTAAGCTTACATTTACAGATGGTTTTATAAATTTCCAGGGTGGTATATTTGATATTGCCACAGTGGGTCCTATTTGCAACTGACTGAGACCTGCATTTTGAGCCTTAGCATCCCCCACCCATCCGAAACTGTAAAAATTACTTTTATTATGCTCTGCGCATTCTTGCAAGACAGTTTTTGTGGGGTGCACCATGCTATGTCCTTGTAAATTAGTCTAATATGCCAACATGATCTTGACCCTCCTAATACGCAGCAGCATCTCTCCTGCTAAGGTTAGATTCCAAAGCCCACATATACGCTAAGGAACCATAGTCAGAGGCAGTTCTCATGAGAGCCTGATAGATGTTTATTAGCGAAGCTCTACTTGCTCCCCAGTCTCGCCCTGATAGACATCTCAACACGTTGTTGATCTTCTTGCACTTATTTCTGACCTTATCAATATGCTGACACCAAGTCAACCTCTCATCAAAGAGAACTCCTAGAAACCTCACCACCTTAACCTGTTCCAAATCCTGTCCATACAATTTCAGTGGCACTACTTTGTGGCGCTTAGAGAAGCATATAACTTTAGTTTTTGGGATTGAGAGTTTAAATCCCCATTTATAAGTCCATTGTTCAACTTTCTCTATTGCATTTTGCATTTTCTTTCTAAGATATTCTACATTTCGACCTCTAACCCAGAGTGCTCCATCGTCTGCATAAAGTGACTTACCTATATTTCCATTTACCTGATCAAAAATGTCATTTATCATAATATTAAACAGTATGGGGCTGCACACACTACCTTGTGGGGTACCTTTTTCCACTATATGCTTACTTGTATACTCTGTACCAACCTTAACTTCTATTGTTCTTCTGTCCAGGAAATCTAATACCCAACCAAATAACTTACCTTTTATTCCTAATTTGACAAGTTTTATAAGAAGTCCATCCTTCCACAGCATATCATATGCTTTTTCGACGTCAAAAAACACAGCAATTACACTTTCCTTATTAGTTTGTGCTTTCTTACTTCTGCTTCGAAGCACAAAACAGTATCCATTGTTCCCCTACCCTTTACGAAATCCAGACTGATATGTTGAAACGAGACCCTTACTTTCCATATAGTAACTTAACCTATCTGTTACCATCCTTTCCATGACTTTCCCTAATTGTGATGTTAACGCTATAGGTCTAGAACTTGACGGGTCTAAAGCATTCTTACCAGGTTTGAGTATTGGGACTATCACTGCCTGTTTCCATTCAAGTGGGATTCTACCTTCATTCCTTCATCATATTGATCAGCCTTAATACTACCTCCAGTGATGCATCTCTCATATGCCCTAGCATGCTATAACATATAGCATCTTTCCCTGGTGTTGTTTGTCGTGCACTTAGGATAGCCCTTTTTAATTCAAACATAGTAAAAGGCAGGTCCATATCTCCTCCTGGTACAAATCTACTGTCTTTCATTCCAGGATTTTCCAACAATGTCTTCTTCCTATACTGGTTATCTATTGCGGACAAATTTCCAGAACTGTGGATTTTCACAAAAGTTTCTACCAAAAGCTCTGCTTTTTCTGCATTACTAACTGCATTCTTATTATTGCTACATAACACTGGCATTTCGACCTTTCTACCTAATCCACTCATTCTTCTGATTGTTCTCCATATGTCTGACAACGGAGTTTCACTTCCAATTTTATTGCAATACTGTCTCCAATACACACGTTTGACTGACCTTATTGTTTTCCTAACTACTGCTTGTGCCTTTTTGTAGCTAATTAAAGTTTCCAGTGTGTGATGAGCTTTAAGCTGCCTAAATGCTTTATTTCTTCTTTTAACTGCTATTCTACAGCTCTCATCCCACCACGGCACACTTTTTCCCTGTTTACTTCCTGTACTTTTTGGAATTGTTTCTTCTGCTGCTTGTATAATGGTTGCACTACTACACTATTCATTTCCTCCACATCTGTTATATCTCTACTCAGTATTTCCACACACTTGCTCTCACTAGCTTCTTTAAATGTCTGCCAGTCAGCTTTATCCAATTTCCACCTTGGTATTTTCACTTCCTCATCCTGGTGTACCTCTATGCCAATCCTAGATATTATTGGGTAGTGATCACTACCCACTGTTGACCTACTTTTTACTTCCCATGCACTAATTCCTGCAATTTCAAATGATACTAGTGTTAGATCAATAGCACTTTCTGTATTACTAGCACTATTATACCGTGTGCCCTTTGCATCATTAATACACACCAACTCCTTATCATCTATAAATTTCTCTACTTCTAATCCATTTATATCTGTATTTTTACTTCCCCACAATGTACTGTGTGCATTAAAATCTCCACACACCATTATTTTCCCCTGCATTGATCCACAAACTAATTCCAACATATCAGTACCTAATTTATTGCAAGGGTTGTAAAAATTGACTATTTTTATACTGTCTTGCCCTGACCATACTTCAGTTACAACAGATTCATGCTCTTTTCCTTTACTTATAACATTATATCTTACCCCACTTTTAACAAAAGTTGCTACACCTCCACCTTTTCCTGTTTCTCTATCTCTCCTAATTGACGTATATCCATACAAAAAGTCCAATTGTGGTTTTAACCATGTTTCTTGCACACATATTACATGAGTTCTATCTGCTAAATCTGAGACATAACACTTGAAATTCCTGTCCATTTGCTATTAGGCTTCTGGAGTTCCATTGCAAAATAGTTAATATCATAAAGAGCCACCAACCCATGTCTGCGAGCTTGTACTTCCTGCCACTATCATTTCTTCCACTGCCTCACAGCTAAGCCCTTTTATTCCTAGATATTTTTCTGCTGACTTAACTATTATTTTGATCTTTTCTGTCTTCCTGTCTGTCTGTGCCGAGCAGTTTATCACCTCAACCATAAACAACACAAATTCATTTTTGCCCATAACTAACAAATCCTCCTTTGCCTCAATTGTCTCACATTTCCCACAAGACCCACTTTTATTTTCTTTGAGATCTGGTTTATAGGCTTCTTTTTCCTTAGACACTTTCTTTACAGCTTCTGCATAAGTTATTCCTTGCAGCGATCTCACTCACTGCTCCTCCATTGCCCTCTTGCTAGCTTCACATCCACGGTACGCTGAACTGTGCTCCACTCCACAGTTACAGCATTTCAGCTTTACTCCTTCTCCACATTCCCCATACTCATGCTCGCCTGAACACCTACTGCATCTTTGTTTACCTTTACACACTGCTGCTACATGACCGTATCTTTGGCACTTAAAACATCTCAGTGGGGGAGGGATGTATGGCCTGACCTCATAGCTCATGTAGCCTATATATATCTTACTTGGAAGTTTTTCTTCATCAAACTTAATCATTACAGACAGGCTATTGCACTTTTCCCCATTTCTGGTTGTTCTAAGGCGTTTTATCTCCAGCACTTTTGCCCCTGTTACATTGTCTCTGATTTGATCTTCTGCAACATTTATCGGTATTCCTGTGATAACCCCTCGAATCAACGCCTTGTTTCCAGTCAAGATACACTTTATTCTCTTGCCATCCATTCTGTTCAGTTCTATGGCTTTCTCTTGTTGCGTTTTATTCCTACAAAAAATCAGCAGCGCTCCACTTCTCAATACTTTTGCATTTTTAACCTCGCCTAACAATTTGTTTATCGACTTTGTTAACTGAATCTGATTCCACTCACCAAACGATGACCCCTCCTGAGATAGTTTCATGATCACTTTATATTCTTCCTCTTGTTGTTTATTTGCTATTGTCACACTTTGTTCACTATCTGTTTCATCTATATTAGGTACTGCTTTCTCCTTTTTTTTCCGTTTTCTTGACCTCATAACATTCCAAACATTCCTATCTCTCCCGCCTTCTTCTTCAAATCCCATCTCACTTCCTGTCCCCTCACTTCCTTCCGCCATCTCCTGCCCAGTCACAGTCTAGCTGTTGCCAACCGCCGACCAATAGCGCAGCCGACTCACTGGAGTCGTCCAAGGGCTCATTACATTAACAGAGGAGACTAATAAAATAAAGTTCAAAAGAAATTATTACTTATATACTCTTTCCTTAGAATTAGTTACAAATATCGTTATTGCCAAATACCCATCTTAATTTAAAATTTATCTTAATTTAATTTGTTTTAAATGACTCGTTTTTATTGCTGCGTTAGGCTCATTTAACCTATAAATAGACCATGTCTAGAATGCTGAGATGTTACGATGTCACAGAGGACTTATTTTATTTCATTATTCCAACTTCCAAGTGGTCTGGTCTACGTTAGTTATGAGTAAATTATGTTAAAACATTAATAAATTACTCATTGTTGACAAAAGGCAAAAGAACTGTGTGCGTGCGCACATTTGAATAATGTCGGGCTGTAAACGGGTACGGGCTTTAAAAAAGCTGTCAATCAAAATGTACTTGTCGGGTTCGGGCCGAAACCTGTCGGGCCTAACTTAAGGCCCGATTACAGCTCTACTACAGGACATGGTTGACATCGCACATAGACTTAGCCTCAAGTCTGGAAACTCCAACCCTCGGCGTATCATCGTCCAGTAAGTTTTTAGCCCGCACTTGCCATGATGCAATATGGGCGGAAGCCAAACGATCTGAGCTGCTGAAACAGAAGAAAATTCGGATCTTGGAAGATCTCACTCAGGAAGACAAATAGGCTAGAAACAAACTCTGGCCACTCGTTGAAAAGGCAAGAAATGTATGTTTTTTATTAACTTTTTTTAATTATTAGTATTATTAATATTGTTGTTGTTATTAACCTTTTTTGATTTTATTCTTTTCTTTTGTTTCGGGGTCCACAACAGAGTGTGTTGGCCTTCCCAAACTTTATTGGGAATTCAAGCTTTATGCTCTGCACATCTTCTAAGAAGTACTTTATTTGTCGTATCTGTTTGTAACAGTTCCATTTACTCCGAGTTGAGTTCCACTACTATTTTTAGTTCGTATTTCTCTTGTTTTTATTTGAATGTTCGGGGGCTACGTGACTTAAATAAACGAAAAGCTTTATTTTTGTTTTGTAAATCCATGAAAAGGGATGTTTATTTTTTGCAAGAGACACACTCTTGTGTGAATGATGAAAAGTTCTGGCGTACCCAGTGGGGAAGCTCTATATCTTTCTGTCATAACGCTAGTTCGTCAGGTGGGGTCGCTGTTCTACTTGATTATGGATTTCAGGGGAAAATTATAGAAACTCTTTCTTCAGGGATAGGAAGATGGATTATCTCAGTTGTTTTCTTGAATAACAATCTCTTTATAATGGCTAACTTATATGGGTTCAACAATTCTTCAAACAATAAAACTCTTTATGATAGTTTAATCCTTAATGTAAATAATCGGAAACTTAAGTATCCCTCTGCCTTTACATTAATTGATGGTGAATTCAATGAAGCGCCAGACTTTGTTGCTGACAGATTTCCATCTAGATCTGTGTCTAACAGCATTAACCCCTTAATAGGAAAGTTATGTAGATGTCTGAACCTGATTGATGCACATAGATATTTAAACCCTGATAGCCCCATGTTCACTTGGTTTAAATCTGATCTTTCTCAAAAATCTCGTATAGACCTGGGGCTAATATCTGACTCTTTAATTTCATATTTGACATCAGCAGAAATCTCACCCGCACCTCTAAACAGATCATGCAGCAATTTATATTACTTTTTCTGATGATGAATGCAAGGAAGAAAAGTTAGCCCTGGTTACTGGAAGTTAAAATGTTATTTTTTACTGTCTGAATCATATTGTCACAAATTCTGGAAATTGCAGAGAGTGTGAAGTCTCAGGCTAATATCTCGGCCACATCTAAATGGGTGCAATAATTTAAATATGAATGCAGAAAATTCTCCGTAAAATTTGGAAAAAACAGAGCATCTGTTAAAAATAAAGAAGTTACAGATTTAATTAGAAACATGAGCCAAATTTTAATGAATCCCATCCTGGGAGAAGATGTCAAGCAATCTCTTTATACTTTACAAAGCAGGCTGGATGATTTATTTTTAGAGAAAGCAAGGGGCGCTTTCATTAGATCAAGAGCTAAATGGCTTGAGTTTGGGGAAAAAAACTCTGCTTACTTTTTCAACCTAGAGAAAAAACGTGAAAGTAATAAGAGGATCTCCTCTCTAAATATTAATAATTCACTATCTAATGACCCCTCCATGATCTCCTCTCATGTTTCTAATTTTTATCAAAATCTATACACCTCTTCATTTGATCCTGTTGCTTCATCTTTATTTTTCCATAAGGTTCATTCTGTGATTCCTAAAATTAATGACCACAATAAAGAACTTTGTGAGGAACCCTTTACTATAGATGATCTTTATAACATAGTAAAAAGAATGCCACACAATAAATCTCCAGGGCCAGATGGGCTCCCATTTGAATTCTTTAAAGTCTTTTGGGACTCTATTAAGTGTCTTCTTTACGAAACCCTTATTGAGTGTATAAATAATGGTGAATTGGCAGAATCAATGAAACAAGGTCTCATAAGCCTAATAAGGATCCCAATATTTTGGATAATTGGCGCCCGATCAGCGTTTTGAACTCTGATTATAAATTATTGGCTTCTGTTTATGCTGAAAAGCTAAAGTCTTGCTTAGCAAACATAATTTCACTCAGTCTGGTTTTCTAAAAGGTAGACACATCTCTAACAATATCAGATTAATTATAGATATTTAAGATTGTTCCGAATTTATAAATAAACATGCATTAATTTTGTTTATCGACTTTTATAAAGCATTCGATACTTTTGAGCATTTCTTTATTTCTGAAGCACTTCATCAGTTTGGTTTTGGTAGATCCTTTATTAACGCGATTCGTACTCTATATAACGGTATTAATAGCTGTGTCTCCTTAGCTTCTGGCATTTCTCCCCGGTTTTTGGTAGGTCGAGGTATTCGCCAAGGATGCTCCATCTCTCCTTTTCTTTTGCTATTAGCCGCCGAGCTGTTAAGTTTGCATATAAAACACTCCAATATTGAAGGTATAAATATCGAAGGGAACACATTGATAATTAGTCAATAAGCTGACACTTGTCTTTTTCTTAATAATGATTCACAAGTTTCTGTTGCCTTCAATGAATTTATTCTTTTCTCCAAAGCTTCAGGATTAGTAGTAAATCCCCAAAAAAGTGAAATTTATATATACACGATTCCAATAAAAATTCTGTTGATGGTATTCTTGTAAAGCGTCATGTAAAATATCTAGGGGTCGATATCAGCAAATCTGATTCAGACCGTCTCCATCACAATTTTCAGCCGAGGTTAGATAACATTAAAAAGATTTTATGTTGCTGGCTGCAGAGAGACTTGTAAATGTATGAGAGAGTCCTTCTGACTAAAGCTGAGGGCATTTCACACCTAGTTTATTCTGCTTTTTCCCTTTATGTTGATCAAAAAACAGTTAAAATGATTAACTCTCTGCTATTCCGCTTTTATTTGGAAAAATAAGACCGAATATGTTCAAAGGAAATCTATAATAAGAAAATATAAGGAGGGTGGTCTTAATGCTTTAGATTTTAATATAATTAACCAGACTTTCAAAATTAATTGGACCAAGAATTGTTTGTCTAATAATGAGTTATCCTGGTTTTGGATCCCTAATCTATTCTTCAAACGTGGATTTTTATTGAACTGTAACTTTAAGTGTAGTAAGTTACCTATTAAACTGTCAAATTGTCATAAACAAGCCCTAGAATCCTGGAAGATTGCTTTTAAGCATAATTTCTCCCCACACACGTGTATTCTTTGGAACAATTAAAATATTTTGTCTGGTAACAAATCACTTTTTTTCATTGAATGGGTGAATCAAAATATCTTTTTTTGTTTCTGATTTGTTTAATGCTGATGGGGACCTTCTTTCCTTTCTTGACTTTGTGTCTTTGAAAGGTGCAACTATCTCACTAAGAGATTTTAATAAGGTGACTAAAAGTATTCCTGTCAAAAAACTTTGTTTAAAGCGCATTTATGTTAATAGCTGTAAACAACTATTTTCCTACACTTGCGGTTAATGGTGTTTATTTATTCGATAAAATATGCAATAACTTTTTTATTAGAAATGCTCTTTCTTCAACTCCAGGATGCGCATCTAAAGCACAATCTAAATGGAGGATCTGTTATCCGAACTCTGATTTAAAAAACTTATGGACGTTTTCTCACAAATTATTTATCCCCAGTAAAATTAAAGAACTCCATTTCAAAATTGTTCATAGATACTACCCTTGCAATTTATTTTTGAGCAGATTTTCTGAAAATATATCTTCAATGTGTTCTTTTTGTAATTCTGATCTATTGTACATCTATTTTATCATGGCCCATTTTCCAAATGCTTTTGGTCTGAAGTTACCATGTTCATTTTTTCTTGCTGTAACAAAATGATAGAATTAACAGAATCTATTATTTTTGTGTCAGATTTTCATCCCAAGGACATTAATCTGGAGCATATTGTTTTGTCTTCTGGGTAAATTGCACCTTCATAAAGCCAGAGCCATCCATTGTAAACCTAACTTTAGAAAGTTTTCATCTGATATAAAGTCCCTTTTTACTTCCTTTAAGAATATGTCAAATCCGTTGAACTCAAAGGCTTCAAAAACAAGTCTACTGTAAGCTTTCTTTAAATGATCCTTTCTTTTCCTTTACATTTTTTTTTTGTATTTTTGTATGTATTTTATTTTTAATATGTCTTGTAAATTTGTGTCTCTAACAGAACCTCTTGTGATGATGTCCGTTTGCCCCCTGTTGCTTCAAATATGTTGTTGTTCTTTCAACTGCAATAAAAAAATAAAATAAAAACACCCCCTCGCTGCAGACTGTAGTGCGGTGACGTCACGTGTTTACCGTGCATGTGCTTGTAATTTGCATTGCGTGATGACGTTAGTTGTTTTCGCGTCGTGTGTGCTTTAAAACGATGCGCATACTTAAAAGAAAACGCTAATAAAATGTTTAAGTATTAAAGAACATTAAGGTGTAAAAAAGACGGGAAAAACAACCATGTTTCATCTGAGGTACGGAATTAAAGTTTATTCTGTAATATCTGTGTAGTATCGTACAATATATTAACATTCTGTTGCACTTTACTTCACTGTGTATATTTTAATATTACACTTTAATGGCACCTTATATTTCTTATTGAATTAGTCAAAATAACAACAGGTAGTCTGCTCTAATAATGCAGACGGTAAAACGTGTGTTGTTCACAATTTGATGCAATCGATCTGGTCCGAAACTGCCTTTTTTACCCTACCTTTTCAAATTTCAATTCACATCAGAAAAGCATTTATTTTAAATAAAAACTAAGGAAATAATCAAAAAGTTGTGAGGGAGGATTTTATTGTCATAATATGCTGGCATCCATTTAATAATTTGAATTACAATTATAATTTACACTCAGTAATTATTGCATATACTGTTTTATAATGTACTACAATACTGAGGTGCAAATAATTGGCACTATTTGCAATAAGTAATATAAATAGCAGAAAATCCTGCTATTTTAACATAGTATAAATAGAATATATAGCCATTGGCTCTTAATGTAAATAGCCACTGCCTTTCTTATTTTAATCTTTCTTTTGCTATGGTTCTTGTTTATCTATTTATTAACTATACATTTTAAAATTTTGCTTTGGCAATTCTGCATGTGAAACATTTAAGCCAATAAAGTTGTTTTAAGTTCAGTTGACTACATACAGTGTATTTTCAGTGTCTGCATCCCATTTTATGCAAGGTGCCTCCAAAAAAAAAAACTGATTACCGTGATCTTTATTTATTTCAAAGAACAAAACCGAAAATATAATTGTATATACAAATGTAGATTAAGACTATAGACTATAGACATAAAAATCTGAAATTCACCTCCATCACTGATAAAACAAGAAGTCAAGCAGTAGCCCTCAAATTCTTTGAATGAATCAAACCCACACAGGACTCTCCTCCTGTGATTCCTCACACACACAGGTGGACAGTCTTTAAACATCTAACTGCACCGTACACACTGGGTCAGAGAACATGACACCCATTGCCTGGGTATCAAATAAAATATGTTTCTCTGTCTGTCTGAATTTACTTGTGCAGAGACAACTGTCACACACAGGGGCGTAGCCATCTTTTCAGAAGTGAGGGGGACAGAAACCACAGACACACACTCGCACACATATATATAAAACATTATGATATAACATTTCTGTAATCTATATAGCCTTCTAGTCAACGGTTTTTGAACAGTAAGATTTTTAATGTTTTGAAAGAAGTCTCTTCTGCTCACCAAGCTTGCCTTTATTTGATCCATAGTACAGCAAAAGCAGTAATATTGTGAAATATTTGTACTTTTTAAAATAACTGTTTTCTATTTGAATATATTTTAAATGTAATGTATTCCTGTGATCAAAGGTGAATTTGCAGCATCATTCCTCCTGTCTTCAGTGTCACATTAATCAGAAATCATTCTAATATGCTGATTATCAATATTTAAAACAGATGAGTACATTTTTTTTCAGCATTCTTTGATGAATAGAAGGATCCACAGACCAACATTTGTGCGAAATAAAAAGCTTTTACAACATTATGCACTATATCATTCAAAAGCTTAGTCAGTATATATATATATATATATATATAGTTAAATAAATGATAGAAATTAATACTTGTATTTACCAAGGATTATTTAAATTGATCAAAAGTGATGATAAAGACATCATTTTACAAGAGATTTCTATTTCAGATAAATGCTGCTTTTTTGAACTTTCTATTCATCAAAGAAACCTCTTTTTTTAAAGAAGCAAATCAGAATATCAGAATTATTTCAGAATTTTTCTCTAATTTCTAGCTTTCAATTGGCTTAGAAATCTATAACTGCTGGACAATAACACGTAATAATGATTTGTTTATATACTACAAACACTTTTTACCACATAAGGCAGAATAGTTACTATACTGTAATAAATGCTATGTCAATTAGCACTGCATTGTTCATGTACTTTATTTATCATCTGCTGGAGATGTTTTTGGACTTGAAAAAAAAAAAAAAACCCGAAAACAACTGTTTTCATACAGCGATAGCTGGACTCTGTTGCCCATATTAGGAGTTTCCGGACTTTCTGCACGAGAGCGCCCTCCGGCTTCGAGTATAAATTAAACACACACACGCACACACACACACACACAAACACACTGCAGGAGAGTTTAGCGCTCCGTGATGTTCATCTCGCCTTCTTGGTCCGAATAAACATCAGGTCATGCGCAGACTATCCTGTCTCTTGGAGTTTAAATCTATATTTATTCACACCAGCTCTTGAAAACATCTATACGAAGTGAACACACTTGCCCGAAAATGTGCGGTGGACGTATTTCCGTGATGATAAAACTAAAAGCCCCGCGTAATCTACGCCCCTGCTCACACACAGTTCATTCATTATTCATAAATTGTTTGGATAGTGACAGTAGGAACAATAAAAGTGAGACTGTGTTGAGTGTAGTTCTTATGGTGAAGGGAGTGTAATAACGCAAATTACAACAGAAAAGTGTGGGGTGGGAAAGGTTAAGAATTGTTTCTGGTGTGTTTTGTGCATTAAACTGTTACTAGTTTTAGTGCAGTGTTGTGCTTATGCGACTATGGATTTAGAGAAACAAACTGCAACACTGGGTGGGTGAAGGAAGGATCACACATTCTTTTTATTGAGGAACAGAATGTGTTCAAGTGTGTTTGGGCTTAGACAATTCCTCCTTTTGGACAGAACCTCTCCAGCCTTGGAAAAGATCCTTTCACATGGAACAGAGGAATGTCAGTGCCAGCTGGTATAAATGAGGATACAGATGTTTATGTTGAGCCCAATATACTAGTGGATCCTCAGATCTTGTGAGATTCACTTTGGATAAATATTGATTTGATTTGATAAAGATTGTTAGTAGTCTGTGCATGCTCCTGCAGTGCTCGATAATACCTGAGCATGGAGGAGGTGTTATTGTTGTATGTCAGCTCCTTTAGGCACAGCAAGCATTTCAAATAAATAGACATGAAATATAATACAGCCTTATAGTGAGTATTATTATTAGATCAAGACGGTAAAACAATAATAATACACATACCTTATTGTGACCAACCATTTCAAAAAACTCCCAGACAGAGGAGGATTCCTCTTTCTTGCTGGCTCCATTACAAGGAAAAAGGAAGAGGTCACAAAAAGCAAACAAATCCATATCAAAAAGCATACCATCGATGAAACCACAAAGCTGACGCGGAGGTATGTATAACTGCAGTATAAAATAATTTTGAGTATTACTGCTTTTAGTATTGGTTTCTAAAATTAGGTACATGTAATATAAAAGTACATATGGCAATGTTTTTGCAACAGCTCCAAGTCTCACGCGCAGTGTATACGTCACTGTCCGAATCCATTCACTTATTTTTTTGTTCACTCCTTTCTGATGTAGTGAACTCAACTGCCACACACTATATAGGGATTAGTGAATGAGTGGGCGATTTCAGACACAGAAGACCGAACCGATGAGGTGTCCACACAAACCCATAGACAGTAAAAGAAACAAACCGAGGACTCGTTTGTCATCAGCACGTGATTTCCATGTTAACAACACATGATCCCCCTTGCCCAACCCCACCCCTAAACCCAACTTCACTATGACGTCAACCAATCAGGTATCATGGTGTAAAAACAGCCTGATCTGGTAACTCCCATTACTTCGACCGTAATTCCGCCATTTTAAGTGATATTCCAATCCGAAAGGAGCGAACATGTTCAGTTCGAAGGGTACTGAGCACGGCACAGGGAGTAAAGGAACATCGATACATCACTTCACAGGAAGTGGAGAGCGATTACCCCCCAACTGTCATTGCGCGCAGCACGTCATCACCAGTCAGAACGGCCGTCTTCGCTGTCTTCGTTCATATTCATTACGGATTGTAAAAAGGTATAATAATAAAAGTGACTAGAAGCAGACGAGTCTCTGCCATTTTTCTTTATTTTACTTTATTTACCTCAGTGTTTACTATACGGCTGTGCGCGGGAAGAAGGCGCAGGAGACCGCTATGCAATTATATGACCATTTATTAAAAACACATATAGGCTATACAGTTAACCAAATAAAAGTTTATTTTCATATTTGCATGACAGCAGGGCTTCAATTCTGTTAATAGTCAAGTAATAGCAGCAATTGTCAATTAAAGTGTATAATAAACATACGTTTTTCATTATATAGTACTCAATGATTTTTTATTGTATAGTGTACATATTTTAAATGTGATTGTAAATAAAAATTAAAATATGAATGTAGTCTTATATATTTATATCATAATCTGCGCGACCCCATCGGTGACTTTCTTTGATTACGTTTGCAGGGCGTTTCCAAATGAGCGGTTATTGTCAGTGAAGTCCACTTCAACTGATATACCGTGCTCAGGGAGTAGGGAGCAGTGAACACTGCGTAGGGACCCTGTCGAATGGAACGCACCTCTATACTTGGAGACTTGATTATACTTGAGCCCCGACGCCTCGGTTCGAATGTCACATCACTACAGACAGTGAAACTGTGAATTATTCTATGCAGGAAGCCGTTTGGTTCGTTTTACTACAAACAACACACCCAAAACGACGAAATGGAGTCTGTGCAGCATTTTCGGATTTTATACAGAGAAAAAGAAGGTAATAGAGAAGGCGAAGAGGAAAGAAAATCAAAAACTAGAATTAAGAATTTGGATGCTTTTATTACAGAAATAGGTAGCCTACCAATTCGATTTTGACGCATTATCTTAAAAGCACTGGATACATTTATCGGATATATGGAGTTATGGATTAAAAGGAAATTGCAGCAAACGTGAAGTTAACTGCGACTGCGAGGCTGCAGCAGAAACTGGATTTAGGCGACCACGCCATGAAAGGTTGAGTAACTGTTAGTGTTGCCAAGTCCGCGATTTTTTCCTGCCGCGGGTTTATACGACCCAAATAACATGATATTTAGCACATTAAAAGGCGAATTTTACAAAAGGTAAGCCTTTCGAAATACAATTGAGCTAGTTCTGAGTACCAGTTGGGCGTCTTTTGTTTGGACAACCAGGCGCAGGGTGGGACAAAAACGGAATAAAAACCCAGCTCAATCGAAACAAAACAGGCCATACAACACATTATAGACGATTATTTAATTGTATTTCACTTCAATAACATTCGAAGCTTTGAGGATAGTAACTCTCGCGATACTTTGATTGTATTTATTTATTTTTAAAATTTGCTTCACTCAGTTAACGCTTCACACTCATGTCCAGTTGGTGGCGGTAAATGTCAACCGCCATAAAACTCCGAAAGAAGAAGATGATACTTTGCTAGTCACATGATCGAACAGGAACACGGAACAAACAGCTGGCTTTGAGCTGTTTGTCTTCTGCACGCTGTACATACAAGGTTAACCGATTGCATCTTTAGCTAAGTTAACCAGCGGTAGGCTACTAATGAGCAAACTGATTTGTTTGTAGAAATTTGAATGTATGAAAACGTGTTTTGTGTGTGTGTGTACGGTTTTTGCTGTCAGTCTAGATTCGTTTGTAAACGCGTCTTCTCTGGTCGCTTATTGTGTTCTTGTCACAAGCCCCTTTTACACAGTAATACCACTAAATTGCCGAAAAATTACCGGAACGACTTTACCGGTAAATTCAAAATGTCGACGACATTACCTCTTTTTTTCTGGAAAAGCTCCAAAATACCGGTAAATTCTCTGAAATCATTAACCTCTAAACCGCTGCGATTGTTTTTCTAAACATGGAGTATATGCAGTCAGTGTTTTTTGTTGATGTTACATTTTTGTTTCAAACTTTAGCATTCATGCAAATGCGTTCAAAAGATGTTGCAAAACACGGGAAAAGTAATTACAGTTAATGTGACAAAGGGAAATAGTAGCTGGACCCCCAAAGAGATCGACAAAAGTCATAACAGGAACAAGAAATTCTTCCACTACTACTTCGTTTGGATGTTCGTTTATATTTTTAGATATTTAAGACGCAGTGTTTTCAGTTTATTGATGACCTGACTTTGTCCTGTGAATGCCTTGCTCTTGGAGACATTACTACATCACTAAATGTTCCTCTCAGATGACAACAAATTTCTTCATCTGCCCGGATAAGGAAAAGCGCTTTAATTTCACATTATGATTGGTCCGGAGTAGACGTCTTACGTCACCGCGTTCTTAACTCGTACGTGCTCATACCGTAATTTTCCTTCTGCGTTCACACACAGCAGAATTCTGCCAATTTACTGGTTATGTTAAAACTTCTCATACTGGTAAATTGCCGGAACTAATTTATTGGTATTTTTGAAAAGATCCTGTTCACAAATGATCTCTTTACGGCAATTTACTGGTAATTTTCTGGAAAAGTCTGTATGTGTGATAGGGCTTACTGTCGCATCAGTTTTGCAGGAGCAAGAATGCCAATGAATGAACCAAACCGCGTAACACAGCCAGAATTGAATGCTTATGGCATGACACTTGTTGTTTTTGAAAATGTTCTATGTGTGATTGTATTCACAGGTTATGGAGGAACTCTGGAAAAGGGCAGCTATCATGGGACGGCAGCGAAGAGGCAGTGAAGGTCTGAGGACAGTTAACATCCTCTGGTGAGTACCATTCAGATATTGAATTGGTTGCTTCTGACATGTCTACAAGAATCACTCTCGAAGTCTTGGGGTTTTGAAGCCAGAATTTAGATTTTATTATCAAGAGACAATAGAACTGAGAAAGCTCTGCAGAACAGTCTGTCGAGTCTGTGTCAGTTCTCTATTTTATACATTAGCCGCATTTCCACTGTGGGGCCAGTGCGAGCCAGGGCTTAAAGCGGGCCGGGCGGGGCTCATAGCCCTGGGCCAGTAGCACCAAGGCCAGAATAGCGCAGGGTTTCCACAGTCAGAGCTTGAAGCACCACTGCTCGTCACTAAAACACGCCCTTTACACGCCTCTCAGAACAACGTCATGCAACCTCAAAATTTCACCATCAAAGAGAAGTTATCAGAAAACTAAGAAATAAGTCACTGGAACATGTGCGATCACAAAACAACATGATAAAAGCGGCCGTTTGTTTGCATGCTTTGTTATATATTCAAATTCAAAAGCATCCATGTTTTAACTATAGAATTGATTTAATTTATCAGGACTCAAAATTAATCACACATAAATACACTTTTTTCTATTTTATTTATTTATTTTTAACGCTCATGAAAATAGCCTGCTTATTCAGTCGAGTCTGTTTCTGTTTATTAGCCACAGTAGCCGTCACATTTAGAATGAATGATAATATCTCTATTTTTATAAAGGCTCCCGAACAAAAAACATTATTATATTCTTTTATGATAGGCAACGTGAGATAAACTCTCGAGACGAGGCTTGTAACAGATAATATAAGTTACTTAATAAATACACGACTGTGATAGAGAATAAGAAGCTGACGTCTGATTTCTTCAAGCGGTCATATTTACTATGTTTACTATGGTAACATGTTTAGCCTGCATATCTTTTTCATCGCTTATAAATATGTCTGCCTTGTATGGTGATTATAATCCACATTGGATCAAGTTATTTCAAACACTCGCTGCTGACTGAAAGAGAGTTTTGAGCTCGACTTATTTAAAAAAGTGTTTAATGCTGGTGTTAGCTGTTATCTTTCTGAAATGATCCGCGCTGACGCTCTCCAGACGCTGAGAAACTCTGCCTTTGTTCGTAACCCCTCCTCTAGTCCCAGCTGGCCCACTTTGGCCCAAGGATTTCGTCGGGCAGAAAAAACCCTGGCCGTTGGCCCAGAGGAAGCCCCGGCGAGGCACGATCAAGCCCCGGAAGTGACAGTGGAAACGCGACTGGCCCTGACACGCACTAGCACGCCCGGTCTTAGCTCCATAGTGGAAACATGGCTAGTGCTTCTGAAGGCGTGCCCATGTTCAACACATTTCATACATATGGTTCTGTTTATCAGCTCTTAACTTTTTTTGGCTGTGTCTCCAGCTTGATTTTAGGATTTAGAATTAATATTAAGTGAAACGAGGAGACATAATCATATATTATGTCTTCTCTCAAAACAGGACATGTAACTTTCCCATATACTGTTCTTTTGCAATGTCTGCACCAAGGAGGTCTCATCATATATTTTGTCTTGTGTCCAAATAGAGTGTGCAGCTGCACCATATACTATACCCCTGTACTCTCTGCACATTCCTTTCTCATGCAGGCCTATATGCACAGGCAAATGCATGATTATAACAGTAGAATAACTTGATACATTAATGGCTAGATTCACATTGATTATACTTGATTAGTTTACATATTGACCATTAAAAATCTTCTTCAGTCTGTCTTTGTAAATAATGAAAATTACAGTGAAAGCTAAAGGTTTGAAATGGTGTTGACGAGGTTTTGGTGACTGTGATCTTGTGTAGTCAAAGAGCCCCCCATTTCTATATATATGTATATAACTGTGTAAGGTCCAGGCACTCGGCCCAAGGAAGGTAATCGGTGCTGGCTGAAGGATTCCTGCGTGTTCGGTCTTTTCAGCATGTAGAGTTATTCAATTTAGGTTAAACTCAAATCTGACTCCATTTTAGAATCTTATCATATCAATTCATATCATTATGAAACATCAATTTGCATTAACTCAGGTCCCAATCCTGGGTGGTTTTACAACTCAATGGGAACAGGGGGTAATTTACATGGAGGACCCTAAGAAAGGACACTTCCATCACAGTAATCAAGATTTCTCCTGACTCTTCAGATCTGTATTATCTTCTAATCTACTTTTGTGAGAGTGAGACCATTGTACCAGTTGCACTGAGACATTTCCAATGGTACTAGACATGAGTGTTAGTTCACTTGCATTGACATTTTCATGTAATTTTGAGCAGACTGAGTAGAAGGAAGAATGGGTGAAGGGATTTAAAATGAAACAAATGGCCAGAAGGGGAGGAGGTCTCCTGCTCCTCCACTCTGTGGGGTGTCTCGAAGATCCCTGTGTATGTTTGTATTGTCTGTTTCTCAGGAGATCAAAGTATCTGAGTTTGTTTTATCCTTACAACTGTTAGTTGGAAACTCATATCAAGTGAAAAACACAACTGTAGCTGCGCTCTATGGATTGTGGAAGTCTTGAAATATTTGTCCTGGTTCACCGAAATGTACACAAGAATCATGGGCATCACTAGGCTTTTTTAGTGGGGCTATAGCATTTAGCTCCAAAAACTGTACATACAAATTTGCAATCGCATCAGACTCAGTCCGCTTAAATGTCATATAAAAACAGTGGCAGATCTGTCTTTTCTCCATCTTTCAGCGTGCTCTTCAATCCGCAGACCGTGGTGGAGCTGCTCGAACGGACTCAAACAGAAACTGAGGACACACGGTGTGTGTTTATCGATAGATTGATAGAATATCTGTATTTGTGCAGGTCTTTGTCATAAATAAAGTTTACAAAAGGTCACAGGGGAGCAATCGGTTTGATACACAATGCTGCACGATTAAGTAGTCTTTTGAAAAGAAAAGCTGCAATTTCAACATGTTCAAGCATACAGAATTATTGGCACAGTGGATAACCAGATAAATTAAAAATTGCACATCATGCAGAAAATGTTGCTGACCCCTGCTTTAGACCTTGTGATCTCCAATGGTTCATTTGTGTCTCAGTTGTCAACCTCTGATTTAGTTCTTTCTGGTCATCAGATCTTTTAACATGGAATTACCTGACACGAACACTTCAACTTCTCGCATCAATAATTATCACAAGTGGAGCGGAATTGGATTATTCAAATTTGATTGACTCTTCTTGATGTTTTGTTTCTCCGTCTGATGATCTGGATGATAAGGCCTCTGTGCTGAATGCTGTTCTCTTAACTGCTCATCACCGAAAGGAACCGAAACTCCATCGGTGACAGAATGGAGAAAAAAACCTTGGGAGAAACCAGGCTCAGTTGGGGTCAGTTCTCCTCTGACCAGACGAAACCAGTAGTTCAATTCCAGACTGCAGCAAAGTCAGATTGTGCAGAAGAATCATCTGTTTCCTGTGGTCTTGTCCTGGTGCTCCTCTGAGACAAGGTCTTTACAGGGGATCTGTATCTGGGCTCTAGTTGTCCTGGTCTCCGCTGTCTTTCAGGGATGTAGAGGTCCTTTCTAGGTGCTGATCCACCATCTGGTCAGGATACGTACTGGATCCGGGTGACTGCAGTGACCCTCTGATCTGGACACAGACTGGATCTGGTGGCTACGGTGACCTCGGAACAAGAGAGAAACAGACTAATATTAGCGTAGATGCCATTCTTCTAATGATGTAGCAAGTACATCGGGTGTTATGTGAAATGTTTCCGGTTCCAGTTTACCTAATTATTAGACATTAAAAGCATATTAGTATGTTATGTGTGTGCCAGGTTAAAGAGATGGGTCTTTAATCTAGATTTAAACTGCAAGAGTGTGTCTGCAAGAGTTGAACTGATTTGCTGAAATCAAAACGGATGATAATAGGTGAACGCCAGCCAATGAGATTGACGTTTGAGCGTTAACTCCACCCACTACCGGAAAAACCAGCTGTTCTTAAGCTGAAGACTTCCATAGGAACTCTGTTATTTTGACAGGAAAATACAACGAAGAATATTGTTTAAATGTAGCTAGTCAATTTTCTCTCTCTCTCTCTCTCTCTTTGTATGATTGAGAGAAAGCGACGGCGATTTGTGAGCCTTCACACCAGAGTTTATGGTACATTAAATACAGGTGCACTGCGCATCCATTGAGATGAACTGAGAAATATCACAGATCACTTGGCAGAGAGAGAAAAACTGAAGCCCTCAGAGTCACAGTGTTCGCGAGTGAAAATATATCTGAGCAAAACTTAGCCTACAACTCACACACTGACGAGTAAAATCTGAGAATTTATTAGCCATTGGCTAATATTATACTTCATTTAGTCGCCAGAATGAAGATTTAGTCGCAATGTAGAGGGTTGGGTTGACACGAAATGGATAGCCCTCTTCGTTTCTGTCACTAGCGCGCAAGCGCAAGGCAACACCGTGTGCATGTAATACTCATGGGAGTTGTAGTGTCACCGAGCGGCAACCTCCCGCTCTCTCTCGTGAAGCCAATAAGGAAGTGACTAAAACTGCAATTCGTCGACTGGCCGCTTGAGGCTGGCTGCAGAACAGAGTCAGTCCCATAGAATCCCCATGTTAAAATGCCCAACTTTACAGCAGAAAAAAACGTTTACAGCCTGGCTCAAAAAATTATTTTGGTTTATATTGCTAATTTTGCCCTTCATGACAACTCGGGGGGGGGGGGTGAGGGGGGTGAATTTTTTTATAACTCATCCGTTTAAATTATATTAAGCCTTAAAGTTCTGCATAATTAAGGGCGTGGCCACTTGAGTGACAGGTGGATTGCCGCTGCTGACAATGCAGTCGCGCTAGGTGGGCGTGGCTTCAGCAATTAGCTCCCGCCTTTTTGCCAATTTTCGATTAACCGGGAGAATCGCGCGGTGACGCGCTGCCAAGATGGCGACGGCTCGCTCTACATACTTTAGACTTCAAAACCGCTATTGAGGAGTCTATGGGTGACATCACGGACACTACGTCCATGTTTTTTTTACAGTCTATGAGTGTCACACTGCTATATGGCTTATTATTTCAGATGCCTTTTAAAAACGCTACAATTATTAAACCCGCCAAAGTGGCTAGTTGGAGTCACTGTGTTACCCACCACGAGAAAAATCCACCCGCATTTGGAAGTTAATGTCAAGCCCTGTACACAATGTATACAATTTATGGAAAAAAAAATGTAAATAAAACAATGATAAATAGGGATGCACAGAAATGAAAATTCTTGGCCGAAACCGAAAACCGAAAAAGAGAAAACCAAGGCCGAAAACCGAAACCGAAATACCGAAAGAAATTATGCCAATTATTAGTACCATTGCATTTATTGCTATGACAGTGTACTAACTTTACTAAAATTAAGACATTGCAATTGCATAAATTAATATTAAAGTAATTAAAGATAATTACAATTACATAACTTTGTAATTTATTTAAAAAAAAAACATAAAAATACATAATTACAAATGATGCAAATATTTATTAAGCACATTGCAACAATGGACAGTATAAAATAAAATTCAAACTAAAAATGTATCCCACTCATGTGTATATTTAATAATAATGTACAGGCCTACTGGCCTGCAGAAAGGTTTTAAAATGAACAGTTCTCTCATAAAAACAATGTGCATTTAGGTGAAGTGCATTTGAAATGTTTCTCTGTAGGACTAGAAAGTGCATTACTTCTCCAGTTGGCAAGACTGTTATCACTTCTGGGGATGGGGACTTTAGACAGATAGTTGAGCTTGTCATATGCCTGACATTTGAGAAATATTTGAGAGAGTGTATTTAAATAGGGCCAGGGCATAAATAAACATTTTTATCAAATTAAAGCAGAAATCTAGCAGAAAATCTAGCATAAATATGGCTACAATCTGATATTATGTATGTATATATGTTTGTGTGTGTGTGTGTATATATATATATATATATATATATATATATATATATATATAGTAGCCTAAGAACAAAATAGCCAACGTATTATTATTATTTGAGGCACTTTCTTGCAGAATTCCACTGAACATATCAGACAGCGATGGTGCATGCCACTCATCTGGTGCAGAGACCAGTCTTTTTTTCTGCGCTCTGATCTGTCTCCTGCACTTGGCGCTTCTCCGTCTCCACGCGGGTTCTCCGCATCCAGCGCGGCCTGGATCATTTCTCGTGCGCGCTGCCTTATTTCCGCATCCAAGTAATGGTCTTTATAATGCGGATCAAGCACATTCGCGATGAAGTGCAGAGGATCCGAAAAGATCTCAGTGAGACGTGTGCTAACAGACTCTATAAGACTGTACTTTTCTTTGTTTTTACTTCGTGGTCCGTCTTAATCTCTTTGTTAGGAGACGCTTTAGTGCTGCGAATAAAGGAATACGAAGAAAGAGAATGTTCTCACTGGTGTTAAGTGAATGTCGCGTGGAGCTCCTGGTCTGCGCTATGCAGGTGCACGTGCAGGTCGCGGATTCTGTTTGCGTCATCACAACATTTCGGCCGTGTTGTTTCGGTGATAAAAGTCTATCGTCTGAAAACCGAAAAGGCCATTTTCGGCTGAAAAATTTCGGTGGCCGAAATTTCGGTGCATCCCTAATGATAAATAAGAATCAGACTTTTTCAGCTGTAATCTCAAAACAAACATGAAAATGTACCTAGATAAGGTAGAGAGTGAGTGTGGTTGTGAAGTTTTTTTTTTTTTAGGCTATACTCTCTTGCAATTGAACGTGAATAGGTTTACCACTTAAAAACATCAAAGCTAAACATCATAGTAAAACCGCATCACGACATCGCTACAAATACAGTATGGGATTAAAATCAGTGAACATCAATGTATAGGCTTAGGCTACGTTACCTTGTTTCAGCGACGCTTTGTGAAACAGCATGGAGTGGATGTTTTCGGTTCAGATGCTGAATCAATTGAAGTCGTACTGCTGTGGAATGCCAGGTCTATTTGCAGTGGACACACTGTACCTTGTTTTCTTTTTTAGGACTGTAATGATCCCAAACTTTAGACATTCTCTGCCGTTTGACAACTTTACTTTCCGCCATCGTGCACTAAATTCTAAATGTGTCACGTGCAATGTGTGCTTCCTGTACATTGAACAACGGTCCGTGTGTATGCCGTTATTTTTTAGTCAAAAGTTATGAGTGTGTAAGACATGCTCACAAGCACATTGTTATTTCACACGCGCAAAAATGAACCTTCAGCTGGCATGATAAAAGTACTCGCGCACAAATTCAACAACCGAGAGGTGTACATGTAGCTGCGAGCGAGCGCCGGCATATTCTCATAGGTTAACTCTGCTTGTACAGAGGAATCCTGCTCGCGGAGTGCTGTTTTGCTCGCGCAGTGGATTTCTGCTCGCTCAGCAGTGATGGAGTACTCGAGTCCTGTATTCGAGTCACTCGAGTCACTATTCTCTGGACTCGTGACTCGACTTGAACTCGTGGACTGATGACTCGTACTTGAACTCGGACTCGAGGATATATAAATTCGGACTTGAGCATTCATCACGTTGTTTTTGACTAAAAATTTTATAAAAAAATATTTCGTGCCCAACACAGGCCGGGATCTATTCTTTTCCCTCACAGACACTGCTACCGCTCGCTCTCTTTGCTTGACAACACACTCACTGACGTCACTCACTTTACTTTCACTTTACTTTTTTTCCAAAGCGCTCGGGCACTTGCGGGAAAGGATGAAGCTGATTGGTTAGTTCTTGTCAGATGACCTGCGGTGCGCTTGCAGCATTCTAAAAAGGGGAGATGTTTTTAACTCGATGTGGTGCAGACGCGCCTGGATGCTTCCATTATGAGCGTGCATACCGCACGCCTACATTGGAAATAACGAACTTGAGCGTGCAAAAGATGTGATATTTGAACGGCCCTTATTGTTACACGTTGCGTTCTGACCAGTTGCGTGCTGTCACACACACATTCACTTGAACACATACAAACGCACTCACGCTAAATCACTCACACACAAACGCTCTCTCTCTCTCTCTCTCTCTCTCTCTCTCTCTCGGCATATCGTATTGATTTTTATGTTTTAAGTATCTTTAAAATACAGTGTCCTGTAAAATGCATGTTTATTTTTTACTTCGAGTGTATTTCTGTAATACAGTGTTAAGGATTAGTTCACACAAAAATGAAAATTTCCAAATCATTTATTCCTCCCAATGCCATTCAGGATATCCATGGCGTTTTTTCTTTGAGCAAAATTGCTCAAAGTTGCCCGTGTGTCATCAGCATTTATGTTCAATCCAGTCAAGACTTGGAGAAACTAGTTCATGCCTTTATCACCAGCAGGGTGGACTATTGTAATGGGCTCCTCACCGGCCTTCCCAAAAAGACCATTAGACAGCTGCAGCTCATCCAGAACGCTGCTGCCAGGATTCTGACTAGAACCAGAACATCTGAGCATATCACACCAGTCCTCAGGTCCTTACACTGGCTTCCAGTTACATTTAGGATTGATTTTAAAGTACTTTTACTCGTATATAAGTCACTAAATGACCTAGGACTGAAATATATTGCAGATATGTACACTGAATATAAACCTAACAGAGCACTCAGATCACTAGGATCGAGTCAGTTCGAAATACCAAGGGTTCACACAAAACAAGGGGAGTTCTCCTTTAGTTACTATGCTGCCCGCAGTTGGAATCAGCTTCCAGAAGAGATCAGATGTGCTAAAACACTAGTCACATTTAAATCTAGACTTAACTGAAGATGAAAACCGATTTAACAGTCACTATGATTGTTCATTATCCATTTTGGTCTCCAAATTCTCCAATTTGGTCTTGGCTGGATACAAAATATCTCCCAGGAAGAGCAGTGCAGCAAGACTTCTCTTGCGTTCCTCCCCCCTTTAGTTTGTGTTCTGTAGCAGCAGGGTCCTGGAGGAGCACAGATTCAGCTGTATAGAGCTAAAGTGATGACAAAGTCACTCTGACTCGTCTGGCTCGTTCACTAGTGTTCACAGACATTGTGAGGTTAATCTTGTTCACTCTCTGTGTTTTAATAGACTGACGCTAGACACAAGAGTCAATGAAGTTTGTGCAGTTACAGAAGTGAAGCAGTGTCAGTGTTTCTGAACAGTATTCTTTACTTCAGCTGAGATCTGAGGATCATATAAACATTATATTATATTAAACATTATATTCACTCTGTGTTCTTTCTCTTTATCAGGTGCCTGCTGTTTTTCCTGCCGTCTGTCCTGTCTGGTGAGTATGTGTAACAAAGAAAAATGATTTGTAAATTGGATCGGTGACATTGAGATGAATAAATATATCATTATTCAGTGATTAAACCGTTTTTATTTGTAGGTGCTGATTCTTTACCTGTGGTGGGACAGATGGGCGGCAGTATCACTCTGAAGTGTAATTCTGACAACACACAGGACCCCATCCTGACATTTGGGACCAGAATTGCTTATGGTGTCAATCAGGATGAACACTTCAGGGACCGTGTGCACAAGACTGACACCTGTGACCTCATCCTGCAAGACTTGAAGACCACCGATGCTGGAAAATACCTTTTAAAGGGGTTTGTCGAGGGTGAACCACTATTCCCCTACAGTTATGAGCTCTCTGTTGATGGTAAGGTCAAAACTGATTTAAATATTGATTTGGGATTTTTGTTGCTTTTATTTGGTAACCATGTTTATTTCATATTACATGTCCTACATCATCAGTTTTATGAAAGCATCATGCCACAATTATTTTTTCTTGTTGTGTTTCTCTTCAGTTAAATTAACAGCTCGGGAAGGTGAAGAGGTGAAGCTTGCTGATCTGCCGGGTGATGCTGAGAGCGTCGAGCATTTATCAAACACCGGCTCGACAGATGTGTGGAGGAGAAGGATGGGTGTCCTGACTGATCGCCTGATGGACAAGGATGGTCACCTGATCATTAGGAGCTACACTTCAAGAGACACTGGAACATACAGAGTCCTGAACTCAACAGGAGGAGTCCTGGTCACTGTGACCCTCACCGGTGAGAGAAGACGGATGGATGTTTAGAAATATTAATTATAAAGTGGACTGGTGAGGTTTAATCATGATTTTAACAGCAAATAAATACAGAACTGTGTGATTAACTTTTGAATATTCTGTACAGAATCAGAAAGAAACCAGCACCGTACACATTCTGACATACCTGATGACACTGAACGAGTTCGTAAGTAAAACAGGAGCTAAAACAAAATCTTGAAGCAGTGAGTTGAAAAAAATGAATTCATTAATTGTGCTCCCTTCCCACTTTCCCCTTCCAGATGCTAGTATTGGCGTTGTGTTTCTGGTAGCTCTGATGCGGTTCTTCAGGCTCTAGCAGTCAGGACTGCTGAAAGGATCATTGGTGCTCCTCTGCCTATTTGTACCACACTATTTGTACCATATTTTGCATAAAACTACAACAGTTTATCACACCTGTCATAAAGCATGCAAATGAAGTGTCACAGGGACAAAGAAACACATTCCCACTGAAACTATACACCTTGTTAGTGGCCAATCTATCTAAAATGGGTGTTAAACGTGCATCAACCTAGCTCTCTCTTGTGAACACAACAAAGAAGAGACTCAAACTGTAATTCATTGACTGGCTTTTTGAGGCTGTTTGCAGAAGGGAGTCCATGACCAACTTTAAAGCAGGAAAAACATGTTTACAGCCTAGTGTAAAAAAAAGAGTTTGGTCTTTATAGCAAATTTTATCCTGCATGACAACTTTAAGGGGGGTGAATTTTTTTTGTAACTCATCAGTTTAAATTATATTGAGTCTTGAAGTTTGGCCACTTGAGTGACAGGTGGATTCCCGCTGCTGTCACTGCCATGGTGCTAGGTGGGCGTGGCTTCAGCAACCAGCTCCCGCCTATTGCTCATTTTCAACTGTCCGGGAGAGTCGTGAGTCGCTGCTAAGATGTCGACGGCTAGCTCTGCACACTTTGAGCTTTAAAAACGCTCTTCAGGAGTCTACGGGTTATGCCACAGACACTACGTCCATGTTTTAATGCTGTCTATGGTGTTACAGGGAAACCAGAAAAACCTCTTCCACACACAAAAAGTGCACTTCTCTTAACTTGTGGGTCCCTGGAGACACCCATCAGTTTGGAAATCTGTTGCTAGCTGTGAACAATGTGCTGTGTGTCTCTCTTTGAATGTATTTGACATGCTGGCTCCTGTGTGTTAAGCTGTAGTGAAAATGCTGTTAGATCTCAAGTCTTTCATAGAGTGCTGTTAGCCACATGTGCTTGGAGAGGTGTGACCCCGATGTCATCACGGGAACCTAAAGAACTGAAAAATCTTTTTTTCTTTTTTCTTTTTTATAAAGGTGTCATAGTTAATATGTTCACCTCACAAAGATTTTCTATAAGATGTGGTGTCAGACATGGTTGCCCGATTTCCCCTTTTTTATTTATTTTGGTTACTGAATTATTATCATTAAGTGTTATACATAATCAGAATTTTAAAGGTATCTCCATCTTTGATAGGGAAACTAAAATCTTAGCTAGTGGATGATACCACTCTTTTTTTTAAAAGATAAAAGTCAACTTTCTATAGCCATTCAGATAATTAAACAGTTCTCGTGTGCTTCTGGGTTAAGGTTAAATTTGTCCAAATGTATTTATATTATACAAATGTAATATTTGTATAATATTATTTATTCAAAAATGTAATTGTGTTAAACATATTGTGCCCATAAAGCACACTGTTGTTTGTGTTACTACCTGTGCACATTGTCTAGTTAAGTTTATTTTCTAAAACACCTGAGTGCTTTATGCATTTTAGACCATGTGTCTTAAATTAGGATACATTTTTTAATCGAATTAATTACATGATATTTTGATTAATCTAATTAATTGCATTTAAAGTCATTCTTGTGCAAAGCATCAAACAGAGATTACAAAAAGTAGGTTCAGCAAGAAATATTTAGCTTGATAAAATGTATTACATGTACTCTTTTGGACGATGTGGGTAAATGATGACAGAATTGTCTTTTTGGTTGGGTGAACTATAACTTTAATCATTCATTTTCTTCATTTCATTATTATTACTGTGAAAATATGAAATTATTTATTTAATGAAATGATACTCTAAATAATAAACTAATACTGCCAGTAGGTGGTGGTAAGTGTCTTAATGAAGTCTTGGAGTCATTTATTAATTGGTTTGATTTGTTCAAATTTGAAAGGTTCAGATTCAGGAGTGAAGTAAAGGGTTCTTTAAGAATGGTTCATTGATTTGGCTTGTTCGACTTGAAGCGGATCATCATCATCAGACAAAGAAATTAAGAAATGAAATGCCACTGTGGGTAGCTCGGGGATGAACAGTTCTGATTTGTCTTTATATTTTGGTTGGCAAAATATAACACAATATTACATTCTTAATAAACTGTTGTACGAGTACCACATTTTCACTTGTGTGATATTGCATTAAGCCTACAGCTCCTGTGATATTTCTTAACTATGTGATGTAAATATGAGACTAAATTTCAAACGGGAACTCTTGAATTTTAGGGATATTCTCTAGGCTCCATCACACAGAAAGTTTTTGTGTGTATATATAACACCAAAACGGCCAAAAAATAGTTGATCCTCTACACATCTTTGGCCATTTTTTTGCTATTTATGTCCAGAAATAAGGTCAATATGTTGTCAAATGTCAAAAATAACCATTCCATTAAATTCCTGGGGTCAGAATTGTATGGGAAAATGTGTTCATTTGTCTCTGTATGTTGTTTACTTCTAATGTTATGCCACTTTCTATTTCACTTTTAGATTTTTCGGGTTCCGGTCGGGTGCAGCAAAGGGTTATAAAAGAACCTGTTGGGACATTATTTCAGCTTGACACCTGGCAGATTATGAAAATAGACACTTTAAGGATTTAAAAAAATCAGGTGGCATAAAAAAAGCCGGGGGGTGCGCGTGGACCCCTATTTCCATCTAGACTATAGACCTTTTTTCGGAAGTGTTGTTGCTTCAATGCGAATGACTTGTCCAGACAGAACTGCTCATCTTTTGTACATCCTTGAAGGCTATCGCTGAATTTGTAGGGACACTTGATCTCCACCACCCCTTTGCCACAGCAGGTACATCTTGCTATCCCATCTGGAGATGATCCAAGGTGTGGCTCGGAAGGTTGCACTACTAAGCCACGTGAGCTGACGCTGAAATCTGAATGGCTTTGGGACATATATGCAGTGTAGGCTCGTCTATCCGTTTCCTCCATGTTCTTACCCCAGAGCAAAGATGGGAGATTTAACTCTGTTCTTTTATACTGCATTATATCATTTATGTATGTCTTGTCAGTTGTGGTCGATTGGTGTAGTTTAGTGCTTGTGATTCGACCAGCCCTATAGATGAACCAGTCCTTTGACTTTGACTGCTGCTGTGTCACAAATTCCAGGTTCTCACATTGATGTGGTTGTAATGTAGTTTTAGGTCTGTGAAATGTATCCTCACATTTCACCTGCAGTTCCTGTGGTGAGTGTTACATCAAATAAAGCAGTCAAAGGCTCAGGTAAGTCAGGATGCTCCTCTGAATCAGAGTCAGATGATGCGGTGTCTGTGTCACTATTCTCCAGCACTGGGGTCCACAACCTGCAGTTCCTGTATGTCATCATCTGTCAACACTGATAATAGAGCAACAGAAAGACACAGTTACAGAGCTGCATAATGTTCAGATCAGAGCTTTAAACACACAGGTGTACAAATGTCACAATTCATCTCTAAACACACAAAGACAGCATTAACTTACACTGTTTCGAAACTGTATATACTCACTTTAGAAACATTTAAAAATCACAATTGATATAATTGCGGCACATAAACCAAACCTGAAGCTTAACCATCTTTTCAGAAGTTAGGGGGACAGAACTTACTCTTGAGGCGATCGCGAATTTGTGTACAGTTTATGGAGCTAATATGAATGAAACACACAATGCAGGAGTATGGAGCTATAGCCCTGCTAAAAAGCCTAGCGATATCCATGCTTTTTGTGTACATTCCGGAGAACCAGGAAAAATATTTCCATCGATCGCTCAGGCATTTAAGAGGCACCGAAATGAGGCACAGATCTACGTTCTGATTCGGTTCGGTGCGTACCGGTTCCATAGGTACATATTGGTACCGGGTTTCAATAGTATGTTCCTGCACAACCGGAGGTTGCAGTTTTAGGACCACGTCTCCGGTTATAGGACCCTAGTTTTTTGTGACAGCGCCACCTACCGAACTGGATGATATAGCAACGGTTGCAGTTTCAGGACCGCAGTTATAACCAGGGGGGCAGGGTTTCATATTTTTTTGAAGCATCCCTGGGTGCCACCATTGGCTAGCGGACCCCCACCTGCTGTTAGCATTCCATTGACTAACATTCATTTTGGCGTCACTTTGACAGCGAATAACTTTACATCTGAGGCGTTTAAAGACTCCATGTGTCCATTAATTATTTCTAAAGAAACACGAAAATGTATAAAAGTCTCCATTACCTTGTATCTTACGTTGTGGCCCCGTAGAAGCAGTTTTTGTAAAAAATAGGCTAACGATTGTGTCATAACCAGCGACTCTCTGTCGCACAGTAGAGAAATTACCGTACGGACAGGAGGAGAAGCTCGCAGACAATCTTTTACTGTCTATGAGGCTATCGGGGGGACGTGGAGGTATAAAGTTAAGGGAGATAATTAATCAGAATACTTACCAAAACTTGTTCACGTTCGCCTTCTCTGGAAGATTCGGTGGGTGATTCAGATTTCTCTTGGCACAGGGATTAGAAGATTTACAGGTTGCTCACGTGACATCTACGTCATCAAGCTCAGTTTGAGTCTGCGCAGTACGCCCGACATTTCCGACATTAACATGTCTGTAATCTATATAGCCTTACAGGTCAACAGTTTTTGAACAGTAAGATATTTAATGTTTTTAAAAGGTAAATAACATACACAGTTTCACCTAATCTCATGTTAATCTTGAGTACCTACAGAGTCGTACTGCATCCTTCATATATCCAAAAAGTCTTTAGTTTTATCATATTTATAAAAAAGAAAAATACAGCTTTCCAGTTCTTTCCAGAAAAATACAAGCTCCTTGAGGTAGGGATGGGTGATACCAAATTTATTACATGTGATACGAAACCGATACTTTTTGTTACAATTTTAACGATACCGATACTGCTTATAATTTTAAAAGTGTATGTGATTTTTCAAAATAATGTTGATTAAAAAACATATATATATATATATATATATATATATATATATATATATATATATATATATATATATATATATATATATATATATATATATATATATATATTACACTTGACATGCACATTCTGGCCATTAATAACTAATTTATTTGAAAAGCAAATTTACAACAAATAAATACAAATGTTTAAACAATATTCTAACAAAAAATATTGATTAAAGAACTTAACCAAAACAGCAACAACATAAACTGCATATGTTTACTTCTTTCTTATTTAAACAAGAAGTTTTTTTCTGATTCTTATTTACCCATCACAGATAACTCTTTGTAACATTTTCAAAGAACATAATGCTTTATGATTTATAAGCTGCTTTCCTCGTGGAGACCTAAAAAGTCCTCAGGAAGACAAAATGTATTGGTATTGTGCGTTTTGTCCTTAATGTAAGGAATACCAGGACACCACACACAAACATACGCACTTTATATTTATTCGTATTCGCCTAATGGTTATGACAGAGACAGGGAGTAAGTTAATGACTTTGCTCTTTGTACCTGGATAAGGTTTGCCTCCATCAAAACTCTCCTTTAACGTCTTTTGTCAAACAGAGGGAGACTGGGCAGCTGAAAACCGGGCAGCTTGTTTTTGTTCAGCCTCTTTATAAGTTTCAGGGTGTGTTGTTTGCAAGTGTTTAAAAAGGTTGCTTGTTTCGTTGCAGTGTGTGCCTCTCTGACCACAAATATTGCATCATGGAATACTTTTTTCAGCTGATGAGAAGTAGCACCACACCACGCTGCGTTTTCTGCTTTTTGCCATATTTCCCGCGTCCACGAGAGTTTCTCTTTATATATCATACACACACATCCCGATCGGCCTGCACACACTGCTTAAAACATTTAGTTATAAAGTAATTATACATATATTTAAGTATAGATACTTTGCAGAAAATATCGATATCAAAATAGTAACTTCTGAGTACTGATATATCGATACTGCAGCATCGATGTGCACATCCCTACCTGGAGGCATGCCGTGAGATGAGCTATAATACTGATGTTTTGTGTTGTTTCCATTAACATATATTCACTTATGTGCTGATTTCCAACAAAATACAGAAATCTGATGCAATTGTACATGAATGGGTCTTTTATCATTGCTGCATCGGAAAAACAAACTGCATCCACTGTTCATGTAATGTTGGGTTCTTGGGGAAGATGAACACGGTAAACTTTCCCTCACATCCAAAAACACACTTATTTGGAGGCATTCTCGAAAAAATCCTATGCAGTGCTGCCGATGATTTTGAAGCGCGTTGATGTGCGCAATCTCGCCCTCCTCTGGTCAATGTGTGCACACGGGTGCGCTTTTACCAGAGAAATGCTCATATAAGGACTTCCCTTCTCGTCCACATTAGATCCACGATTGAAAAAAAACCCAGCCGAAACTTGTACCAACCCGGAAGTTAAGATTTTCGGCACAGAAATTCTTAGTCATTCTTCTAAATTATTTGTAAAACTTTGGCCATGTTTAGCATGAGAATCCATCTCTTTAACTCTGTGAACAACTCTGAATACACGAAACACCATTGTACCTTCCTTTAAAGAAGTCTCTTCTGCTCACCAAGCCTGCATTTATTTGATCCAAAGTACAGCAAAAGCAGTAATATTGTGAAATATTTTTACTATTTAATATAAATGTTTTCTATTTGAATATATTTTTAAATGTAATTTATTCCTGTAATCAAAGCTGAATTTTCAGCATCAATTACTCCAGTCTTCAGTGTCTCATCCTTCAGAAATTATTCTTATATGCGGATTTGCTGATTATCAATATTTAAAACAGATGAGAACATTTTTTCAGTATTATTTGATGAATTGTAGGACCCAAAGATCAGCATTTATGTGAAAAAATATAATTCAAAAGCTTGGAGTCAGTAGAATTATTTGGAATTGTATACTACAAACACTTCTTATCATATAATAAGGCAGAATAGTTTCTATACTGTAATAAATTATATGTCAATTAGCGCTGCATTGTTCATGTACTTTATCACCTGCTGAAGATGAGTTGAAAATATCACCGCAATCGTGTTTAATGTTTTCGTGTTTCCAAAAGTTTCTGTTTTTTTTGTGTGTGTGTGAAAACAACTTTTTTGATACAGCGATAGCTGGACGCTGTTGCCCATATTAATTTCCTGATATGACTTTCTGCATGAGAGCACCTCCAACTTTGAGTATGAATGAAACACACAATGCAGGAGTTTGGAAAGCCAAATGGCTCATAATTCACATGCTTTTGACCGTCATATCAATATTAAAATGCCATTTTCATAATGCAGCCAGGCATTAAATAAGCGCTGTTAGGCGATATGTTTATTTATGCCAGACACCACCACAAGTTAAAATAACGCCACATGCCAACCGACGTTAAGTTAACGCTGTACACCACTTAAGATGCAGATTTATTTACTCATCTACATGGACACACCTCTCATTGGTACGAGGACTCTACAGCAAGTCAGAGCATCAAGTTTGCAAGAGCATGTCAAAGTTATCACACCAGGCATGAATGAATGCAAATTGTGGAAATAAGTTTATGCAACAGTTAAATTAATAAGAAATTAATATTATTATTTTATTATTATATTATATTTTGAGAAGGCTATAATTTCAATTAAAAAAGTATTTGGGGATAGTTTCACAAAAATTTAAATTCTGTTTATTTACATTTACATTTACTCACCCGATGTTGTTTCAATACTTATGACTCCCTTATGTCTGCCAGGTTTAGTCATAGGTGGGGCTCCTGGACCACCAAAGTGGACATTACCTGACCCAAGGAGAGTGCAGTAACCTTCATCGCCCGGAGAATGAGGTCGGTAGCAGTGCGCACCTCCTGCAAAACCCCTGGGTCAGCACTGCCCCAGTGCAGCTCTTTGAGCACCTTGGCCTGATAGACCTGAAGGGTGGTCATGGCGTGCAGGGCAGAAGCAGCCTGACCCGTGTGGTGTAATCTATATTACATGTTACCACTAGAGGGCAACACGGGCATGTAGATGGGGGAGTACTGCATGAGCAGAGTGAGAGACGCACAATGTTATTGTTGCAGCCTGTTAATAAAGCGGCTTGATGAACACTCAAGGGAACAGTCTTTATTTGTAAAAGAACCCAACGCAACATGGTGTCAGAAGTGGCTGTGCTTTGAGAAGGAAGTCAGCTTTACGCCCGGCTAGCTATTATGAGTGAGGAAGAACAAGCGAGAGGAGCCTCAGCAGCGGGAGCAGCCGCGGCGGCAGGTCCAGTAATGGCGGCGGCAACCTTCACCATCAAACCACCGGAGCCGTTTGATTTTGCAAAGCCTCAAGAGTGGGAAAGGTGGAGTAGACGGTTCGAGCGTTTTAGACTGGCAAGTAACCTGAATAGTTCTTCGGAAGCAAACCAAGTTAATACTCTGGTTTATTGCATGGGAGATGAGGCTGACGACGTGCTAAGAGGGCTCGAGCTAACGGCCATGCAGTGCCAGCAATACAATGCAGTCAAAACAGCTTTCGACAGACATTTTGTCCCAAGAAAAAACGTGATTTACGAGAGGGCAAAATTCAACAAGAGAGTGCAACAGCCATCAGAACCTGTGGACACATTTATTACAGCTCTTTATGCACTAGCAGAAAACTGTGAGTACGGTGCTCTTCATGATGATCTTTTGAGAGATAGGCTTGTAGTGGGTCTTAAAGATTCGTCTCTGTCAGAAAGAATGCAGCTTGACAAAGATCTCACCCTAGCTAAAGCTATCACTATGGCAAGACAATCTGAAGAAATAAAGAGACAGCAAACTGACCTGAGAGGTGAAGTTATCGCCAGCAAAACAGCTATGGATGCAGTACAAATTAGAAAAGCCAAGCTGAGTAAGTTTAAAACCAAAGAGCAAAAACAGATTAAGTCTCCGAAGTTTCAGCAGACCAAACATGACAGTAAAGTATGTTCCAGGTGTGGCAAGGCACCCGCACACGCAGCAGTGCAGTGCCCAGCAAAAAATGCAGAATGCCATAACTGTGGAAAACGCGGACACTATGGTAGAGTCTGTAAGTCCAGCACATCTGTGAACGAGGTTGCGGACAGTGCGGCTGGACTTTTTCTGGGTGAGGTGGATTCTGGAGAAGAACCATGGCTGGCAGACATAAACGTGGGCGGACATAAGGTGACCTTCAAGTTAGACTCCGGAGCAGATGTGTCTGCTATTTCCGAACAAACATTTTTGAGCTTCAAACTCAAAGACAAAGCATTGGACAAGGCAGAAAAACCACTCTATGGACCGGGTGGGGCTGCGTTAACTGTTTTGGGGTCTACCACAGAGACTATTGTGTATGGTGATAGGAGCACTACTGAGAAGATCTATGTAGTCCGAAACCTCCGCGTGCCACTGCTGAGTAGAACTGCTTCGGTGAGACTGAAGCTTATCACCAGAGTCGATACTATAAACAAAGAGACAGTGGCTAAAGCATACCCCAAGTTATGCGAAGGACTTGGGCGGGTACAAAAGCCATACACCATAAAACTAAAACCTGATGCAAAGCCCTTCTCGCTAAAAGTGCCAAGGCGCGTGCCACTGCCGCTCATGGGCAAAGTTAAAGAAGAGCTGGACAGAATGGAAGGGTTGGGAGTTATTAGTCGCGTGGACGAGCCGACCGACTGGTGCTGTGGCATGGTTGTAGCTCCCAAAAAGGACAAAGAGAAGGTGCGTATCTGTGTGGACATGACACCTTTAAATGAGTCCGTGTGTCGTGAAAGATACATACTTCCTTCTGTAGACCAAACGCTAGGCATGCTCACAGGTGCTCAGTATTTTTCTAAACTTGACGCAAATATGGGCTTTTGGCAAATACCACTATCCAAAGAGTCTGCACTCCTCACCACCTTCATTACGCCATTCGGCAGGTACCATTTTAACCGTTTGCCATTTGGCATCTCCAGCGCGCCCGAACATTTTCAAAACATGATGGTGACGGAGGTTACAGCAGATCTCGAGGGAGTCGTCTGTCACATGGACGATATCCTGGTCTGGGGATCGACCGTAGAGGAGCATGACACAAGACTGCATGCTGTCCTGCAGCGGGCAGAGAAAGCCGGCGTTACGTTGAACATGTCGAAATGTGAGTTTAACAAACGAAAAGTAAAATTCCTTGGATTCATCGTCTCAGCAGATGGAATGAGTCCTGATCCAGACAAAACCCAAGCTGTTCAGGACATGAAGGAGCCAAGCAACGTGAGTGAGCTTAGGAGCTTTCTCGGTATGGTGAACCAACTGGGGAAGTTTATTCCAAACCTTTCTGAAAAGGATAAACCACTGAGAGACTTACTTTCAACTAAGAACATGTGGTACTGGGGGCACGACCAGCAAAAGGCGTTTCACAACCTTAAACACGAACTGTCTTCTCCTCCTGTGTTACAGCTCTACAACCCGAATAAGCCACAGAAAATCTCCACGGATGCCTCTTCATTTGGCCTGGGGGCAGTCATGCTACAGAAAGAGGGAGATGTGTGGTCACCAGTTGCTTATGCTTCCCGATCTTTAACACCTACAGAGCAGCGCTACGCTCAGGTGGAAAAAGAAGCGCTAGCTCTTACGTGGGCCTGTGAGAGGTTTAATGACTTTATTCTAGGCCTTCACTTTGAACTCGAAACTGACCACAAGCCACTAGTGAGTCTTCTGGGAGGACAAGCTTTGGATGCGCTTCCGCCGCGGATACAGAGATTCCGTATGCGCTTAATGAGGTACTCATACACAATAAAGCACATCCCTGGCAAAAGTCTCACCACAGCTGACACACTCTCACGCTTACCGCTTACAAACAGTGTTACGGGCGCTGATACAGATCTTATGGAGGACACTAATATTTACCTTGAATCTGTGCTAGAGGGCCTTCCTACAAGCAGTAAATATCTGGCAGATCTTCAAGAGCAGCTGATGTCTGACAGTGTCTGTTCTCAAGTCATAAGGTACTGTGCAGAAGGCTGGCCGGATCGTAACCAGCTACAAGGAGCGGTGAAGCACTACTGGCCTGAGAGAGCTGTTCTGAGTGTGCACAACGGACTATTACTTAGGGGCACAAGGTTAGTTATTCCTGCTAACATGAGAAACTCAGTTTTGGACAAAATACACGAGGGGCACCAGGGGGTGGTTAAGTGCAGAGAGCGTGCCCGTCAGGCAGTGTGGTGGCCAGGTTTAAGCAACCAGATCAGTGAACTTGTCCTCAAATGCAGACAGTGCATACAGGAAAGAGTCAATGCAAGAGAGCCTTTAATGCCCACAGATTTACCTGAAAGACCATGGCAGAAGTTAGGTGCTGACTTGTTCGCTCTGAAAGATAAAAACTATCTGTTGCTAGTGGACTACTTCTCTAGGTATATAGAGATTGCTCAGCTCAGCCCAACTCGCTCTGCCAATGTCATTGTGCATTTGAAATCAATATTTGCACGTCATGGAATACCAGAGATACTGATCACGGACAACGGCCCGCAGTTTGCATGTCAGGAAATGAAAGACTTCGCAAGTGAATACTGTTTTGAGCATGTGACCAGTAGTCCCAGATAGCCCCAAAGCAACGGTGAGGCGGAGAGAGCTGTCCAAACAGTTAAAAATCTCCTCAAGAAAGCTAGTGATCCGTACAGAGCTCTATTAGCCTATAGGACCACAGCGCTGGCAAATGGCTACAGCCCTGCACAGCTACTCATGGGGCGTCGACTTCGTACCACCCTGCCGATGCTTCCAGAGGCCTTACAGCCTTGTGTGCCAAATCTTCGACAACTTCGGCATGTAGAGAGGGAGAGAAGGATGAGACAAACCGAATGTTTCAACAAAAGACACAGAACAAGAGATCTGGATAAACTGATACCCGGAAACCCTGTTTGGATTGCAAATGCAAAAGCAACAGGCACAGTGACATCTGTCCACCCAACTCCACGGTCCTATGTCATCAGTGGACCGCAGGGAACTATTAGAAGGAATCGCAGTCATCTTGTGCCTTTGCCGATATCAGAGACTCATACTGAAACACAACTGACCCAGTCTAATGAAAGAAACACTCCTGCAGAGATACTTTCTGAGCCACAAGCACATCAAACACCAGATGTTGTTCGAACCAGGTCTGGTAGAGAAGTGGTAAAACCAAAAAGACTGGATCTATAAAAGAATGCATTAACAATTCAGTATGCTTCGAATAAGTCTGAATATGCCTTAATCTAATGTGAATTTGTGCATTGAAAATGTTCTAATGTTTCAATAACTGTTCGATAAGGGAAAAGAAAATGGTATGGAAAATGTTTATGCCCAGACATTTACAGTTGGCTACCAATGTGGCATTTATAAAAAAAAAAAAAATATATATATATAAATGCTAATGGTTTGAGTTAAAGCTAAGGGTAGTTAACTTACCTTCAGTAAGGGGGATGTGGTGTAATCTATATTACATGTTACCACTAGAGGGCAACACGGGCATGTAGATGGGGGAGTACTGCATGAGCAGAGTGAGAGACGCACAATGTTATTGTTGCAGCCTGTTAATAAAGCGGCTTGATGAACACTCAAGGGAACAGTCTTTATTTGTAAAAGAACCCAACGCAACAACCCGCAGCTCTGTAAGCCTTGGCCACAAGCGTGGATGAGAACTTACAGGCCTTGGAGGGAAGCTTGGGACCACCACGCCATGCTGAGGCGCTCTGAGGACACAATTGCATTGCAACAGAACGCTCCCCTGGGTGAATCCCCAGCATACCCCTTGGCCGCTTCGCCAGAACGGTTTCGGGCAGTTAAAGGTTCCTTCCATGAACTGGCTCTTAAAGGGAATGGAAGATGAGACTCTGATTGGTTTATTGCATGTTACCCATCTTCCTATCACTGTTTATAAGTCCTGTACAACAGGTTTAAATCCATCCAAGGTTAAAAAACATTGTCATTTTGTCAAAATATCATTTTAAAATTACCTCAGTTCTCAGAGATCCCCAAACGGTTCACGCGAAGCTGTTCAAAAGATTCAGTTTCCTTAAACCCCACCTTTCGGTAGCATACTGTGTTCTGATTGGTCAACTGACATAGTCAGGTTTGATTGGTTGTTCCGCACACACCTCCACGGTAAACTATGCGTTATCATCTGTTTGGGGTGAATTATGTCTTATTCCTCTCATCGCGAAGCAAACAGTAAAATAAAAAATTTGAACAGTCTCGCTGCTTTTTCTTCTGTGTGTGTGTATTCAAGCCGCGCTTCAGTTTGAATCTGAATAGCGTGTTCAGCGCGGGGGCGTGGTCACATTAGATATAATGAAGAGAGACGTGAAAAACAGACATCGCGTTGTTTTCATATGGATTACTTTATCACAGAATATCTGTTTTCGGCAGCACTTGTTTAGTTTTAAAGTAGACATGTCAAGCTTTCTATAGATATCTCTCTCATGTCTCTTCGTTGAGTATTCACGGAGTTACACTTCATTTTAATGACGTGTTTGTACATGACGATCAGCGCAGACAGCACACATACTGATGAGACGCTCGGGAGAAAACAGACACATAACTTCATAATCATACTTCGCGTTGTGATTCGGAGATGCTTGTTGGTCTAAATAAAGTTGGTAATGAACCATCTTTTATCGCCAAACGCTTTGAAAGTCCCGCTGTACTCACCGAGATTAGAAAAGCAGTCATCAGTGAAATGTTGTGAACACAACAAGGGATTTGTTGTACTGCTCTGGTATTGTGGTTAAATGAATTTTAGCCATTGGTTCTTCTGATCTTCATTCTTTGGCAGTGAAAATAAAACAAACTTGCCTTTACAATTAAAAACACACTGTCTCCTCGACATGATGCTCTCACACCAACCAGAGCGTCTGTGTGTGTGGGGGGGGGAGGTCAGAGTTTGTTTCTCTCAAGACGGTAGGCGGAGATTATTATGCAAAGTGCTCCGAGTGACGTACATAGAGATGGGCAAAAGATTTGAAATCTATAATGACTCGTTTCAGCGATTCAGAGTCGACTCCTTACTTTAGAAGCCAATAACTTTATAAATCGTGTACTTTTTGGTTTAATTATTTGCACATTGTTTACACAGATGGAAAGCTACATCATACACTGTAATACAGGTCATTTTTGATTTCCCATCTGTGTGGCTCTTTAACTAGCTTTTTATTAAAAAAATGTTTTTAATGCATTATGTGAATCTTGTGAATATCTATTTTGGTACTATTTTGTATTTCTGTTTTGTTGTGTGTGTGCACAATGGGAAAACGTACTGCAAGCCAGTCACAAGAAAAAAGTGTCAAATCTTGTATTCTTATTACTATAATCTTAGAAAAGAAGATTTAAAATGTGTTTAAGTTTTATACTGATAATAATTTTGCTTAGCTTTAATTGTCTTTGAGTCTGTTTTAAATGAAAATGAAAGTTAATTAAATACTTAAAGTTAAATTTTTTATTATTTTTATTTAAGGTTATTGGCAAGTTGCATGATGCAAATTAAACGGTCCCTCAGAGAGCAACTTAAAGAGTGGGCGGAGTCAGCAGAGCTCATTAACATTTAAAAGAAAATGCTACAAAACTGCCTGAAAAGAGCTGTTTTTGACAGATAGAAAAGTAGTTATTTCCGCTACCACTGAAAAATGTTAAGCAAACTATTTTACAAACTTTTCATTAAGACCCTAAAGAATCATATAAACTTGTGGAAGTATTTTTGAGAAATATTTAATTATTTCACTTCAGAAACCCATAGAGACCTCTTATAGGGGACATTCACTACTATTTGCATACTTAATATGAAACCATTTTATTGGTTTTAAGTGTTTTTATGATAATGTGACTTTACTCCATCTTAAAATCTTATTTCTGTGAAAATATACCTATAATTTGCTCAAATGGCAGACTTCATGCTGTGTTGAGAAAAAAGTTTGTATTTAACAACTATAACACACTAAAGAAAATTCTAACACAACTAATTGCTAACTACTTACTAAAACAAATAGTCTTCCAAACACAACTAATTTCTTAGGGGAAAAAAATGTAAGTAGGGTCCAAAGTAATTTTGGCTCTTGTTATTGGTTGTTATTGTACATTTAAAACATTCTACAGCTTGCATAGCAAATCATTTATTGCTGCAATACAGCAACGCTCACTGAGTGAAATACACAAACATAACACATGGCAACCACAACCCAATAATCTTCAGCACAATGGTAACCACAGAAACTTAAAAAATAAATAAATAACTGAACATTAAACACTAACAAAGTGAAAGTAAAAGACTAAGCATGAGGCCACAACTGCCAGGGGCCAGATGTTCGTAAGTAATCAGATTTTGGCCATTGGATTGGAAAAAAATCTTGAAAATGGGTAGTTGGAGAACAAAAGGATTCTAAATTTGGATTAAATCACAAAATCCAATCTTGGTTTTGATCTGGACCAGGGATTCAAACTCAGTTCCTGGAGGGCTTTTTTTCAGTCTTATTTGAAAAGTACATGGTATGTGTGTTGGAGCAGGGTTGGAACAAAACTCTGCAGGGTGGCGTTTCCTCCAGGAACTGAGTTTAACACCCCTGCTTTAGGGTCTCCTTAGAGCATTAGTAATCCAGGTTTGTAATTCTGAAAAAGTGTGTACCTGGATCAGGGTGATCCAATCTATTTTTGCTTTGAAAAACTGGCACAAAAGTAAGATGGGTTACCTGCTGCGCATGAGAAGGTGAGCTCTACAGGGAACAATTAAACCGATGCAAATATGCGCAAGTGTTTGTTCATTTATTTGACTTTAAGCATTGCTGCACACCAATCAAAAAATACATCAAAGTAGATGTAAAGCATAACGAGCTGTCTGCTCTATGTATGGCTATCAGGAACTTCACACAACGATGGAGCCGCACAGTGCAAACTGCCAAAACCTGGACATTATTCCACTTCATACATAGGCCTATACCAGCGGTTCCAAATCCCAGTCAACCCACCCCTTACTGTATATTTTGCATGTCTCTCTTAGTTAACACAACTGATTTAAATTCATTCGCTGCTATGGACTGAATAGCTTCTATAGCTTTTATTCAAAGACGTTTCCTACCTGAATGCTGCTTTTAAATGCTCTTTTGTGAAGATAAACATGGCAAATCATGTTCAGCTCACACAGGGTGAGTCTCTGATAATAACGCAGTGTCAGTCAACGGTCGTGGGCAAGATTCTGCGAACAGCTTTTTTCTGAGACAGTGCTTATGATTTTTTTTTTTTTTTTATCATTATAGGATGGTCGTTCCACATACAGCTGAAACACATTTATGTTCAAAGTTCAAACAAAACGTTAAATCAAATAGGTGCCCTGTAAGGTCAAGCTATGTGAATATTAAATTCTGACTTTTGTGTAGGAATTGAACATGGTACACTATCCTTGAGTTCGTGAACTGAAATAAACCAAATTGGAATGAGAGAAAGATACAAGGTTGTCAGTGTGCTACATATGCATTTACCGTTAGTGCTTTAAACATATCTGATGCAAACCACAAATGGCAATGTTTTCACAGCCGGAAAAGCAGCAGGTAGAAGCGATTACCAAAGGAAATGAATAGCAGTGTATAGCAGGAAATGAATAGTGGTTTAAGGGTTTGCACTTTGTTCAGAAACCTGACATGCAAGACATGAAAAATATAATTTTCTTCTGTGTACTTTGGATCATAAATATACAAATCACTTCCAGTGGTAAATTATCAAACTCAAAATTATTTCTAATCATTACAGTTATTTTAAATATATAAATTCAATTATTATTTTTAACCAATGTGATAATTATCAATGTCTCTTCAGATGAATCAATTCAAGGATCTTCTGATCTGCTGAGAGTTCAGAAGGGAGAAAACATCAGTCTGAAATACAACATGAGCAACCGAAAAGAAATCGCCTGGTATCACCTCAGAGCCAACCGATTCAATCTACTGATTTCTGCACAGACTGACATAACTGGGAGAAAATTTCTGACCACCTACAATCCAAACCGGACTCGTCTGAAAATCTCTACAGACCCATGGATCACCAGAGCCACGCTAGAGATTTCTGGAGTAACCGAGTCAGATTCAGGTCTTTATTTCTGTGGAACGAAGTCGGACACTACCGAGATGCACTTCGATCGACCCATCAGACTAGAGATCGAGGGTCAACAAGCCGAGGATCGGTGCACTGGTAACAGATTTCAGTTTGACTTCCAAAAACACCTTCATTAATTTATCAGGGAAGGGAGGGATGGGTAAGATGAACCAGCTGAGATGAGATCTGTACATCAGTTTCTAGTATGTGATATAGATGCTGCTGCTTGTGATTGAGAGCCGCACATGTGTGGTTTTAAATGCTAAATAGGTTTTATTTTTATTTTCAGATCAAAAACACACATTACCTATCAAAAAGAAGGCTGAAATGGGCTTGTTAAGACAAAAACTAATTGTACTGAAGTATGACTGACTAACAAATATGTAAAATGGTGTAACACTTTAGTATAGGGACAAATTCTCCTACTTCTCTAGCAAACCTATCATTAACATATTGGCTGTTTATTAGTATTTATAAAGCACATATTCCATATCCCTAATCTGACCGAATACCTAAACTAGACATGCAGGTTAACAAATCAAACATTTATCTTTCTAGTGTTAACCTAGTTAACCTCAATTTTTACACTAACCCCTGTTAGGGAAACACAGGCATAATGTAAAGTTTAATGCACTTCATGTTGATGTAAAAAATGCTTGTTGTTGTTTTTATTGTATTTTTTATGTCAATATGGTTCATTTAATGAAACCAAATGAAAAGTAGTAAACAAGGTTAAGAGTAATCTAAAAGTAATCAGAATACATGACTTAAAACGAGAAACCGATTACGTTAACTACAATTTACAAGAACTAACTACAGTTTTCATCAAGTAATCTGAATCAGTGGAGACTACAATTAGAAAGTTATAGCACTGGGTGTAAAACATGTTACTCATTTCACAGTTTGCCAAGAAATCTCAATTTACCATTTCTCATTGCTTAATTAACCCACAACTAATAAGATTTAGTTTGAGAAGTCATATTTCTGACAACTTAAAAGCCCTCACCTCACTTTTCTGCAGTCCTAGTTTTCAGGATTTCTGCAAGGGTTTCTAATTTATATGAAAGGAAACACAATATGTCAAATCAAATTTTAAGTAAATTACAAGTTTGAAAATGCAAATTCCAACCAATCTCCATTACTTTTTAATTTATTTTACAAAAACATCTTAACTAGAATATGGGAATAACTTTTACTGTACTTTCTGTGTTGTTTTCCAGTGCAAAGCTGTTTATTCAAGATCAAATAACAAAGAAGTTTTTTTTTCTGAAAAAATATCAAAATGACATTGCTTTATATATTCATTTTGTATCTCAAGTAAATGTATCTTGATTTTGAGGTATTTGTAATGGAAAAATAGTGAAAAATATTATCTGTTTCAGTGCATGCATCATTTAATGCCATAACTTTATTTAAGTCCTTAACTTGTGGAAGGCTAAGAGTTTTTAAGAGCCGCAGAAGCCCTGTGTTTTGATTGCTTACTGTGTTTTTAATAGAGTAATATATGTTTACTTGTCTTTTTTAAAACAGAACTGCCAAAAGAAGCTGACAACACAGGTAAGTGTTGAGCGTTATGTCTGTTGTTTGTTTAGTTGATTATTAATAATGTAACTGCTCTTCTGTGGAGATCCAGCTCTAAATCTAGTCATCAGTTCAGATCAGTACAAACATGAGTAATTCTCCTGTGTGTCTGTCTGTAGATGAGGTGACGCTGACGGAGCGTGTGCTGATGTTTGGTGGTGTTGGGCTGGCTATTCTTGTGTTTTTTCTGGCTACAGTCATTGCTGGAAGAATCATTCACTATCGCGGCTGGCAGAAAGGATGGAGCACAGCCAAACGCTCATCTAGGATTCATCACAAATCAGCTAAATAACACATTTATGTGCTTTATTTTCAAGTCTCAATATGTCTGAACCTTGCACTGCCAGTAAAATATGCAATGATGTAGCTAACCACAAACTGAAACGGAGGTCATTGGCTCAGATGTGTTTTCCTGTCGGCTAGATACTTTCACTTTAAAAAAGCTGAGATATTGTGGCAAAAGTTACCTTTTTCAGCACCAGTAAAAACTAAATTCAGTTTTTCTAAAAGAACTTTGTCTTTTTAACTTAATAATGATAATAATAATTATAATAATCATAATAAAGTCTATTTTATATAGCCCCTTTCTGAAAACTCAAAGTGGCTTTACAATATCAAAACAGATAAACATGACAGCATACAAAAATAAATAAATAAAAATACAGATAAACATGAAATCAATGGCATGAATCAGATTGTGCAGCCAGAGTTAAGAGAAACAAGAAAGGAAAAGATATGTTTTAAGGTGGGTTTAATGAATTCGTTGTAGGTTGTCCTTGAGTGTCATCTACGGCGTCTATTGGAGCGTGTCCAGAGCATTTTAGGGGGGGGGGGGGGGATACACAATGTTAATAATATATTAATCGTGCAGTGTGAGATTCATTGGTAACAGAACCTTGTGTCTTCTCTCCCAGGATCAGGAAACTCCCCCGATGCTAATCACTAGGCCTGTGTTATGCTAATCTTCCCACATAGTGATGTAGAGATGTGGAGCGTGTTAGAATGAGGTAGAGCTGTAGTCAAGTCCAGCTTTGTCGAGTCCAAGTCAAGTCCAAGTCTAGGACTAGTCGAGACCGAGTCAAGACCGAGTCCAAAGAGGTTTGAGTCCAAATGAGAGAAAAAAGGGTCCTCTTCAAGACCACATACTTAACTACTGATAATGTTTGTGATGCGAGAGAAAGCATATCTCCTATTCTAAGAAAATTTATTTTACATTATTATTTGTAATGATCAAAAAGCATGTGCAAAGTAACAACTCTGTAGGACAGGGGTCTCCAAACTACATCCTGGATGGCCAATGTCCTGAAAAGTTTAGCTCCAACTGGCCTTAAAACACCTGGAAGATTAGTGTGTCTAGTAAGAGCTTGATTAGCTGGTTCAAGTGTGTATAATTAGGGTTAAAGCTAACAGGGGCGTTAAACAAGATCCTGGGCCCTATGCATAGGCAGTCCTGATGGGCGCCCAAGGCCCCCACCCATGAAAATATCCAGGAAAAAATATATATATTTTAGATTCATACTTTTCAAGGGCCCTCTCTTCCTTTGGGGCCTTGCTAATGAGTGGTTTTACCCCCAGTCCGACCCTGGGAGCTAAACTATAAAGGACACTGGCCCTCTAGAACAGAGTTTGGAGCTGTAAGGTAAAATTATTTTTATGTACTTTATTTTCATTTTATTTACTTTGTATATGTATATTTATTTAAAAATGTAAATGACTATGCCTAATTGGCACAGTGCACAGACACACGCAAAGCTCGGGATATGACAAATGCGCGCAGCAAGGCTAGAATGGATACGTTTGGCTCCACTGGGCATGCGCACATAAATACAGCGACATTTTTGTCATACTGTACTAGGGCTTGCATAGACTAGTCGAGCTCTGTCGGAAACAATCGACTACTCCAGCATGCATTAACCATAATGAATACAAAGTGTTTGCAAGTAGGCTATGACGTGAATTTTAGAATTACAATATTGCGTGGAGCTGTTACTATATGACCTTATCTATGTTGCATGTAAAAATAAAATATGTAATGTAATAATTAGGGTTGTGCCTGAAGCCGAATGCCTTATTCGGAATGGCACGGATAATGGCTTAAAAAACGAATAACGGACAAGGAATAATTCTGCCTGAATACTCGGCTGAAGCTGACACAGTCTGGTGTTTGCTAGATAACAGGTGAGCCAGGGCATCAGCGCCAGAAGTGAATGAATGTAAACTTTACGAGTGAAAAGCGCGCAAATCAAACACCGCATTGTTGTCGCCTCTCTGTTTATCTCTCAGAAATCAGAGCGTTGCAAGAGGAATTTTACCTATAATAATAGATCATACACGTTATAGTATTTGTATATATTTAAATGGCAATGATTTAAAGCTTAGGCTAAGATGTGATCCGAATGAATGGAATAAGCACAGCGCGCTCACCAATCAAACAGCCGCGCTGCGCGTCTCAGTCTCTCAAAAACCAAATCAGTTATCTCTCAAGAGTAGGCTAATAATCAGCTTAGATACGGATACATTGTCTACTTGTCCTACATGTTTGCATCTTTACCTTTTGCTGGTTTGCGCGGAACACACACATCTGTTTAGTGAGGTTCATTAACATTAAGACTCGCTCAAAGTTTTCTGCATAATGAGAATGTGTGCATTGAATGGATTCAGTCGTGTTCAAATGATCACTAAACATTTGTCATGGCTTGCATGATAAATATTATTTTATAAATTAATAATTATTTTATTTTAACACGACAAACTTGTTCAGTGATAACTACGAAAACAAGTAACGGTCTTATCAAGTAACTGATGTTTCCGAATGCAGATAGGAAAAATGTTGTGATTGTAACAGATACAAATAGGTAGCTACTGGCTGTTACATGACAATGTAAATATGTAATGTCATAATTATGAAGTTTAAAAATTTTACATATGTTTTTGTTGCATAAGCCTATACATTAATAAGCGTTGATTGATAAAAAAAAAAAAAAAAAAAAAAAAAACTATTTAATGTGTTTTCATTTACAATAGCATGAACCACGAGTATAGCCGAGTAACTCGGGCATTTTTTTTTATTAAAAAAATCAGTAGTCTTGCAACCCCTATACTGTACAACAATTAGTATTTCATTATTGTAAAGGGGACGGTTAATGCTATCTAGGTGTAGACGTAAATAAAACACAATTAGAAACATCTAAACTTTTCAGGTCGCAGTAAGTGCACCACTGGTCATGCACATCCTTTCCCGGAACAATACTGAAAGCTAAGATGGAGAAACGGATGATCATAGTTGTACAAGGATAGCCATTTTTTAAATGAATGTATTAGCAGAGCTACTACAAGTGATTTTAAGTGAATTCCATTTATTCTTTGCTGAAACTTCATCATCTTCATGAAGAGCGAGTCATGGTTGCCCAGCAACAGCAGACGCCACTGGAGCGCGAGCACAGATTACAGAGTGCTTTGGAAATAAGGAGAGCGGCGCGCCTAGTGTTTTCAATCAATCAATCAATCACCTTTATTTATATAGTGCTTTAAACAAAATACATTGCGTCAAAGCACTGAACAACATTCATTTGGAAAACAGTGTCTCAATAAGGCAAAATGATAGTTAAAGGCAGTTCATCATTGAATTCAGTGATGTCATCTCTGTTCAGTTGAAATAGTGTCTGTTTTTATTTGCAATCAAGTCAATGATATCGCTGTAGATGAAGTGACCCCAACTAAGCAAGCCAGAGGCGACAGCGGCAAGGAACCGAAACTCCATCGGTGACAGAATGGAGAAAAAAACCTTGGGAGAAACCAGGCTCAGTTGGGGTCAGTTCTCCTCTGACCAGACGAAACCAGTAGTTCAATTCCAGACTGCAGCAAAGTCAGATTGTGCAGAAGAATCATCTGTTTCCTGTGGTCTTGTCCTGGTGCTCCTCTGAGACAAGGTCTTTACAGGGGATCTGTATCTGACATGTCTGTTTTATGGCACATAAAGATTGATTAAAAATGTCTTGATTATTAAATTTGTTTGTTAAATCATGATCAAATAAACCACAATAAAACTAAGAAATCACACGTTTCTTATGGAAAGCCTGATCATTAGCAATGCTAAAGCTCTTCAAACACAGCTGTATATATGCACTGATGTCAGATCTGCCCTCACAGTTTCAGAAAAAGAAAAAAAATGCTTTCACATCAGTGTCACACAATGAACAAACATGATTTCCTGACTGACTGCATTAAGATCATCCAACTAAAACCACAAAAATATGATGTGAAAACAAACCAGCTATGACTAACACTACAGAGCATTATTCATGCTGAGAAATCTCTAATAGAAGAAAAACATTAGGTCAGAATCACTGAATATATGAAAAGATGAAGGAAGATTCAGTGAACGGTAACATATTTAGAGATATTTAGCATGTACAGGATGATGCATTATTCAGTATATCATTACAAACATTAAATGGAAACATTTGCTGATGTAATCAGTACAGAACAAAATTTTAAATATAGAAAAATAAATTTGCCCCGTGACTCCAGGTGTGTCTAGTTTCTTTCCCATGTGTTCCAGTTAATTTATTCATTCCATACAGCTGTGTACACATTATCTTGCCTTTTTAAACCCATGTCCTCTACCTATTCTCCATGTTGGATTTATCCCTGTGTTGATTAATAAAGACTCTTTCAGTTATCCTCAGCTCTGTGTTCCTTCTGGCAGTGTAGTGTGACAGCAGGAATATAACACATTACTAATACAATTTCATCTCACTTAACATTCTTCCCTGTCCTTTAAGCGATCATAAAGCAGTATTCATTTCTATTAAATTATTATCAGATAATGATTACAAAGCCAATTACAGGAAACTTAACTCTATTCTTAAAGTGGAGGAGGTTAATCAGAAAATCCCACCGTTGATTAAACATTTCTTCAACAAAGCTGTGGTGGAGAATTCTCGGTAATGTCTCAAATTACACCAGACACCTTAACAGAGCAAGAAAAAATAGAAATGCTTTAATTTACAAGAGAGCCTGGTTAATATATATAAAAAGAAGGCAGAGGGAAACGGTGGTTAGAAGAAGGGGAACAAAATTCAGCATACTTCTTCAAACTGGAAAAGTATCATATACAAAAATGAATACTATTAATTAATTAAAAATTGGCAATTCTATAGGTGATGATCAACGTGTAATATCTGAATTTTGTTCCTCATTTTATAAAAAGCTATATACCTCAGAATATGCTGACGATAATTCTTCGATATTTCTTAACTCTTTACATAATACTCCTAAGCTCGACAACTCAGAAAAGGATTTTTGTGACCTCCCGTTATCCCTGGCAGAAGTCTCTCAGTGTTTAGAACTGTTAAAAGAGTGACCTGGGACAGATGGCCTATCGTCTGAGTTTTATACATTGTTTTCCCAGCAGATGGCGCCCGTCTTACTGCAGGTATTTAATCAAAGTATAAAATGCAAAACCTTACCATGGAGTATGACTCAAGGTTTGATTACTTTACTCCCTAAACCATGCAAAGATTTGCTTTATATTGATCATTGGCGTCCTATTAGCCTATTAAAACAATGATACATTTTTAAGGCAAGACAAGTTTATTTATATAGCACATTTCGTACACAATGGTAATTCAAAGTGCTTTACATAAAAGAAAGTAAAATAATCATGAAAAAAATAATAACAAGAATAAAACAAGCAATTTTAAAACTTTTAAAATGATCAAAACATTTAAAAACAGTTAGAAAATGATTTTACATAAAAAACAGTGGAAATATAGTGCAATCAGTTTGGACATTGCACAGTGCTCATTCAATAAATGCACAGCTAAACAGATGAGTTTTAAGTCTAGATTTAAATGTGACTAGTGTTTTAGCTCATCTGATCTCTTCTGGAAGCTGATTCCAACTGCGAGCGGCATAAAAACTAAAAGCAGATTTCCCTTGTTTTGTGTGAACCCTTGGTATTTCTAACAGAGTGCTCTGTTAGGTTTATATTCAGTGAACATATCTGCAATATATTATTTAAAAAAATAATAAAACAATAAAAAAAGGATTAGATTCTATAATTGATGGAACGCAATCAGGTTTTATGTCTAAGAGGCATATCTCCAACAACATTAACTATTACCTGAAAAAAAAAAAAGAAATTTGCATTTTTGTTCTCCATATTTACCCTCAATTTGCACTACGGTGGGAAAATGTTTAGTTTGGTTTTACTCAAAATGACAAAAGTCTATGTTCAGAGTATTGTGTGATACATTTAATTATTTTATCCAAATTTTATTTGCACAAGTCAAAATTAAAAAAAAAAGAAACCAAACTTTCTGGAACTGGCTGGTAACATTAAAAACTATTGCGGAGTCCCAATTCGCATACTATCCGTCCTAAATAGTATGCGAAACTAGAATTAGTACGTCCCAAATCATAGTATGTTGAAAAGAGTGTTCCAAAGATACCCGGATGGTCTACTATTTCCGGTCTAAGTGCTAATATTGCCCACAACCCATTGCGTGCGGGAGGGAGGAGCTTTGCAGTGATGTAAACATGGCAGCTTTAGCAGCAGCGGAGAAGCGCTCTCAGCTTTTAAGTGTAAGAATTCAAATTTTTAACCCTAATTAAAGTTATCTTTTATTTCGTTACACACATTGCACATGAACGTCAGAACCAGCCGCCTCACAAACGACCTGCGTTTGGTTCTACGACGCCGCCGCCCTGCTTCTTCACTCCTCAACTTGGTAGAAGCACACATAGTAAAATTTTATTGGACATAAAGAATGAATGAAACGTTAACAGTTGTGGTGTGCGTAACTAGGCGAAGTATGTCCCACAACGTGCATACTCTTTTGCTACACACCCAAAAGTATGTACTTTTATGTATGTTCTCATATGACCTCTGTAAGCTTTCAGTTCTCTCTCCACCTTCAATGCCACGACTTAGGTGTCCTTGAGCAAGGCATTGAACCCCCAACTGCTCCCCGGGCACCGCAGCATAAATGATGAACACTGCTCCGTGTGTGTGTTCACAGTGTGTGTGTGTGTGCACTTTGGATGGGTTAAATGCAGAGCTCAAATTCTGAGTATGGGTCACTGTACTTGGCTGAATGTCACTTTCACTTCACTTTCACTTATGTGGTGCAGATTAAAAAAAAACCATGTGTTGTTCACAATTTGATGCAGTTGACCCAGGTTCAAATCTGAATAAAATGAAGGGAATAATCAAAAAGTTGTGAGGGAGGGCTGTATTTTCCCAATAAGGTGGCATTCGTTTTATAAACTGAATCAGTTAAGCAGTGGCCCTCAAAGTCTTTGAATGAATAAAACCCACACAGGACTCCGCTCCTGCGATTCCTCACACACACACACACACACACACACACACGGGAGATGTTTGGCTCAGATGGGAAGCTGTACAATTTCTTTCATTAGGACTCCTTGTGCCTTGTTCCGGTTCAGACATCGATAGATCATGAAGCCAGTAAACGCAATCACAGCCACCAGAGCCATCATCCAAACCCAAACATCTGGAAGAAGGAAGAGAGCACAATTGATAAATTTTTATTTTTTTCACTCACTGCTTAAAGATTTTGTAAAGTTCTCAATGCCTCTTGTTTTACTTACGATGTCGCTCAGTGCCTTTAGTGTTATCATCACGTGTGCTGTCCTGTTCATACTTTGATTCTGTAAAAGATATGCAGGTCATCGATTCATGGGTTAAATTCAGGCATATAAAGGAAACCTTTTTCCACTAAATGCCTGGCGTTAAATTATTTACGATACCCGTGCGAGCCTCAAAGGAGAAACAAAGCCCCCCACATTCCACACACACACACACCAAGAAACCTTTCTTAAAGTTCCTTATCTTCATCATTTTATTAATAATATGTATTTTGAATATGTTTGTGGGTACAATGGTTAATCCTTGTTATGCGAGGATTATAATTGTAGGTCTCTCTCCTTTATGTCTTGTAAAAAGTTTACTGTCTGTATTGTCGTACGTGTATTTACTCTGTGTGATCTGTAGTTTCGATGTATTATTAGTCAATCATTAAAAACCCAAATATTCATGATTCGTCTCCACCACCCGCTCACATTGCGAGTCACTGAAGTGTCTGATCTTTAGCTACAAGCTTTACATTTAGAAACTAAATTTATCATAATGATAGGATAATGTTTTCATGGCCAGAGAATATTTTTCCTTGAATTGTAAGTGATAACTTTATTATATTGACATATTGAGTAAATTACAGTGCTCTGTAATGAGTTATTGGTATAGGCAATTGAGCTATTTTCATAATCAATAAAATTTAGTGTAACTGTCATATGAGATATATATATTAATCATATTCCTGATTAATTATTCAAATTCCCAATATATCATTTGAGTTAATTATTCTGTACAACCCAGTGTGGCTACAATTCTGTATCCCATTCTGTACAGAATATTGAAATGTTAATCACACAGTTTAATATTAATTTGCTGTTCAAATCATGATGATTAACCCTCACTTGTCCACTTTATAATTAATATTTCTAAACATCCATCCGTCTTCTCTCACCGGTGAGGGTCACAGTGACCAGGACTCCTCCTGTTGAGTTCAGGACTCTGTATGTTCCAGCGTCTCTTAAAGTGTAGCTCCTAATGATCAGGTGACCATCCTTGTCCATCAGGCGATCAGTCAGGACACCCATCCTTCTCCTCCAGACTTCTGTCGAGCCGGTGTTTGTTAAATGCTCGACGCTCTCAGCATCACCCGGCAGATCAGCAAGCATCACTTCTTCACCTATCAGTGCTGTTAAATTAACTGAAGAGAAATAAAACAATAAAACAATTGTGGCATGATGCTTTCATAAAACTGATGATGTATGACTAGGGCTGCACGATTCTGGATAAATTGAGAATCACAATTTATAGAGATCACGATTCTCCTACGGATCTTTTTTTAGTATTATTACTAATATCATTATCACAAGTATATAAATTAATACTTTTATTTTGCTAGGATTCTTTGAATTGACCAAGTGTGACAAAGACATTTATAACAAAATATTTCTATTTTACATAAATTTTGTTCTTCTGAACTTTCTATCAAAGAAACCTGAAAAAAAAAAATCGACTCATCTGTTTTCAACATAATAATAATAACAACAACGTTGTTTTTTTTTAACTGTAAATCATCATATTTTCATGATTTCTGAAGATCATGTGACACTGAAGACTGGAGGAATGATGCTGAAAATACAGCGGAGCATCACAGAAATAAATTACACTTTAAAATATATTCAAGTAGAAAGCAGTTATTTTAAATTGAACTTTACTGTTTTTGCTGTTCTTTGGATCAAATAAATGCAGGTTTGGTGAGCAGAAGAGACTTCTTTAAAAAACATTACACATCTTATGGTTCAAAAACTTTTGACTGGTAGTGTATATATAATATATTTAAAACCCCAGTTTTTTATATTAGCGTGATGAAAAAGTTGTTTAAATCACTGATTCATCAACTCAATCATAAACCTACTTCCCTTGTGTCATTACTGGATTAATCAGCGATTTTGAACGATTCTGTGAATGAAAAATTAATTAATTGACAAATACATTTAAAGCAGGGCTCTCAAGTTTTGAACTGAGTTCAGAGTGAGATTTTGCCCGCGGTCGCGATGTCGGCAGGGGTTTGATGGGGACGGGTGTCTGATCTCATAAATGACACATATTCTTACAAATAAAATAATATTTATTTAATTCAGCATTTATTTGTGTGTGTGTGTGAGAGAGAGAGAGAGAAAAAATGGTCAGTGCTGTTTATAGTAGGTGTTGGTAGCTGGTTTTGAGGCCAGGGGTTGGTGGCTCCCATTTGAATCACTGTGGTTCCAGGCCAGCCATTTTTCACAGTTCCATCAAGTGCTAAACTGTTCCTGGTTTTGGTCTTGTTTAATCCCACCATGGAGAAAACCCTCTCAGCATAGGTATTTGAATGAGCAAGCACTAACACTAATGCAGCTATTTTAGAAATCCTCCCTGCTTATGTCCCTCACACCTTGATGGACACAGGAGTTATCTTGTCTGCAGACTAAGCACCAGTAAAAAGAGCTGGTGGTTCCCATTGTGATGAATGGTGATCGGGTTGACCACTACTTCTTAAAGGAACACCTACAGGTGGCTGCTCTACATAACCCTCTCTTTTTCCCTGTTTCCAGTGGGTTCTCCACTGTTTCCTCTATGGTCCTCCACAGTCTCTTCCATGCACCCATCCTCTACTGGCACCCTAACTCCCTCCCCTACTGTATTCTCCACAGCCTCCTCCTCTGACCTAGCCACCTTTTTAGGGAGCTGGGCCCGCATTCATAAAGATTCTAAGAATCCTCTCAGAAAACTCTTAATTTAGCTTAAAAACTTTTACGTAGGAGTCTTAGCTTAAAAGCGATTCGGGACCGATCTGAGAGCAACTCTGAGTAAGGAAAAGACAAAAACGTTTATCTTAGTGAGGAGGCGGGGTTGAACCGGTTGCTATGTATGACACAATCTTTTGAAGACTCTGATTGGCTGGTTGTCCAAGAAGGAAAAAAAAGAGTGATTTTAAGTATAGGGTCTATTCTAATCCTCACTTTAAATTTACATGCGTAATTTTTCCTATTTGACCGTTCTCTCTCTCTCTCTCTCTCTCTCTCACACACACACACACACACACACATTATATGTGTGTATATGAATTCTATTTTTTTATTTACCATGCTTTTAATTTCCTATAAGGTATTTGATTGGCTTAGAATGATAAAAATTGTTCCACTCTTTCCAATTACAGTGATTGCCGTCCTATGTAAGTGGCGGTTTGAATGTTGGTTTTAATGTATCAAACATGGAATCAAAGCCAAGAAGAGCGAGAAAGCCAATCTGGACAGAGGAACAGTGTTTACTGTTAGCCCAGTTAGTGGATGAACACAAGGCCATTCTTAAAGGAAAATTCAGACACAGCAAGGGACAAGAAGCAGACATGGGAGCGTATAGGACAAACTATTAACGGTTCATTCCCCCTGCTTGTGCGCACCTAAGCCTGCTATATTCATAAATGCAGTTTTTAGAGCCTGCAAGGTGGGAATCTCCAGTGGAAACTAAATGAACTGCGACACAATAAGATGTTCTGAAAGTGCTGTAATTGTTTGTGTGATCACTCTGCTTACAGAAGGTTGTGACAGACTCAAATCATCACTATTGCATTGTTGCATGTTCCCAGTTGCCAAATATCGTAATGTAGTGATTACTTTAATTTATATATTAAATTATATTATATTAAATTATTATATAATCTATACCGTCTTATTAACTCATTGTCATCCATTGTCTGCAACACATTTCTTCTGCCTCTTCATCTTTCTGCCATTTTCTCCTCTGCTAAAGAAACTCTTAAGCCTCTTAAAAGTCCTCGTCTGTGCTCATAACAAATTTTACCTTAAGACCTCTTTTAAGGGATAAGATGCTTTCTGAATTAATTTTTTCTTTACTAGGATTTTTTTCTTTAATTTTAAAAGTAAACGCCCACATTTCTAAGAATTTTCTTAGAATTTTGTCACTAGGAACTACTTTTTGCATTAAGATTCTTTATGAATACGGGCCCAGATCTTTTAGAACAAAGCATGAAAGATTGCTCCTTTGCCTCTTCCCTGACATCTTTGAAATAGACGAATGCAATAATCAATATTATACATTGGATAAAATATAATGAAATAGCCTAGGCAAAACGTTTTGAAAATGGGGACCAGGATGAGGTGCAGTAAAAATAAAAGGAAAGAAAATTTTTTTTTTTTTTAAACTATTATGGATACTGCCATACAAGTATTATGGATAGGCCTATTATAGAAGTCTCTTATATAAAACTGTCAGAGTAGCCCCGCATCCTCTTCAACGTGTAACTTTGGCAATAAAAAAATTATAGTGGGCTAATAATAGGCACAAAAGCTACGGCCGACCACGTATAATGGCCAAAATTGCGTGCGTGTCGGGGTCATAATAACCATCAGACCAAAACATATCTTAGACTGTTTTTAAAAAATGTTAAATTAATATATTGATAAAAAAAAACATATAGTGAAAATCTGCGTCATTGTCTTGACAAGTCTGTAACCGTAACGTTACCTACTTCAGCGAGCGTCTGGATCTGTGTTGCACACGAGCCTGTAAAAATCTTACCCGGATACAGCAATGCTATTTTCTGATTGGCTGATCGGTAGCTATATTTTTTTTATTCGATTAGCAGGTGCGTGTCAGGGCCTTCGGGGAACTCACTTGATTCCTCTACGTTACCTGTTTCACTGTTTAAAAAAATAGCGCCGCAACTTGGTGGGCGTTGTCCTCGTAATGTCTCTGCGTGAGAAATACAAGGTGTGGCGTGTGAGCGTGTGAACGGGTTGAAATGCGTGAGTCTCACGCCCAATGCGTGAGACTTGAGAGCCCTGTTTAAAGGCTATGTTGCAGGTTTTTTTTTTCTGGCAATTTTCTAGTTCATAATAAACATTTAAACAGTTATCCATTGTATTTGATGTTGTAGGGTATTACAAAAAATAAATATAATAAGGAAAAGTAGGTGATATCTTAGCGGTTAGCTACAGGTTAGAAATGAATCTTGTTTCTCCCACAATGCATTGCATGACGTCACATGAGGTACTTGCTTTTGGACGACAAACGAAAGCCCGCCTTGATACCATTGAGAGAGTGAGACGAGTAGTGAGAGTAGTAGCTAGTGAAAGAGATCGATAGATTGATAGATAGATATCATACCATAGCATAAATATATAGTCAGAGATAGCATAGCATAAAAGATAGCTTAGAGAAAGAGTAGAGAATAAATAGACAACATGGTTTATTACTGTGTTTGTGGCGGGTGCAAGAACTCCAGCAAAACTGGACATAGGGTCCATTGTTTCCCCAAGGACAAAGGGATCTTCCGAAGCTGGGTGCAATTTGTCAAGATTAGGCGGGCAGATTTTTCAGCTAGCTCTGTCACCGCCTACTCGAGAATATGCAGCGCGCATTTCAAGGAGGAGGATTACCACTCAGGGGATGCCAAGATGGTCGCACTTTCTTTAAAAAGTATGAGGATGGCTAAGTTAATTCCTACCGCCGTGCCGTCTGTGAATGCAAACCTCTCTGCTTGTCCTGTCCCGAGGTCGAGAGACACCGTCTGCCGCAAGCGATATATTGCCACGGTAAGCATCATGCTAACGTTAATGTTTACAAGCTGCGTTTTAGCTAGCTCTTTTTGTATTTTGCATAACGTGTTCCCTTTGACACAGCCTCCACTACAAGCATGATCATTCTGAAATTAGAAAGTCATATTTCGTGATTCACGAATATGAGCCAAAACAAAATTGCCCTGAAGTAAATGTCCATAATATGGACATCGGGAATCGTCATCGGCAATCGGCTTTCACAATAGTGTGTTTGCGTTTTGTGTTAGACTGCTACGGTTCTCTTTCACATATATTTGACCGTGACCGTGTAGTGGAGGCTAAACGCAAGTAAACACAGTTTACCCACCTCTGAAATGTCAGAAACAGTTTATCCACTTTTCACTTCAAAGTTTAGCTACCTCTCAGTAAATTATAATCACAATGCCAACCGTGAGACAGCACGGAGAAGTGATGGGACGGAGAAGTACTGTGTGCGGTATCCGCGCTTCAGAAAAAGTGCCCATGTGGTGCTTCCCATCAAAGAGGCAGCCTCATACGGTAAGCAGTGTCATGCAGTTCTATCATATTTTGAGATGGTGCACGAGACATCTGTGATCAGTGGCAATGATCTTTATACAGTATTATTATTATTATTATGTCTGCAGGTTATGCAACATCATTAATGAAGGCCCTTCGGGAAAGCTACACTAATTCACCTGCAGCTCTTCGAGAGGTTAGCGACAATTTATCCTTCGATGCACCCGCCCCCATCGCCAAATCCTTCGAACAGGTTCCGAAGGAGGAGGCCGTCAGCCTCTACCTAGCCCGGTAGTCACGTTACAAAAAAAACTAATTTCACATTATTATTATTTTTTTTCCACAGACAAGTCCAATGATTTAGTTGTAAGTATTTATTTTAGTTAGTTATCTTCTTTCCCTCTGTCCCTGTCATCTCATTTGGTGGTGGTTTCCTGCATGCTGCATGGTTTGTTTTTTCTTTGTGTGCTGTTGCTTTGGTTTTACTTTGCACAAAATTATTACTTTTTTCCATCTTTGTAAGTGGCAATAATTGTCGCTGTACCCCATTCAAGGGGTCCTGCATGCTGCATGTCTGCTCCTCTGTCTGTTATTTGCATGAAATTTGTTGTATGTAATTAAAAATAATTTACCAATCATTTTACCTGTGCCTTGTCAACCTCTGTGTGCGGTGTTGTCTGGGCTCACTGTGTGTCTGCTTGATGTGCTTTTGCGTGTGTGTGTGTGTGTGTGAGAGAGAGAAACAAAAGAAACTGTGCAAACGTTTCAGGTCAGTAATCTTCGTCCTTGTTCAGTAAATGTTCAGTAATCGTTACAAGCAATGCCAATAAACTGTGTTTTCTTATCAAAATTCATGTGTTCTGTGTGCTTTATAACATTTTAAGGGCAATTGGGGGATCACAACAGAATAAGCAATTATTTTTATTAATTTTCATCCAAACGAGGCCATTGAAAGCCCTGATAGGTCTGGTCACCACTTTGAAATTTTTGTCTGATGGTTGAAACAACACAAGAGGGTAGAGGCTTCCTTATACTCCTGCCTAAAACTCCATAAGCCCAGCGTATAGCCTGCCTGTACGCAGTGTACCGGTATTGCCTAGGGATAAGTAGGAAAGATTCTTAAGTTTAAAACTGTAAGTAGGTTGGAAACGTCATTTTAAGCCTGTCTCTTATGCATGTTTATTGTGTATGCAACACATCTCCTGTCACCTATAGCTGTTGTTCAAAAGACTCAGTGTAAAAAGATTGGTAAAGTAAACAAACCATGAGCATACTCGTGCGTGCTGGCTTGAAGGGGACCATGATCCTGCCTGAAGTGTGAGTATGCTATGTGTAGCACAAACGGATTCAGGCAGCATGCCTCAAATCCAGGATGCTGCGTTAGGCACATTACATCTGCTGGCCGCGGGGTGAGGTCCTCGACCAGCGACCAAAACGCTCTCACCTCCCTACAACACAAGCTCTCCACCACAGTTTCCATGGGACGACACCGCCCACACAGACACCTGCCAAACACAGCGACACAGATGCATACTACTCACTCCCTCTACCGGTAAGCCTGACGGTGTCAATGACAATTAATCACGAGGAAAACTTGGCACTATCAACAATAATCACACTGAAGACATGACCAGCCGTCGGCGTCGGCTACGTTTGCCAACAACATTTTCACCGGAGGAGGTGGTAAAAGCTTAGAAATTAACAGTAGGGGTTCACAGGTGGGACTGTCAAGCTAGCCCATAGCTAATCACTGTCACTAGATATAAAGAAAACATTGACTTTTATTCGGTGCTATTCACTGACAGTAAAAAAAAAGTTGTTATTGTATGCACTGCTGTTCACAGACTACTAGCTCCAGCAGTCATTGCTGCGTTTCTAAATGGTAGCAACTCACCAGGACACTTCACCAACTCTCCAGTCATTCTCCTCTGACCATGCATTTATTTGTCTTTGATTGCCATCGGCTCTCGGTATTTCCTCATTCGCCCTGTCACGTCTAAACGGTTCGAAATTATATGGCTGTGGGCCATCATAAATGTTAACTGTGGGTCTTTCCACCTCTTCCTCATCCCAGTTAGACGCCATAGTCACTGAGTGCTAGAACTAGTTCTAGTAGCTGCTGAGCTGCAAGGCTGGGGCTACCTTCCAGCACGTCTACCTCATGTGACGTCATCGCCGAATTGCGTAAAAAATAACCGTTACTAACCAAAAACTACAAAAACTGGACTTTAACACCATTTTGGAGACATTTCTAACTTTATATACATATCTTGACTGCTTTACGTACCCATTAATCGAAAGTAGTGTTTAACCTGCACCATAGCCTTTAAGACATTTGTCGCCCCCTAGTGGTGAAACAGTGCAATCGACACAAACGTTATTTAAAGCGCAGTACTTTCAAAAGGGGATTTGCTCTATTTTGATCGCTGCCAGATAGACATCGATGTTTATATCTGAACTATAAGCTTATTCCAGTATTTGTGTGATAATATAAATGACTGTAAGACAGAAATATTACTGTGTAGTTGAAAAGATGTTTCTGCTCTCTATGTGTTAGCGGCAGACTGAACACAGATCTGGATGATCCGGTAAGACTTTGTCAAAGGTTTAACAGACTCAGAATTGTTGTCAGTTAGAAATGAGATCATCATGCAGCTCTAATGTAGGACACGTAAGATGAAAAACACTGGTAACAAATAAAAGCAACAAAAATCCAAATCAACATAAAAATCAGTTTTGACCTTACCATCAACACGGACCTCATAACTGTAGCTGCATAGCGGTTCACCCTCGACATAAAGAGTTAAAAGGTATTTTCCAGCATCAGTGGTCTTCAAGTCTTGCAGGATGAGGTCACAGGTGTCAGTCTTGTGCACACGGTCCCTGAAGTGTTCATCCTGATTGACACCATAAGCAATTCTGGTCCCAAATGTCAGGATGGGGTCCTGTGTGTTGTCAGAATTACACTTCAGAGTGATACTGCCTCCTATCTCTCCCACCACAGGTAAAGAATCAGCACCTACAAATAAAAACTGTTTAATCACTGAACAATGTTATATTCATTAATCTTATTAAAGTCACCGATCCAATTTACAAATCATTTTTTCTTTACATTACACATACTCACCAGGCAGGACAGACGGCAGGAAAAACAGCAGGCACCTGATAAAGAGAAAGAAAACAGAGTGATCCTCAGATCTCAGCTGAAGTAAAGAATACTGTGGAGAAACACTGACACTGCTTCACTTCTGTAACTGCACAAACTTCATTGACTCTCCTGTCTAGCATCAGTCTATTAAAACACTGAGAGTGAAAAAGATTGGCCTTGTTACAGAACGCCTCACATTAGCCGCATTTCCACTGTTGGGGCAGTGTGAGCCAGGGCTTAAAGCGGGCCGTGGGGGGCTTCAGTCAGTCAGGGGCTTCACTGCACGTCACTAAAACACGCCCTTTACACGCCTCTCAGAACAACATCACAAAACCCCATCATCACTTCACCAACAAAGAGAAGTTATCAGAAAACTAAGAATAAGTCACTGGAACATGCGCGATCACACACGAAGATGATAAAAGCGGCCGTTTGCTTGCATGCTTTCTTATATATTTTAATTCAAAAGCATCAATGTTTTACTATAGAATACATGATACATTGATCATAATGAATTAATTTATCAGGACTCAAAATTAATCACACAGAAATAAATATATATTTTTTTATTTGTAATGCTTATGAAAATAGCCTGCTTATTCAGTCGCTTCTGTTTCTGTTGACAGTAGCCGTCACATTTAGAATGAATGAGAATATCTCTATTTTTATAAAAGCTCCCGAACAAAAACATTATTATATTTCTATGATATATTTCTATGATAGATAGATATATATAGCTAAACTCTCGAGACGAGACTGATAATATAAGTTACTAAATAAATACGATTGTAATAGAGAATAAGAAGCTGACGTCTGATTTATCCAAGCGGTCATATTTACTATGTTTACTATGGTAACGTTAATGTTTAGCGAGCATATCCGGCGAGGCACGATCAAGCCCCGGAAGTGACTGGCCCTGGCACGCACTAGCACGCCCGGTCTTAGATCGATAGTGGAAACACGGCTAGCGTCTGAATCACTAGTGAACAATCCAGACGAGTCATGAAGACCAGAGTCAGAGTGACTTCGGCTGCATTTACACTGCAGGTCTTGATGCCCAAATCCGATTTTCTGACTATATCCGATTTTTTTGACGACCTGCTTACATCATCTTTTAAAAGTGTCCGTATCCGATTTTTTGCATTTACACTATACACTGCTGAAAATACCAAACGTAGACGTTCTGACCCGGAAAAGAAGTAAAACAGCACAAAATACAATGGATGCAGATGTAAATAAAATTATACAGTAGGGCTGCATGATATTGGGAAAAAATGACATTGCAATATTTTATTAACTGTGGGTATGATTAATATGTGCGAGGGAGAGAGAGCAAGACAGCACTCATGTTTGAAGATGGTGAGCGTGCAGCCGGGGCTCGCTCTCTCTCTCGCTGTCTCTCACGCACACTCTCTATCTATCCGCAATTTACATTTGTCAAGGGCCGGGGAGCAGCAAGAAAAAAAAAAAAAAAAAAAAAAAAAATTCAGCAAAACATTGTTCTCGTATGGCGGAGAAAAAAAGGAGAGCCCTTTATTTCAATCAATCAATCAATCAATCACCTGTATTTATATAGCGCTTTAAACAAAATACATTGCGTCAAAGCACTGAACAACATTCATTATAAAAACAGTGTGTCAATAATGCAAAATGATAGTTAAAGGCAGTTCATCATTGAATTCAGTGATGTCATCTCTGTTCAGTTAAATAGTGTCTGTGCATATTTCTGTAACAATCCTGCATTTTTGCCCCATCTCTTCACCCTAAAGACATGAAACCTCGGCATTGCTCCACTGTGTGCATCCTTCATCCTCAATCGCGCCTATAATAAGTCATGTGGCGGTGTCCACCTGAGTTGACGTCACTTTTTTAATGACGTACGGCTCGCATTTACTGGGGAATATCTGTTTTGTCTGCTTACATGGCAGACGCAAATGCACTTATCCGATTCATATCCGATTTATTACCACATATGAATGAGGCCTGAATCCGATCTGAGAACATCGTAATCCATGTGGTTTTTTCTTACACGTTCACCGGTCATATCCGATCTGTGCCACATGAGGGGGAAAAAAAATCGGATTTGGGTCACTTGAACCATGCAGTGTAAATGGGGCCTTTATCATCACTTTAGCTTCATACAGCTGAATCAATACAGTGCTCCTCCAGGACCTTGCTGCTGCACTACAATGCTCTACACAAACTAAACCCTACAGAATTACATTATATTAAACAGACCAAACAACAGAGATGCATATCCATGTTGTTAGTTTTCGGTACGGGGGGGGACAGCAGCAGTTTTAAGCTCAGAGAGTCATTGATAATTCTCTAAACAACAGAAGAAAGAATTAAAACATGATTTGAACAGACTGGATGATATCGGATCAACTCTAAAAGTCAAAGCTTTCTTTTGTGAAACCATATCACAGAGAGACTGGGAGTCTTCAGTGCACAAAAGAGGATTAGATCCTGAAGTCGCTGAAGTTTAAGTAACGCTTTGACTCGGATAACTCGTTAAATCCATGAAATTAAAGAGATAGAAAACGAGGAGTAGGTGTCCCACACATTTAATGACTGCTACACGACAACGCGCTCTTCTCAAACACGAGAGATTAACTCTTTCTAGGTGTTACAAATAAAGTAAAGACAGAATAATAACTAGAACAAACTTATCCATAGTGGTTCTCACGCAGTCCTTCTCTTAAAGACTGATCACTTATAACACACACTATGTGGTGATGAAGTAGAAGTACTATGTGAGCACCACTATGGATGAGAAGTTCATTCTGCCGCCTTTTATTATTTTCATGTTTCGGCTGTTACAAAGTGTCCAAGTACATCGTCTGCTAATAGAAGGCATTTCATTACACTTTAACAAGTAATCTGAACGGCCTATATAAGTGCAGTATTTTAAACGAGCCCTCACTCACTGAGTGTAATGCCACAGTTACTGTATGTTAGATGCATCTCATTCTTGTTTCTGTGTCGAGCTCATCATGAGGCGTCCGGTGCGATGCGATGCGTGACTGATGATCAGTTCAACTTCACTCCAAATACATCAACTAACCTGTTTTAAATACTGATAAACTAACGTTAAATATAAACTACTGTATGTTTGAAAGTATATTTTTTAGATTACTGGTGATTCCAGGCTCTCTCTCTCTCGCACACATGCATGGTTTAAAACACCAAACAGTTCTGCTATGACAAGAACAAAGAGTCTCTCTCTTGCTCCACACAAGCACAATAATATCGTGTATCATTGATCTCACGGACTGACGATATGACGATCTGAAAAATGACCATATCGCCCAACACTAAATCAGAGGTTCACAATCGAGACACAAATGAACCTTTGGGAATCACAAGATCTAAAGTGTGGCCTTTGTCATGTGCAGCACAAGCTGGTTTGACTCAAAGCGCTCCAGTATGGAGTCTGTTGTTATGTGGAGTCATTTATATCCATGTGGATGTCGAAATCCAAGCTATGAATGAGATAGAAGCTTGTATTGTCATGCACTTTCATTTTCTTTTGTTAATTATGGTCACTCCATCTGAGCTCAAGAGCTTCATAAACCATAGAGCGCAGCTACAGATCTGTTGTGTTTCTCACTTGATACGAGTTTCCAACCCACAGTTATGAATACAACTTTAAAGGATGCAGGGCAAAGCATCAAAATATGAATTATTTTAAAATATGATATATGCTATTTCACTACACAATCAGTGTCACCAAAAACTCTTGAACACCATTTCAAACCTTTAGTTTTCAGTGTAACTGTCAGCATTATTAACACAGAATATGATCACAGAGAGATCTGAAGGTCACTCACCAGTGGAGGTAGATGTTCAGGTGTGTTCTCAGGTGTGTTCTCAGACTCTTCTCAGATCGGTTCTTGCTGCTGGAGTGTTTCCTCTTCTTTGCTTTTCTTCTGTCCTCACTGCCGCTTCGCTGTCGTCCCATCTCGGTCATTCTCCTCCAGAACCTGTGAATACAATCACACACGTATACAACAGTATGTAGAAAAATATGTCACAACAAGTGTCATGTCATAAGCATTCAAATGTACTACTACTGCATCTATTTTACACTTACTGAATAGATCAATTTACCTAGATTGCCCTAAATGTATGTTATTCTGTGTCTGCTATATTAAGCAATTCTAATCACAGTTACATTTTGTTATTGTTGTATCTTCTTGGATTTATCCTTACTTTTTTCGACAGGTGGCTCACTTCTGATTCAGTCCTATAGGATCTGTGAACAGTGACTGAGTGTCGCACAACTGACTTTAATTAACGTCAAGGCTGTAATGTGATTGGTTATTAAGGCACACATGATCTTAGTTGACCGTTACACAACACAGAACCTCTCTTCTCCCTATAGCAGCGTTTCTCAAACTATGGGACGCGTCCCGCTCGAGGGGAACAGAGACTAAAGGGTAACGGGAGATCAAATCTTCTGGAATCTGGAGGAAGATGCACTGGACTAGAGAGTGACTGCGGTGTGTGTGTGTGTGTGTGTGTGTGTGTGTGTTCAACACGTCAACTACATGCCTGCGTATCTTTTAGAAACAAAGATTGCATTTTTCAGACTGTAATCAGGTGTTAATGATTATTACACTGGCTGTGTACTTATGCATTAAAGTATTATCATATGCATTATATTATTTTTAATAACATAAGCTGAGATTAGCCTCAGTGTAGTGCATACACAGAGCAGCTCCATAACAGATAGTCAGCTAGTTTCAGTATAAACTACATACAGCTTTGCTCCCGGTTTATCGTCAGTAGCAGTTCAGATGGGGTCAGGCTGGACTGGGGTTAAACTCAGCCCTGGACAGATCCAGCCCAAGATTTCCTGAGAATGATTCACTGGGTTATAGAGCCTTAAACTGGAACAAAACATAAACAAACAAGGACAGATATTACTGGATTCATGTCCAATGCAACAAACTTAATGCATTTCTGTCACATAGAAATGCACTTGACAGTAAAACACTGAATCTGAGCTAGAAAGCAGAAAATGTATCGCTAATAATTCTGTAATTTCCTCACCCTCATGACATCATAAGACTTAGGGCTGCACAATTAATCGAATTTCTAATCGCGATCACGATTACAGAAGCCACGATTATGTAATCGTCCAAAGCCGCGATTACATAAAAAAAAAAAAATAAATAAATAAAATTCTGCGCGCTTAAGAGGCGTGTTTAGATCATGTCAGGTTGTGAGTGGCGAATCACCACTTTTAATAATAGTCTGTAGGCGTGTCATTATCAACGACCAGATTATCCACTGATATGTCTCAAGTCATGTTAATTTCATCATGTCTGCTGATAGAGCAACATCCGATTCCGACAACGTGCAAAGTGCTCATCCACAATTAGAACCGAAAAGAAAAGCAACATCAGTGGTGTGGAATTATTTCGGATTCACCAGGGATGATGTCGATCAGCGTGTTATACTGTGTAAATTGTGTCGATCAACTGTTTCTGCACCATCAAGCAACACCACAAATGTATACAACCATTTAAAATTCAACCACAGAGTGCAATACGAGGAGTGTCTCAGCGTAAAAAAAAAGCGCCAAGTGATGCGAGAACTGCAACACAGACACCCATCACGAAATCTTTGTTTAATGCTACTCCGTACCCGGCAGGTTCCCAAAAGCAGATCGAGATAACTGAAGCAATCGCGCATTTCCTTGCAAAAGACATGGTGCCGATTAATAGAGTTTGCAGCGCGGGGTTTAAAAAACTCATAAACACACTGGACAAGAGATACGTCATCGCCTCCCGCAATTATTTTTCTCAAGTTGCGCTGCCTTCGCTTTATTCAAAATGCCGGGAAAGCATTGAATCAGATCTGCAGAAAATTGAGTTCTATTCCACCACGACTGATTTATGGTCGAGTAGAACTATGGAACCATATATGAGCCTTACGGTTCATTACATTGATGACGAGTTTCAACTCAAAACCAGATGCTTGCAAACGTCCTATTTTCCGCAAGATCATACCGGGGATGCGTTTGCTCAAGGATTGAAAGAGATGCTGGGTGCCTGGGATTTAAAGGAGGAGCAACAAGTCTGTGTCACAACAGACAACGCAGCAAATATAGTGAATGCTATTGCTATCAATAAGTGGAGCAGACTTCAGTGTTTTGGACACAGGCTGCACCTAGCAATTGGTGAGTAGTAGCCTGCTATTAATATTCATTTAGCTAAAAATTTACACATAATTCCATATTTATTTCATTGCAATATCATATGTACTTGGCGAATAATATGTAGACCAGGTTTTTTTTTTATTCATTCCTGGATTATAATGCATTCAGTGATTGAACAGTTTAGCATGCAACAACTTCAGTGTTTTATATATATATATATAGGCTATTGTTATAGTTCACTTATCTATATTTATAACATTATATTTATAACATTATATTAATACAGATATATATACTGTATTAATATAATGTTATAAATATAGATAAGTGAACTATATAAACTGGAGACGAAGGAGGGAGTTGTTCGAGGCCCAGAAAGAGCTCAAGTTACCTCAACACAAGCTCAAGACTGAGTGTCCAACAAGATGGGGCTCAAAACAAGCAATGAACATGCAAAACAATTCCCAGCACTATCCAAGTTGGCACAAAAGTATTTGTGCATTCCTGCCACAAGCTCTCCCTCGGAAAGAGTATTCAGCACTGGAGGAAACATTGTGAATTGTTTGCGTGCATCCCTAAAGCCTGAAAGTGTGGACAGGCTTGTGTTCCTAGCCAAAAATCTTTAAAAGTCTAACTTGATGTCGTTCATTCCTGAAACCTTGAAGTGTTTTTATGTCTTGTGTTCTAGGCCAAAATACTTCATATGGCAAACTCAGTTTTTTTTTTCTTTCTACAGGTTATCTTGAGTTTTTCTATTGTTTTAATTTTAGTATAATACCATGCATACTATTGCATATTTGCACTTTTTTTTTTTATTTAAAGAAACCAAACCAATGTAGAAAAGCAATAAAAGTTTTTCAGGAAGAGTGTTTTCAGCTTGTTTTTTTATTATTTTTATATACAAATATGGCATGAAGTTGCTTTAAACATGGTATAAAGCTACTTAAAACATCAATCAATGTAAATTGTAATAATCGTAATTAATAATCGCAATTACAATTTCAAAGGAATAATCGACAATTATGATTTTTGTCATAATCGTGCAGCCCTAATAAGACTTACTTTCTTCTGTGGGACACACCATTCTTGTTTTCTACAAAAGTTCTTGAATTTCTCAATCAATCTCTTATGTTCCACAAAATAAAAATTCATACAGGTCTGGAATGACATGATGAATAGTAAATGACAATTTTTATTTTCTGGTTGAATTACATCCCTTTAAGAACTTTAACATTTGTTAATAGTAAAAACACCTAATTTATATTTAAGACACTGATATTTATCTTTAATCAGGCTCTTAGTGAATCAACATTTTACATCAATTTAAATTAATTATAACTAAACATTTAAAAAAGAAAGGAGCTATTAGATCTTTTATGTAGATTACTAAAAAACTAGAACTGAAGATCAGAACTGATAGACAGCTTTGCCCGGGAAAACACAACAGTAGTCCGGCGCTGAGATAAGGAAAAGAAAAAAGCCCCATTACAATAATAAAATTAATGTAAGTGTTAATATCTCCGCCACATCTGCTTATTATTCTTGGAGTTTCCATGTTCCCTTCCAAAAATAAACCATAATTTTACTACGAAAAAATAAAATAAAACATGGTTCTTGTAGCAATGGTAATTACAAATTAACTATGGCTTTTATCAAATCACTTCGAATAGTAATTAAATAATAATAAAAAAAAGATCTAAGAGAACAACAACCTTTTAAAATGCCATAAAATGCATTATATAAAAACAAAGAGGCAATAATTGTTGTTTAGTTAACAATTTAATAACACTGTTCAAATTCATAATGTAATACAAAATAAACATTTTATGTACATTACATAGGCTACAAATGCCTACAAAGGGTGCTAAAAGGCCTGATAACTGCTGTTGTAACACTCATAGGATGATCATATCCATGTTTTATACTGACCAAACATTTCATTCAAATATCCACTTTATTTTTAATGTGTGGCCACCTTTTTGTGATAGAAATGCTAGCCTCTATAATTTCTTCAACAAAAACATGGACATCACAACCCTTACAAAAACTAATAATTGTTTTTATTGAAGTCAGTTTTTCTTGTGTCATTTCTGAACATTTTCTGTGCTGTTCTGACATGTTTTTTTTTCTGAGCACACTCAAAGCGTGCGCACAAAAACAAAAAACCCACTGAGTACTGAACATGCTGCCACTTTAATTAAACGGATAGTTCACCTTAAAATTTAATTTCTGTCATAGTTTATTCACTCAGATGTTGTCCCAAACCTGCAGTATATTATTTTTTATCTTGTGCTGCACACAAAAGATGATATTTTGAAGAAGCTGATAACCAAACAGTTGCTGGTCCACATTGACTTTGATAGAAGGGGGAAAATACTCTGGGAGTCACTGTGAACCAGCAACTGTTTGGTTTCCACCTTCTTCAAAATAGAGTTTATGTTTAGCAGAAGAAGAAAACTCATTCAGGTTTACAACTATTTTTGAGTGGGTACATGAAGGTTTAAAAACCAAAACACTAACCTATTTAAATTCTTGGGTGAATTATTCCTTGAATTTAATTTTAATAAGACACCAAACACACAGAGAAAAATCACTCAATACTCTTGACTGAAAAACTTTAAAACAGTTGCTTTAATAGGATCAATGTATATTGTGTTTTATCTTTATTTGTTCATTAAATTTTTTGCTCCTGCTAAATACTATTGTCCCTGAAAATAAAACACTATTTATTTTTATTTGTGTATTGTGTATTTGTAATGTGTTGGCTATAATGCTCCAACAGGTTGCAAAATAGAAAAACCAACACGACAAACAATAATGATAAAATCATGATGTTTCTAAAAAATATAAAAAATAAATAAAATGACTTTTGACTTTTTTTGACTTTTTCCGCGATTGTGCCCACATAGTACGTAAACCACGAGCTAAAACCACTGGCTACGGACAGCTCAAAAGCGAGCGCGGTTCGATTCCAAAAAAAGGCGTTCATAAACCAGCTGCATAAACAATTACTTACAATTTGTGTCGAGGGTGACTCCGAAGTGTATAGTGGTAACTGAAGACATTTAATCCACCCTTTTGAGACGACGCAACCGGCCTTGCAGTCTACTTTGTGTTTCCTGTTTTTGGCAGTGCGATCACGTGGCTAACAAAGTATGGCGAGAGAAGAGCGACATTCTCTGGCGAAAGTAAAAGGTTACTGTCAAAGCTCCGAACTGGTGACGCCTGCTGGTAGAAGTAAAACTCACCCATGCATAAAACACTTTATCTGTTGTGTTGAAAGTGAAATCTATTAAATGGAATGACCAAATAGTGAAATTCAATTAAATAAGCATCTGTAATGTGTTTTATAACCCGTTTTGTTTGGGAGAGTGAGCTTATTCCGTTTTTTTTTTTGACACGTAACGATACCATACTGATGTCCGGGTTATTAAATCATGTTCGTGTTTGTTTGAATATATGGTTCATCTGCTGTTTTCTCTCATATCGATTCTTTGAAAGATCACACCTAGCCAGTCTTTCACGTGAACGAGTGTCTTTACCCCCGGTTTCGGGATACATTATCTGTGAAAACATGAAAATAAAGGCTCAAATGGTGTAGTGTTGCAGAATTAGGCCGCATTACTCACCCTTTCATCGCATGACCGCTGGAGCTCCAGTTTCTGCTGCAGTCTCGCAATCCAATTACTTTCCTTACACAATATATACTTCACTTTTGCTGCAATTGCATTTTTTTTATCCATAACTCTATATATCCGTGCTTTTTAGATAATGCGTTAAACGTCGACCTGACATATTACCTAGAGCTGTAATAAAAGCATCCAAATTCTTAATTCTAGTTTTTGATTTTCTTTCCTTGTCGCCTTCTCCATTAACAACTTTTTCTCTGTATAAAATCCGAAAATGCTCCATAATTTTGTCGTTTGGGGTGTGTTGCTTGTGGTAATACGCACAAAAATGTCTTCTTCTTCTTCTTCTTCTTCGTGCTTATTGGCGGTTCGCATTCTTTTTCAGAGCATTACCGCCATCTACTGTAGGCAATGGATCAGAGACTTAAATCCTCACTATAGTGCAAGTACACCGAGTACACCCACCTGGGGCGGAGTTAAATGTGCCTATTCGACCTATTCCAACCATAGACTGTAGCCCATATATTTTATATTTTGTAGCCTCGAGTGAAGACACGGTGTCAACATTCATCTTTTTCATGAAAAACGTTTTAAAATAATTAAAAAAAATACTATTTTTATACTAAAGAGTAACGTTAATCCTCAGATTGAGAATGGCCCAGATTCAATCAAACCCAAAGTCTTAATACAAGAGCAAGAAGTTATAAGTTATTTTTACTTCACCGATCCGAGTAATCATGGTAGAACAACTGAACATTTATATTAATAATCCCACTGTAAAATTATAATCATAATCATCATCGTATACACAGTAATGTTCATACAGCAGAGACAGACAATCCTTCACTAGGTTTAGTTTTAAACAAACAAACTGAAACACTGTTATAAACTACATAAAACACAGAAGTTGTCTCTGTATTTAAAAACGTAAACTTACATGATAAATGTTCTGCATGTATCTTAGGTTCAGGCATCAAAAACGGAAATCAGAACGACACCACAGATGAGACTATTGTAGAAACCAATAAGGAGAAATAAGTGTCCTACAACTGCACATTTTATGAGAGAGGGAAGTTTGGATAAGACATAGAGGCGGAGCTTAATGACGGTTCTTCGTCTAAAATGATCTTATTGGTGTACAGATGAGTGACGACGTTATGAGCGAGACTGGTACACGGAAGGAGACATTCAGTTGAATTAACTTTTAATATGAAGTAAAAAGCAACTATAAATGTTGTGTTTTTTGCGTTATTGTTGCATTTCCACAACATCCCGTATAAATACGAAGAGTTTTGGATTACGACGAACAGAATAGAAATAAATGGTCTAATTAACAATTACTCGCTCAACAGCTGTAGACGCTAGCTCCCCAGACAGCAAACTGGTTCTGTCCAGATCCGCTGTTCTGAAATATTCCGTTTCTGAGATTTTCGGTGACGCTGGGCGGAGCATACATGAATATTTATGAGTTCCCTGTTTTGCGTTAAAGCGACTCTGAAAATACTAGTGCGTTGAAACTGAAACATAAACGATTTTCAAAAAGGTATGTTTTAGCGTAGAATGCCATTATGCTTCGTTTATTGTTGTTTTTATTACTATTGTTAATATGCATATAATTTATAGATTGGGTCATGGTTAGTGATTGTAGTAGGCCTAAAGATTTACCTGAGGTAGGCTATATGCTCCAAATGAGCCTACAATGAAGCAGTTTTAGAATATTCTTATTTGACATAAATAAGAGTCCTTAAAATGTATAGCTTAATAACTTTGCCGAAATGTAATAAAATGTATGATGATTATTCTGTGTCATTCTTAATCATTCAAAAAATGTTTTTAATAACAAAGCAAAAGCTGAATGTTTTTTTTATGCACACATTAACTGGAATATAAACATTCTTAATCTCTGCATTTATTTATATGCCCCCAAAATTATACATTTAGTAGATAAAATGCACAATATAGTTAAAAAAATGTCTTTATAAACTTTATTTTTGTCTTTAATCATATAATGCATTGTGGTGCACTTGAAAATCATTTTGACTCAAATGTGTATCGGTAAAGTTTTGAAATCCACAACCTTGCAGTACTTTAAAAATGTTTTGCTTATTTTCTACAAATTATAACAATTAAAATATTTCAGAACACCGGCCCACATCACTCGCTGGCTTATGAAAGTGACACAATGCAATATAATGCGAAGTATGGTTATGTAGATAGTTATGCAGTACCTTGATTTATATATTCACATTATATATATATATATATATGTATATATATATATATATATATATATATATATATATATATACAAATATATTGCATGAGGTGAGTAAAAGTGGTTGTGTATAACTTATATGTTAACATTAAATGCGATGTTTGATCATTTATTTATCCATGGTACGTTAAATTTGAATAATTTGTAAATAATTGTTAAGATTTGTTAATTTTATTGTTCTTTGTGGATTGTAACAGTACACTCTGTACATGGCTTTAGTTCGTAGATTTGATTTTACAGAGGTATGCCATTACATTTGTTATTTGAACAGACATGCATGATTATTCTGTGTGTATATTATTATTATTATTATTATTATTATTTTTCAGGATGACATGCCTGTGATAAGGAGCTGGTGGTGTTCCAGCAAAGCAGGTTATTTGTGCACATACAGGACATTCATTAAGAACTAATGAATGTAGTAATATATTCTAGATATATTATAGTTTTATCAGTCCTTCCTTAACCACAAATGCTTTGCTGCTTGTAAACGCCATTCTCTGTCAACAGCTCACATTGGCGAAAAAAAATTTATTATTGCAAAAGGCAGTACATGCGATAACTGAATTTGTGTTTTTTAACAATGTGTAGGTTTGTGTTCTTTTGTAAGGAAGATACAAAATGAAATGCAATGAAATATAATGTAGGACTAATTTATTGGCGAATTAAACATTCTATTTTCATCTAAAGACACAAGTTTGATGCAAGTAAATTATATATAGTGATGACCTTATTTTGCAGAGTGTGTTTGTGAGAGAGTCTTGTCTGGTTTAAACCTGTCATGGATCAATATAACACTAAAGTCTCCAGTAGATGGCAGCAAGTCTGCACCTTATTATGATTGTAGTATAACCATCGACTATAAAAACAGGTTTAAACCTGTCCTGGATTAATAAAGTCTCCAGTAGATGGCAGCAAGTTATAATATCTGCACAAAGGAGACATCGATCAGCTGCTTGATCTCATCTTTAGAGAAAACTGTTCATTTTACACTTGAACCATGTAAGTATTATTATTAGAAATTAAGATAACATCAGAAAACATTTCTAGCCCACCCCAACACTTATCAACAATAGCAATCATAAATGGTGACTAATAATTATATATGTTTTGTATTTAGCTTTTTTCATATTCCATATGACTTCACACTGGACAAATGCAGCTAAGATGAATACATCTAAATATTGAGTCAAGTAATGAATGAATGCATGTGTTAATGAAACAATTAGATTATATTTTATTTACTGACAACAACAGAAGACATGAATAAATGAGTAAAAGAATAAATAAAAGCATCACAATAAATAAATACAAGTCAACAACAGATGAAACAAAGCTTTATTCAAACACTGTTCTGTTTCTGAAAGTGTACAGACGGTGACCCCACATCTGTCCATCAGGTCCTGAATCTGATCATGATGAGAGAGAGACATCGAGTCCTGTCTGAGTCAACAGAGAGGATGAGGAGGACCATGATGAAGAGCAGGAGAACATGTGCTGCTGTGTCTGCTCTCCATGAGCACACGACCTGTGCAACACTTACACAGAGTGAAACACTTTATATCTCATGTTATTGCTACATTTAATGTCATATTTACAGCTGCATGTTAATTTGCTAAAGCTTCATTACTTCTGTGCTGTAGTGAAGTGGACTGGTCAGCAGAAGGTTGCTGGATCAATCTCTGCAGTCGTCTCCACCAGATGCACACGTCTGAATCTCACGAGAACTAGTGTAAATCTACTGCTCTTGAGGATTCAAACATACTCATTCACTCGCCTACTGCTCTCTGCACACTATATAGTAGGGAAGTATGCCATTTCAGACGCAGCCGTTGTCTTATGAACAGACACTGAATCATTGACTCAAAAGATTCATTCAGTAACAAAATACTCAGTGGTGCTCGGAGACGCACGATTGGTCTTACTCTGGCTTTGTTAAAAGTGTTTTCTTGCCGAAACGGAGATAGACAGCATTGTGACTAATATAACACACTCACACTGTAATACTAGTGTATCTTTTGTTGAGCTATTGTAGAAAATCAATTCATTTTCAATCGTGCTGACATTCAGGAAAGCAACACCAGAAATTACTTTACTATTATGACATAAATATTAAAAACAAAATGTCTTAAAGGGCATTTTTGCCTCATATCTTGAATTATATTGTAATCTGATATCCTTCATCCGACACTTTTTTTTTGCAAAGTTATTAAATGTAAGTTGCACATTAAATCAACAGTTAGGATATTAGTTCACGATAAATATTGCACACTCCTGACTCATTTACTTTCTCCATCCGAAGCTGTCCCGTGTGTCACAGTGTCATGTAATATTAGCCACAAGCTGTGATTAAACAAACCTGTCAGCGTTGAGACAAAACCTTTTTTCCATTTCTCCTAAAATATCCTGTCAGCCCTTCTGGGTCAAATGTCTTCTTTTGGACATGTTTAAAATCGCCAGAAAATCGCCAATAAATTATCTTTATCACAATATTATTTCATCAAGCCTTGTGTTCAACTCCATATTTATACTGAAAATAAAAGTAGCTGTGATCTTATTCTAGTTAGCGGCTCTGAAATCGAGTGACAGCTGATTGGTTGATTCACAAATGTCTTCACACACAAAGTGCTTCATATTCAAACACAGTTTAGATTAACACTCATATAACTGTATTGTCTGTGTGAGAGGAATCAAACAATCAAATCCTGCGATCGTTTACTCTTCCTCAGCCTGAACAAGTGTTTTTTTTCTGCTGAACAGTAAAAAATTTTTTGAGAGCGAACCGTTGACGGCACCCATTGACTTCTATGCTACAGGAAGAAATACCATGGAAGTGAATGGGTACCATCAACCGTTTGGTGTTTAAAGCATCATCTTTTTAGCCTTCAGCAGAAGACAGAAACTCATACAAAAAATATACAATTTTGACATTTTATCTTAAAAAATAAATATTCCTAACTAGTAATTCCCAAAGACACCAACTATGTGTCATTGTTGTTAACTAAGACTGAAACTACTAAAAACTGTTTTCTGTAATTGAAATAAAGCTAAAGTAAAATGATATAGATAAATCGTGTAAGCTACTACTAAATATTGTAGAACCTTAATTTTCTGTAAAGTTGCTTTGCAATGATTTGTAAAGTAAAAAGCACTATAAATTAAATGAAAACAGTACTAAAATTAAGGTAGTAACTTTTTACAAAAAAGTTGAAATGCTAAAATTATTTCAACTGACATAAACATAAAGGCTAAAAAAAATAATAATAAAACTAATCCCTAAACCTCAAACTGCAACCATGAGGCTAAAAGCTATGCTATGTGTCACTCTGAGTAAGTGCTGTAACAGTTTATAAAGACCTTGATGTTGTTTGGACGCCAGAACCGTGTGTGTGTGTGTGTGTGTGTGTGTGTCCACCTGGATGTTCCCGTGTTTGGCTCCTGGGATGATCTGAATCCTCTCAAAGTCCCTCCCCAGGATGATGACGTCACAGTCAGAGTAGTACGCCTGTCGCACGAGCCCCGGACAAAACAACACACACAGTCTGACACTGATAATCACAGAGAGTTCTACATATCATCTGAATCTAATGTTTTGCTACATTTTTATTTATTTTTTTAAATCGAGGAATCAGAGTTTTAAATGTTTTCATTTCCGGTTAATAATCTCTGCTGCTGCTGTTACACTCACAGTCACGAACAGATTGAATCATCTGGACTTTTTGAGTCAAACATTTTGGCAACATTTTTTAGCATTTTTATTTTATATTATTTCTTAACATATCAGACAATATCTGCCTTCATTTTGCATGCATCTTGTTTACTCTCACTTATAAACTTTTTGTTGCTCTTTTTGTTGTGTTGTTTTTATCCTCATTTGTAAGTCGCTTTGGATAAAAGCATCTGCTAAATGAATAAATGTAAATGTAAACTTATCAAATTATGGCTTCATTTCCTTACATGAATATCGAAATATTCAACTCAAATAAACACTTGTATGATGCAGTATTAGAATTAGAATTTAATTTGGGGTCCTGAAATACCCTGAACACTGTCTGAGGTTAAGATGACCATTGCTACATAAATAAAATAAAAATTGAAACTCATCCTGTTTTGTTTTAATTTTCTCTTACTAAATTATACAGTTACTGATGCTATGGACTGTGGGATTACTAACTGACTATTAACAAAAATCTGTCTCTAAACCTCTTTTCTCTTTATTAAAAGTTGATCTAGACAAGTACATGATAGAATCAAATGTTTTGCAAATCCGGTCGAAAGACCTGATCTATGATTCACGAAACGTGCTTCGGAGTCCCGATCTGAATCAAATGTTTTGTGAACTCGCTCCGAATCTCAAGTTATTTTCCAGTGAAAGCGCTATAGCGTTCATTCGCTTGCCGAAAAATGAAGGAGACCAAAAGTAATCCGATGTGTATAGTGTGCCTTTTTGTGTTCTAATTGAAAAAAAAAAAAAAAAGGGGGGGTTGAAATTGGGCTATACGGCGAGAGGCGACAATTACTGACATTATTGTAAAAGATAGCAAGTGTAATAAGTGTGTGGTGTTTTTTTTTTTTTTTTTTTTTTTTGTAAAGATGACGTAGGACTGATTTATTGGCGTACTAAACATTCTACTTTTGTGTAAAGACACAAGTTTGATGCAAGTAAAATATATACAGTGATGACCTTATTTTGCAGAAGTGTGTTTGTGAGATCAGCAAAATGGTCCTTATTAACCATGAAAATCTTTATTTATTAATTGCTCTTTCCTCTTGTCTGGTTTAAACCTGTCATGGATCAATATAACACTAAAGTCTCCAGTAGATGACAGCAAGTCTGCACCTTATTATGATTGTAGTATAACCATAGACTATAAAAACAGGTTTAAACCTGTCATGGATTAATAAAGTCTCCAGTAGATGGCAGCAAGTTATAATATCTGCACAAAGGAGACATCGATCAGCTGCTTGATCTCATCTTTAGAGAAAACTGTTGATTTTACACTTGAACAATGTAAGTATTATTATTAGAAATTAAGATAACATCAGAAAGCATTTCTAGCTCACCCCAACACTTATCAACAATAATAATCATAAATGGTGACTAATAATTATGTTTTGTATTTAGCTTTTTTCATATTCCATATGACTTCACACTGGATAAATACAGCTAAATATTGAGTCAAGTAATGAAACAATTAGATATTTTATTTACTGACAACAACAGAAGACATGAGTAAATGAGTAAAATAATCTTGAGGATTCAAACACACTCATTCACTCGCCTACTGCTCTCTGCACACTATATAGTAGGGAAGTATGCCATTTCAGACGCAGCCATTGTCTTATGAACGGACACTGAATCATTGACTCAAAAGATTCATTCAGTAACAAAATACTCCGTGGTGCTCGGAGACGCACGATTGGTCTTACTCTGGCTTTGTTAAAAGTGTTTTCTTGCCGAAACGGAGATAGACAGCATTGTGACTAATATAACACACTGTAATACTAGTGTATCTTTTGTGTGAGAGGAATCAATTAATCAAATCCTGCGATCGTTTACTCTTCCTCAGCCTGAACAAGTGTTTTTTTTCTTCTTCTGCTGAACACTAAAGATGTTTTTTTGAGAGAGAACAGTTGACGGCACCCATTGACTTCTATGCTACAGGAAGAAATACTATGGAAGTGAATGGGTACCATCAACCGTTTGGTGTTTAAAGCATCATCTTTTTAGCATTCAGCAGAAGACAGAAACTCATACAAAAAAATATACAATTTTGACATTTTATCTTCAAAAATAAATATTCCTAACTAGTAATTCCCAAAGACACCAACTATGTGTCATTGTTGTAAACTAAGACTGAAACTACTAAAAACTGTTTTCTGTAATTGAAATAAAGCTAAAGTAAAATGATATAGATAAATCGTGTAAGCTACTACTAAATATTGTAGAAACTTAATTTTCTGTAAAGTTGCTTTGCAATGATTTGTAAAGTAAAAAGCACTATAAATTAAATGAAAACAGTACTAAAATTAAAGTAGTAACTTTTTACAAAAAAGTTGAAATGGTAAAATTATTTAAATTGACATAAACATAAAAGCTAAAAAAATAAAATAATAAAACTAATTCCTAAACCACAAACTGCAACCATGAGGCTAAAAGCTATGCTATGTGTCACTCTGAGTAAGTGCTGTAACAGTTTATAAAGACCTTGATGTTGTTTGGACGCCAGAACCGTGTGTTTGTGTGTGTGTGTGTGAGTGAGTGTGTGTGTGTGTGTGTGTGTGTGTGTGTGTGTGTGTGTCCACCTAGATGTTCCCGTGTTTGGCTCCTGGGATGATCTGAATCCTCTCAAAGTCCCTCCCCAGGATGATGACGTCACAGTCAGAGTAGTACGCCTGTCGCACGAGCCCCGGACAAAACAACACACACAGTCTGACACTGATAATCACAGAGAGTTCTACATATCATCTGAATCTAATGTTTTGCTACATTTTTATTTATTTTTTTTAAATCGAGGAATCAGAGTTTTAAATGTTTTCATTTCCGGTTAATAATCTCTGCTGCTGCTGTTACACTCACAGTCACGAACAGATTGAATCCTCTGGACTTTTTGTGTCAAACATTTTGGCAACATTTTTTAGCATTTTTATTTTATATTATTTTTAACATATCAGACAATATCTGCCTTCATTTTGCATGCATCTTGTTTACTCTCACTTATAAACTTTTTGTTGCTCTTTTTGTTGTGTTGTTTTTATCCTCATTTGTAAGTCGCTTTGGATAAAAGCATCTGCTAAATGAATAAATGTAAATGTAAACTTATCAAATTATGGCTTCGTTTCCTTACATGAATATCGAAATATTCAACTCAAATAAACACTTGTATGCAGTATTAGAATTAGAATTTAATTTGGGGTCCTGAAATACCCTGAACACTGCACAGAGGTAAAGATGACCATTGCTACATAAATAAAATAAAAAAATTATAACTCACCCTATTCTGTTTTAATTTTCCCTTACTAAATTACACAGTTACTGATGCTATGGACTGTGGGATTACTAACTGACTATTAACAAAAATCTGTCTCTAAACCTCTTTTCTCTTTATTAAAAGTTGATCTAGACAAGTACATGATAGAATCAAATGTTTTGCAAATCCGCTAGAAAGACCTGATCTATGATTCGCGAAACGTGCTTCGGAGTCCCGATCTGAATCAAATGAGTCGCGAAACGTGCTTCGGAGTCCCGATCTGAACAAATGAGTCGCGAAACGCGCTTCGGAGTCCCGATCTGAATCAAATGAGTCGCGAAACGCGCTTCGGAGTCCCGACCTGAATCAAATGTTTTTGAACTCCGAAGCCCCGATCAAATGAGTCGCGAAACGCGCTTCGGAGTCCCGGTCTGAATCAAATGATTCGCGAATCGCGCTTCGGAGTCCCGATCTGAACAAATGAGTCGCGAAACGCGCTTTGGAGTCCCGATCTGAACAAATGAGTCGCGAAACGCGCTTCGGAGTCCCGATCTGAACAAATGAGTCGCGAAACGCGCTTCGGAGTCCCGATCTGAATCAAATGTTTTTGAACTCCGAAGCCCAGATCAAATGAGTCGCGAAACGCGCTTCGGAGTCCCGGTCTGAATCAAATGATTCGCGAAACGCGCTTCGGAGTCCCGGTCTGAATCAAATGATTCGCGAAACGCGCTTCGGAGTCCCGATCTGAACAAATGAGTCGCGAAACGCGCTTTGGAGTCCCGATCTGAACAAATGAGTCGCGAAACGCGCTTCGGAGTCCCGATCTGAACAAATGAGTCGCGAAACGCGCTTCGGAGTCCCGATCTGAATCAAATGTTTTTGAACTCCGAAGCCCAGATCAAATGAGTCGCGAAACGCGCTTCGGAGTCCCGACCTGAATCAAATGTTTTTGAACTCCGAAGCCCCGATCAAATGAGTCGCGAAACGCGCTTCGGAGTCCCGGTCTGAATCAAATGATTCGCGAATCGCGCTTCGGAGTCCCGATCTGAACAAATGAGTCGCGAAACGCGCTTTGGAGTCCCGATCTGAACAAATGAGTCGCGAAACGCGCTTCGGAGTCCCGATCTGAACAAATGAGTCGCGAAACGCGCTTCGGAGTCCCGATCTGAATCAAATGTTTTTGAACTCCGAAGCCCAGATCAAATGAGTCGCGAAACGTGCTTCGGAGTCCCGGTCTGAATCAAATGATTCGCGAAACGCGCTTCGGAGTCCCGATCTGAATCAAATGATTCGCGAAACGCGCTTCGGAGTCCCGATCTGAACAAATGAGTCGCGAAACGCGCTTCGGAGTCCCGATCTGAACAAATGAGTCGCGAAACGCGCTTCGGAGTCCCGATCTGAACAAATGAGTCGCGAAACGCGCTTCGGAGTCCCGATCTGAATCAAATGTTTTTGAACTCCGAAGCCCAGATCAAATGAGTCACGAAACGCGCTTCGGAGTCCCGGTCTGAATCAAATGATTCGCGAAACGCGCTTCGGAGTCCCGGTCTGAATCAAATGATTCGCGAAACGCGCTTCGGAGTCCCGATCCAGGGCCGGCCCAAGGCATAAGCGAACTAAGCGGCTGCCTAACCTTTTTTTTTTTTTTTTTTTTTTTTTACTTTATTTGTTTTATTAATTAATTATTTATTTATTTTTACAATTAAGTAACGTAAACAAGTGATACGAAAGAATGAATAATGAACGAAAAAATGAATAATTAAAGACAAGAAAATTCTTATTTACAGACGACAACTGCTGTTGTGTCTGCTAGCGTTTGAGTCTTGTGCATAGACACCTCGCGTGCATTGACAATTCGCGCCAGCACGCAAGTGCGCATCACTGTAATAAATGATAAGCCATGTCACAAAAAGGATGTATCCCTCTGGTGCCGAAAAGAGAAAGAAGAAAAGGACATAAAGTTGGCTTGTCGTTGGATGTTCGAGAGTCTCAAATTTAGGGACCGTCTCTAAAGTTACTTGCGATATTGGTGTAAACTTTTCTAACGTCAGTAGCATTTGAGGAAAATGACTTACAGCCATAAAAACAACTGTAATTGTTCATCTAGGTGTCAGGTATAATGCACAATTCAATATAATGTTTCACATGGACTCAAAGGCAAATTTCAAGCTCAGTAGCATTTGAGGAGAAAGACTAGTGTATCTTTTGTTGAGCTATTGTAGAAAATCAATTCATTTTCGATCGTGCTGACATTCAGGAAAGCAACACCAGAAATTACTTTATTATTATGACATAAATATTAAAAACAAAATGTCTTAAAGGGCATTTTTGCCTCATATCTTGAATTATATTGTAATCTGATATCCTTCATCCAACACTTTTTTTTTGCAAAGTTATTAAATGTAAGTTGCACATTAAATCAACAGTTAGGATATAAGTTCACGATAAATATTGCACACTCCTGACTCATTGACTTTCTCCATCCGAAGCTGTCCCGTGTGTCACAGTGTCATGTAATATTAGCCACGAGCTGTGATTAAACAAACCTGTCAGCGTTGAGACAAAACCTTTTTTCCATTTCTCCTTAAATATCCTGTCAGCCCTTCTGGGTTAAATGTCTTCTTTTGGACATGTTTAAAATCGCCAGAAAATCGCCAATAAATTATCTTTATCACAATATTATTTCATCAAGCCTTGTGTTCAACTCCATATTTATACTGAAAATAAAAGTAGCTGTGATCTTATTCTAGTTAGCGGCTCTGAAATCGAGTGACAGCTGATTGGTTGATTCACAAATGTCTTCACACACAAAGTGCTTCATATTCAAACACAGTTTAGATTAACACTCATATAACTGTATTGTCTGTGTGAGAGGAATCAAACAATCAAATCCTGCGATCGTTTACTCTTCCTCAGCCTGAACTAGTGTTTTTATTCTGCTGAACAGTAAAAAATTTTTTGAGAGCGAACCGTTGACGGCACCCATTGACTTCTATTCTACAGGAAGAAATACTATGGAAGTGAATGGGTACCATCAACCGTTTGGTGTTTAAAGCATCATCTTTTTAGCATTCAGCAGAAGACAGAAACTCATACAAAAAATATACAATTTTGACATTTTATCTTAAAAAATAAATATTCCTAACTAGTAATTCCCAAAGCAACCAACTATGTGTCATTGTTGTTAACTAAGACTGAAACTACTAAAAACTGTTTTCTGTAATTGAAATAAAGCTAAAGTAAAATGATATAGATAAATCGTGTAAGCCACTACTAAATATTGTAGAAACTTAATTTTCTGTAAAGTTGCTTTGCAATGATTTGTAAAGTAAAAAGCACTATAAATTAAATGAAAACAGTACTAAAATTAAAGTAGTAACTTTTTACAAAAAAGTTGAAATGCTAAAATTATTTCAACTGACATAAACATAAAGGCTAAAAAAAAAATTAATAAAACTAATCCCTAAACCTCTGACTGCAACCATGAGGCTAAAAGCTATGCTATGTGTCACTCTGAGTAAGTGCTGTAACAGTTTATAAAGACCTTGATGTTGTTTGGACGCCAGAACCGTGTGTGTGTGTGTGTGTGTGTGTGTGTGTGTGTGTGCGTGCGTGTGTGTCCACCTGGATGTTCCCGTGTTTGGCTCCTGGGATGATCTGAATCCTCTCAAAGTCCCTTCCCAGGATGATGACGTCACAGTCAGAGTAGTACGCCTGTCGCACGAGCCCCGGACAAAACAACACACACAGTCTGACACTGATAATCACAGAGAGTTCTACATATCATCTGAATCTAATGTTTTGCTACATTTTTATTTATTTTTTTAAATCGAGGAATCAGAGTTTAAAATGTTTTCATTTCCGGTTAATAATCTCTGCTGCTGCTGTTACACTCACAGTCACGAACAGATTGAATCCTCTGGACTTTTTGAGTCAAAAATTTTGGCAAAATTTTGTAGCATTTTAATTTTATATTATTTCTTAACATATCAGACAATATCTGCCTTCATTTTGCATGCATCTTGTTTACTCTCACTTATAAACTTTTTGTTGCTCTTTTTGTTGTGTTGTTTTTATCCTCATTTGTAAGTCGCTTTGGATAAAAGCATCTGCTAAATTAATAAATGTAAATGTAAATTTATCAAATTATGGTTTCGTTTCCTTACATGAATATCGAAATATTCAACTCAAATAAACACTTGTATGCAGAATTAGAATTTAATTTGGGGTCCTGAAATACCCTGAACACTGCACAGAGGTAAAGATGAACATTGCTACATAAATAAAATAAAAAAATTATAACTCACCATATTCTGTTTTAATTTTCCCTTACTAAATTACACAGTTACTGATGCTATGGACTGTGGGATTACTAACTGACTATTAACAAAAATCTGTCTCTAAACCTCTTTTCTCTTTATTAAAAGTTGATCTAGACAAGTACATGATTGAATCAAATGTTTTGCAAATCCGCTCGAAAGACCTGATCTATGATTCACGAAACGCGCTTCGGAGTCCCGATCTGAATCAAATGTTTTGCGAAACGCTCTTCGGAGTCCCGATCCAGGGCCGGCCCAAGGCATAAGCGAACTAAGCGGCTGCTTATCTTTTTTTTTTTTTTTTACTTTATTTGTTTTTTTAATTAATTATTTATTTATTTTTACAATTAAGTAACTTAAACAAGTGATACGAATGAAAGAATAATGAACGAAAAAATGAATAATTAAAGACAAGAAAATTCTTATTTACAGACGACAACTGCTGTTGTGTCTGCTAGCGTTTGAGTCTTGTGAATAGACACCTGGCGTGCATTCCCAGCCGGCATTTCAACGTTGATTCAACGTTGAAACAACGTCCGGTACCATGGTTGAAACAACGTTGGATCAACGTTGAAATCACGACGTTGATTCACCGTTGAAATCGTGACGTTGATGTACGGTTGAAATCACGACGCTGATTCACCGTTGAAATCCCGACGTTGAATCAACGTTGAATAACCTTTCGATTTTGCAAATTGGATCAACGTTGAAATCACGACGTGGATTCACCGTTGAAATCGCGACGCTGTTTCACCGTCTTACCTGCATGACGGGTGAATTAGGGTTGTGCTGCAGACCTGGGATGAAAGCTGAATGAGGTGTCGATTTTGAAAAGTTAATCAGCGTTGATAACACGACGTTGTTTCCCCGTCGTACCTTGCACCGTGTATAAATACACCTAGATCCTAGTTGGCATTTAGATCAACACGGTACATGCAAGGCTAAAAATCTAATGACTGGCAGCAATGGCTTTACAAACAACTTCAATAAACTACCACATGCTCAAAATTGTCAAACAGCAGTTAAATTTTGGAAACATACTGTATAAAACAGATGAAAATAATCCCACACTTTATTATGCAGAGTATGCATGGAGGTAATGCTAAAAACAGGTAGTAGAACAATCCAAATACCATAATATTTAAAGGTTTTTGTGAAATAATTTGGCACATAAATGCATATTTTTTGCAGCACTTACAAGACAAACCCTTGTACCTTTATGACTGAAACCAGTGGATCTTTTATTTTGGTGGAAACCTACAGTTTCTGTCAAAAACATGTTTTAGTAATGTGTCTCATTACAAGAGTTGTGTACATTTGTGCCGTGAAAATGTGTTGCACAGTTCGAGCAGGGAACCTTCAACCAGTTGATTTCTAATGGGAACCTCCCTGGACTGTGTCTTCTTTACCGTGGGGAATGCAGAATGAGATTTCTACCGCAGGGCACTCTAAAATGTTAGAACCAGCAGCCTTAGTGTATACAGTGTGGTTGTGCTTCGGGAGATCCTTGAAAGTGTCCCAGCGCTCGGTCCTTTCTGACGCCGTCCCCTCCACTCTCTCCCACTTGTGCACTTTCTGTACCGTCCTGTATAAACATTTACATTTAATAATTTAACAGACGCTTTTATCCAAAGCGACTTACAAATGAGAACAACAGAAGCAGTCAGGTGTACAAGCGAATAGGGGTGTCACGATTCTCCAAATCCTCGATTCGATTGCGTTTTCGATTCTAAGGTCACGGTTCGATTCGATTTTCGATTTTTACATTTATACGCTTTAAAGCACAGATTGTCATTTTTCAAACTAGACTTTTATGTAATATAATATCCTACCTTTGTTTGCAATGTACCACATTACACTGTCAAATTTAAAACTTTTATTAACAACATAATGTAACAATAACTTATATCTTTAGTCAATTGAAAACTTAAAATAAACTGCCATCCAGTTTCTCTTTTGTAAGTGCAGTCACAAAAGATGACATTCAAGTTCATAACAAAACAAACAAAAACAATAAAAAATGACTAAACTAACCTTCAAATATTACGATGTATCTATTTAAAAGATTAAAGATAAAACACTTGTTAAACACTTCACTGTCATTCATTTAGATATATATATATATATATATATATATATATATATATATATATATATATATATATATGTATGTACAGTATGTGTGTGTGTGCATCATTACAGTCTGTAAAATATGTGTATCTCTTATTACAAGACTGCAATCACTAGCAATCAGAAGAATTCCAGTTAATCAAGTATCTACAAAAGATCTACTCTATAAACAATGCATTAAATTACATTAAAGACAAAAAAAAATTAAACAAGCAAAATAAATGATTACTCTCATGTATCTGGTCCACTGATGAAGTCATGGGTCAAGTCAAGTGAATTATTACTCATTTTCTAACAGGTGTCGAATACTGACTTTAGGAAAAGGGGAATAACCAATGACATTTGAGATAACTAAAACAGCAAGCCCCGCCCCACGACTGACAAAAATAAAATTGTTCGCGCGAGCAGAGGTGAGATGATCGAGCGCGAGGATGTGGGGAATGAGCATGCGCGCGCGAGGGCTTTTATTGCGCGCAGAGTACATGTCACGCACGCGCGAGAGTTTGAAATGAGCTCGCGGGCTCCCGTTTCTTCGCATCCGATTCAGTTTTCCTCTCGCGGAAGCCATATAGCGCGCGCCAGCATCAGTTGAATGCTCGGTTATTTTTGTCATTGATTTGCCGTCATACAACATGGGGGCGTGGCAGCATCGACGATTCCATTTTTAATTCGAAGTTCGAGACTGTGACTTAATTTCGATCGATTTCGATTTAAAATCGAAATCGTGACACCCCTACAAGCGAACAACAACAGGATACAAGTGCTATGAAAAGTCTCAGTTAGTCTAGTACAGAACGCATAGCCAGGTTTTTTTTTATTTTTATATAAAAGACAAGAAAAGAAGGAAAAGTCCTAGCATTAGTTGGTTAATTTCTGGTGAAAAGTCTTAAGAGTCTTAAGATGTTTCTTGAAAATGAGTAAAGACTCAGCAGTTCGGATTGAGATTGGGAGGTCATTCCACCAGCTGGGCACAGTCCAGGAAAAGGTCCTTGAGAGTGATTGTGAACTTCTTTGGGATGGCACCACAAGGCGTCGTTCACTTGCAGAGCGCAAACTTCTGGAGGACACATAAGATTTAACCAGTGAGTTTAGGTATGTTCACAATGTTTGACAATAACTTTGATATTGTGAAATATATTTAACTGAAAACTGAATGCAAAATAAATCACACAATATTATATCACAGTAACAGTGAGGTTGGAAACAAAGTGGACAACACTATTCATTAAACACTTATTTAATGTATTCAGATGAAAATGTACAATATTAACAAATTATTCACAAGCAGTGTTTTCAGAGCCCCCAGTTACACTGTTTTAATCAGAACAATAACATTACAGTGTAGAAAAACAAGTCAAATCAAATTAAGTACATTTTTATTAAACGAAGTACAATCAAAACCTATCACAAAAGGTCAAAGCATCTCTAGCAGAAGTGACAGTGCAATGTAGCAGATGAACAATTTCTTACCAATGTTTCAAGAATAAACTGGATCCTCGATGACTCTACAAGGGGAAAGAAGAAAGAGTTTACTGAAAAGTTCTTAAAAAGCAGGATTTCATATTATACCATTTCTTTAAACCACTGGTTCTCAAACTTTTTATACCAAGTACCACTTCAGAAAATATTTGTTATTAAATATTAAGTTGTACCATAATGACCAACATTACATTTCAGCAGCGTAGTAGGCCAAACTATTCAGCTACAGCTCTACAGTTAAAAAAATGAGGCAGTTTTATTCTAATAAGAATCTTAATTGTTGTCAGACACTTTACCATGGTAAATACAGTTTGAACATTAACACTACAACTGTGCTTACATACACAGGTAAATGAAAAAAAAAAGTTTAAATTAAAATGTAATTTTAAATGTAATTATGTAACAAAAGTTACAAAACTGTACTGTACTTTAACTGTAACATACTTAAATGTGCAAAAAAAAAAACTTTAAAGATTAAGTTAAAATATATTAACATTAATTAGTTTAATTTAGTGATTCACCTGCATAACAACTAGAGGGGGCCTGACACTTTGAGAACCATGGCTTTAAACAATCCTTTTTTTTTTTTTTCATTTTCATTAATTCATTAAAATTATATTATTTAAATACCGACATTTGCACTTATATGTTGCAGAAAACACTTTGAAACTATTATAAGAATACAAACATATATAACACACCTAATGCATGGGATTCATATCAGGAAAATATGGGAAAATCTCTAAAAGACAGACATTAACACATAACTTACCAGCAACACATTAGGTGAGCACCTAACTTGATCAGCTGTGATAAAGCAATGCAAAAATAGACACACGGGTATTTATTTATCTGCAGGTTACATGTCTTTTAAACTACCCATTTGTAAACTCTGGTAATACTTTACTATTTTCAAAAGATAATAAAGATAAAGTTAGCGATTTTCTTACCTCATTTTGACAGGATGTTTTCAGGACCTCGCAGAACACCTGACCCTTCTTGTGTTCACAGTTTTTGTTCTCCATTGACATGTCACGACTCAAATTCGCTCAAAATAAATAAAAAATGTACAGGCAAATATGAAATAATTCGGGACCGACCGAGCAGTCAGTTATAACGAGCAGCAGCTCACAGTTAGCCGCCTCACTCACAGAAAGACGACAATAACGGTCATATTTTTAAATGTAGAAAAGCGCGAACCGATTCATTGTCCAGTTTCCTGAATGACAGCCAGATTAACCAATCATGATAGAAGTAATAAAATAAAACTACCAATGGGAGTTGTTTCAGTGTGATAAAGCAGCGAAATGTATAGTTTTATTGTTGTTAATGATGATAATATTTAACATATACCTTTAGATTTTAGAATAGGTATCATGACTAAAATATTTTTAAATGCTATAAAAATAATAATTAATTTAAATAATTTAATATAAATAATTTAAAAGATTGTTAACCTTTTTCTGCCATTTAGCATTAAACATTTTTAACGTTGTTTCATTAAAACAACTGACCTTATTTCAACCATATTTCAATGTTGAAAGTTGGTCATGTGCTGGAAGTTTTTCAACAGTTCATCTTTAAACGTTGAATCAACGTTGTTTCAACGTTGAAACCACAACTGACCTTATTTCAACCATATTTCAACGTTGAAGGTCGGTCATGTGCCGGCTGGGATTACTCTGTTTTATATCTTTTACATTGAATATAAATTCATACCAACCACTGAGGGGAAGAACTTCACCATTCAAAAGTGTCTTCAGGCAGAGTCCAGCAAAGCAGGTTATTTGTCACATACAGGACATTCATTAAGAACTAATAATTACATGTGTGTGTACATGCAGAGGTATTTTAGTTATTACAGCTACATAGTTGTTCAGATGTGAAATTGGGATTATGTACAAGTACTATATTGGTCAATACTGTGGATTATTTCATATATAGCTATCAGTTAACATCAGCATCAAAGACATTTAAAAACACTTCAGCTTAATTCATTTTCAGACAGCAGCGAGTGTTTTAAATAACTTCTGTTTGCGATCTAATGTGGATTTTGTTCACCATATAAGACAGAAATATTTATATTCAATGTAAAAGATCTTCATGTGGATCATGCATACAAATATATACAAATATCTCACTGGATTATTACAATTAAAGGCAAAATGAATGTGTGGAAATGTAAACTAATATATAAACCTGACACACTACAACAAAAGATATAAATAATTGGCTTAAAACAATGTTTCAGTGTGAAAATACTAACATGCCTAATACTTCTGCACATACTGTATAATCACATTTTATTAGTGTTATTATAAAAGAATGAGTATGCAGTTGTGACAACAATCTATAGAGTTTAGTCTGTGTTTATATAATTTTTAATGACTTTTATATACAAGTATAAATAAACCTATGTATGAAGTTTTTCTGAAAGCGGCACAGTTTGCCTGGCTAGAGAGTAAGATTTCCCCCTGTTTAATGCACATTCTCCAGTTTAATTTTGTAGTACGAGGCTGTTAAACTTTTTTATTATTATCCTGTATTTTGTCTTTACACTATAAGTTGTGTTCGACTGGAAGAACGGATCGAGTTCAGATGAACAGAATCAGGGAACGCTTGCAGTGCACAGCCCTTTTCAGGTCAAACCCTCCAGAGTTCGGGGAAGAGGACGCCTGGTGATCTTCTGGGCTTGTGTTCACACAGGATTCTGTTCCAAGGATAGTTTTTTGGTTTTTGGCGTAATGAACCACATTGGTGTGTTAAGTTCATAGAAGGGGAAGAGAGAATGAACTGAGATCAGCTGGTTGTGATTTATTAATTGATGTCATTTAAAGTTCAACTTTGCAGTGTGTAGTGTTTTAATAAATACTATGTCAAACACGTGCATGACAACAGGTTTCATTCTTTTACATCGGTCATCGTTCGTATCGTTTCTCATATTTGATGGTAACATCATTTGCTATGCATTGCTTAAAGCAGGCATGGAGTCAATCTAATTAATGAATTCTTAATTTAGTTTGTGACAATTCAGTGTAATATTTCAATTACCAATGATTTTAGAAAGTGTTTAAAGGGGTGATTAAGTGTATTATGTTTTTATATAGAAGCGGGTAACTACATAAATTCAGGATTAATGAGGTTTTCAGTAGTGCAGTTCAGAAAACAAAAAGAGACGAGTGTTCTTACAGCTTGGCAAAATAATGAAGCTGAGCGGAGTTTGCTGCCTCCTTCTGGAGCTCAAAGATGAAAGTGTTCTGCGGCTGTCACGTGACCTGTGAAACCAAGCTGTGTGACGTCACTGACACTAGACAGAAACACACAGCACATCGAGTGATCTTTAGTGCAGTGTTATAGTTTTATCAGTCAGTATGTTATCGTTCATTATAATACTACTATTAAAAACAATGACACGTGAATGTCTGTGACTGAATGAAAACTAAAACACTTTGCCCTCTCAAACACTGTTCCCAAAACGATAAAAGTCCTTCCTTAACCACAAACAGTTTTGTTGCTTGTAAACGCCATTCTCTGTCAACAGCTCACATTGGCGAGAAAAACCATTATAAATTATTAAAAAATCACACAGTTATTGCATTTACTATCTTTTGCAATAATGTGCATGTCTGTTCTTTTGTAAGGAAGATTCTAAATGAAATGCAATGAAAAATAACGTAGGACTAATTTATTTGAATATTACACTTTCTATTTTTATGAAGAAAAAAAAACACAAGTTTGATGCAAGTAAATATATATATATGATTTAGCAGAGTGTGTTTTCGAGATTGCACCTTGGCTGTTTTAAACTTGTCATAGATAAATAAATATAACACTTAGGTCTCCAGTAGATGGCAGCAAGTCATTATGATTGTAGTATAACCACAGCAGGTTTAGTGAGACTGAAGTAAAAACGAAAGTGAAAGTATAATTCACACACAGCTGAGAGCTTTCAGAGTCTTTCAGAGAGAAAATGGTTGAGTCTCGAGGTGTTTATTGTCCTCTGCTGATTATTCTGTCAAAACAGATTGAGCTGAAGATGTGTGCTCTATCCGCTTTAATTCATACAAACATAAACCAATAAAACTAGAACTACAAAAAACTGGCTTAAAGTGCTTTATTTTTTGTGTAATTTTTTCAGAATAAATACGGTTTTAAAGCAGATTTACAAATAATAATGCACATTCTCTATTAAACAAACAAAAGCAACATATAAACCATAGAAAACTGTACAAATACACATATTTCCATGCACACTGTCTAATGCTGAATGCAGATACAGTTAACAAACATAGACTCCAGCTCAAATGTTCATAAACACTGAAAACAGTGTGAGCTGCTAGACTTTGCTCAGATCTGACAGATCCACCAGAAAATCCTGAACTGTGTGATGAACACATGATTTCTTTAGTTTCAGACTTTGATTTCATCCAGTCCGAGAGTTTCACACACGTCTGATATTTGGAGCCAGTTCTTGAACACATATTGTTTCTAACCGTTTCTGCAGTTGTGAAGTGTGTGCTGTTTCTGTTGAAGTGTTGGTGAGTTCAGTGTCCAGCAGTGAGGTCACTAATGTCCTGCACACCTCTCCGGTTTAATCAGAGTCTATGGGGCCCTCAGCAGACATCATTATGGGCCCTCAGTGCTTCTGGAGAGACAGCGCAGGTATAACCTCTGAGCAGACGCTTGTGTAACGTGACAGCAGTCAGAATCAGAGCCAGCAGAAGCACAACCACAGTCAGTGCAATCCAAGAGACGACAGCTGAAGAGAGAAGTAGAGACAGAGCACTTCTTTTAGTTTGACATTCACTCTTTAACAGATTTGTGAAGCTCTCGATGCCTCCTGTTTCACTCACCGTCACATTTAGTGGCATCAGTGTGCTCCAGTGTTTCCTTTGATTCTGTACAGAATATTGAAAGGTTAGTCTCACAGTTTAGTCTGAATTTGCTGTTTAAAGATAATATTTCTACACATCACTGAGTTTCTCTCACCTGTGATTGTGACTGTGATCAAGATTTCTCCTTCAGTGTCCAGAACTCTGTATGTTCCTGTGTCTCTGGCTGTAAAGTTACTAATGATCAGGTTTCCATCATTATCATCATTCATTCGGTCGCTCTGAACCCCGTGATCTCTCGTCCAAACCTCCTTCCACTCTCCACTAGAGTTTGTCTTCACTTTATCAGCATCAGACACCAGAACAGACATCTTTAGCTCCTCGCCTGTTTTCACAGAAATCTCATCTGAGGAGAAACAGAAAGATATTAATCATTATTATAATGCTGTCAATCAATCAAGACCATAAACACAGATTTATGATTGGTGACCAGATGTAATCATTTAAAGAAGCAGATGCTGATGTTTGATCAGTTTAGTCTTCACAGTGAATATGAGGTTGGTACTTCAGCTCTGTCTGATCATTAGTGTAATAGATATCCAAGAAGTATTTCCCAGCGTCACTGAAGATCAGATTCTTGATGACGACGTCACAGTTTCCTTCTTTAAACACTCGTCCACTACATTCTTCAGTCTCACACACAGATATGACTCTTGACCGAGTGAATAAATCAATCTGAACAATATTATCGTCCTCATGTTCACATCTGAGTGTGATGTTTCCTCTCTTTTCTCCTGACACAGATATAGAGGAGGTTTCTGCAAATAAAGACAGTAAATATCAATAGTATGTTGAGAACAGTATAAATCTGAAGCAGATATATCAGTGCAGTTGTAGTGAATTAATGATGAATGAACTGCACAGATACAGCAGTGATGCAGTGCGTGTTATTTCTGTAATATGATTGTAGATTTCCATCATCAGTCACAAATACTCACTAAACTGAGGGCTGTAAGTGATCAAACCCAGCAGCAGCAGCAGATTCACCCTGATCAGAAACACAAGAGATGATGGAATGAGACGTGTGGTTACAAACTTAAGAATCTGTTTAATGTATGCTGCATCACATGAAAAACTAAGATTATGTACATTGTGGATTCGATTTTGAGGTAAAGATGGAGACTTTCTAAGAAGATCAGGTCAAGTAGCCCAGGTGTCTGAGATAATGACCGATGGTCTTCATGCTCTTCCTGACCATTTGACTTGTTAAACTCAGCCACATCTCTGGGGTAATGTCAAAGTAGGTTTAGGTTAGGTTAAAATCAAAGAAAACTGGATTTTTAAATAAATCAGATGAACATATGTTCTTGTGTCTTGTGGAAAAAGAATAACAAAATTCTAGTGTTTGTTAAAAAATATTTCAATGTAAAAGTCACGAGAACCAACTGTTTCTGTCAGTGGTAAGTTTTCATTTAAAATACAGTATGAGTGAAACAGGGCCTGGGGGAAACCCTTCTCTAATATTGTGATTTGGGACTGCAATACCACTCGGTGTCACTTACACAGTAACGTGACTTCACATGAGTGCCGAACAGTGTTGCCAGGTGCGCGTTTATTCAGCGGAATTGAGCTACTTTAACTCTGCTGCTGCGACCCCAATAACATGATATTTATCCTCGGAGATTCGCATTAACATTTATTAATTAATTCGCAAGAACACAAAAAAAAGTGCATTTTGACCCCTGGAACGCGATTGGTCTAGTTTTGAGTAGCAATTAGGTGGGTTTTGTTGTAAAAATCTGGCAACCCTCACTTAACAGAAATAAAAACTTAGGTACCAAACCGCCCAATCGTGAGATTGTCAAAGGAGAATCGTCATGTCTCCCATCTCAGTGTATGCAGTATTACTGATGTTAATGTGTTCTGTTCACTGATATATAATAGAGAACATTTATAGATCAGAGGAGATTCTGTTGTATTTGTCTCGTCGAGTGAAGACACGGTGTCAACATTCATCATTCTCGTGACTTATTTTTTTAAATAATACATTTTCTACATTACTAAAGTGTAATCCTCAGATTGAGAATGATCGAGATTCAGTCAAACTAAAAGTCCCAAAACACAAGCAAGAGCTTTTAGAAGTTATTTTTACTTCACCGATCCGAGTAATCATGGTAGAACTACTTAACATTTATATTAATAATCCCACTGTAAAATTATAATCATAATCATCATCGTATCTACAGTAATGTTGAAACAGCAGAGACACACAATCCTTCACTAGGTTTAATTTTACACAAACAAATAAAATACTGGTATAACACAAAACACAAAAGTTGGCTCCATATAAGAAAACTTAAAAAAGTACACTTACATGATAAATGTTCTGCATGTATTTTAGTTTCAGGCATCCAAACATTGAAATCACATCTATACCACAGACGAGACTGATGTAGAAACACAAGTACACGTTTTACGTGATTGTCATTTGAGTGTTAGATTACGCAGGGTAAATAGTTTTCTACAGAACTCAGCAGATAAAACATGTGGAACTAACTCAACAGGAGGTGGGGTTTGTGGACTAAACGCATTAGCCGACAGACCGGGGCTTGTCATCGACACGCCCTAAGCGTCCAATCAGATGGATGGACTGTAGCCGACAGACCGGGGCTTGTCATCGACACGCCCTAAGCGGCCAATCAGATGGATGGGCTGTAGCCGACAGACCGAGGCTTGTCATCGACACGCCCTAAGCGTCCAATCAGATGGATGGACTGTAGCCGACAGACCGAGGCTTGTCATCGACACGCCCTAAGCGTCCAATCAGATGGATGGACTGTAGCCGACAGACCGAGGCTTGTCATCGACACGCCCTAAGCGTCCAATCAGATGGATGGACTGTAGCCGACAGACCGGGGCTTGTCATCGACACGCCCTAAGCGTCCAATCAGATGGATGGGCTGTAGCCGACAGACCGGGGCTTGTCATCGACACGCCCTAAGCGGCCAATCAGATGGATGGGCTGTAGCCGACAGACCGAGGCTTGTCATCGACACGCCCTAAGCGTCCAATCAGATGGATGGACTGTAGCCGACAGACCAATCAGATGGATGGACTGTAGCCGACAGACCGGGGCTTGTCATCGACACGCCCTAAGCGTCCAATCAGATGGATGGACTGTAGCCGACAGACCGGGGCTTGTCATCGACACGCCCTAAGCGTCCAATCAGATGGATGGGCTGTAGCCGACAGACCGGGGCTTGTCATCGACACGCCCTAAGCGTCCAATCAGATGGATGGACTGTAGCCGACAGACCTGGGGCATATTCAAGTTCAAAACGGTGCACAACAACGTTTTACTTTTTTTTTTTTTTTTTTTTTTATTAACAAATATGTACAGAACAAAACTGTTTGCCAGGGGTACAAACATTAAAATAAATAAGGTTACAAAGAGTATACAGAATAAACATTAGTTGCATAGAAATTTTTCTAGAATAGAATTTGTTTTTAAAGCCTTTGATTGTTTAAGATCATTGATGGTGGTGCTGTAATGAGATAGCTCTTGTAGAAATAGGTGAAATAATGGCTTGCTGTCAGTCCATTTTCTTTTATGAATGTGAAATTTTCCTAAAAATAAAACAAGTTGTACAAAAAAAATCAAGTCCTTTTCCAAATTAATGACCTCAAAGTAAAGAAGAACGTCCTTCTCCTGCAAATATAATGACTGTCCTGTTTTCCTTTCAATAAAATTTTGTACATCCATCCAGAACATTTTAGTAAACACACAATGATAAAACAGATGCTCAATAGTTTCTTCATTTGAGCCACAGAAAGTACATGAATACTCAATATCAATCTTAAATCTTTCTAACGTCTTTTTTGCCGGATATATTCTATGTATAATTCTGAAAGATACTTCTTTTATTTTATTGTTTAGACAGAATTTATTACTCATCAACCACATTTCTTTCCAATTAATATCCTTATAAAGAGATGTCCAAAATTTTTTAGCAGGAGGAACCATAACATTAACCAAAAGGTTTCTAATGTAATTACTCGAACATTTGTTTCTTGTAACATCTACACTTCCCAGAAAAATTTTGTTAACAGGAGCTGTCACAAAAAGCTCTGTTCTGGATCCAATCAAAAGCTGCAAAACATTCCTTGGAATAGCAGCAAAAACAATGTCATATTCTTTTGGTGTAACTGCAATATCAAATTTAGAAATAAATTCTTCAAACAATAACAATTGACCATCCGAATTCATAAGTTGTGAAACCAAAACAATACCATTATTAATCCAGTTTTTGTTGTACAAAGATCTGTTTTTATACTGAATACTCCTGTTATTCCAAATGTAATAATTTGTAGGTGAGAAATTATGTTTGTACACCAGTTTCCATGACAGCAGAGCTTGCTTGTGGAAATTAGCTAATTTTACAGGCAATTTATCAGGGTTATAGTCACACTTCAACACGAAGTTGAGTCCTCCAATTGAATTAAAAATGAATTTAGGGAAACAACAACGTTTTACTACGGTTTCCGGTGTCATGAGAAATCGAGTCCGCCCGAGAAATCGAGTCCGCTTAGGACCCGAGTGATCCCATTGGCTCAACGAACATTTAATGGGTATTATTTTTTAGCGCCTGATTACAATTCCTGCTAAATCGCGTTTTTATTTTTGTCGTTTGAACTTTGCTATAATGACCATTTATGTACTTTAAACTACATGTTTCATAGGCTAGTATATAGCCGACGCGCTTTAGGTTGTGAAATCAAACATTTCTCGTTTTTGTTTTTGTTACTCTCCTATCAGTATAGCATACAGCTACTCGATGTGTGTGTGAATTTATATTGTTAATCTAAATCATATAATATCGCAATTGCTTTTGCAGAACCGTGTTATTGTTGTATTATATACAGATATATTATTATTTTATGTAAAACGAATGTCATATTAATTTTACATGAAGTATGTCAGTATGCCTATTATATTTATATAGTGATACAAGGTATTTTTCCAGTTTGCGGAAGCATTGGAATGCAAGCTTGTATGTCTTTTAAATTCTCTCTGTGTATTTTCCTCTTCATTCTTTCTTCTTTTCATATGGACCATGAGTCTGAAATAAAGAGTAATAATAATAATAATAATATACCATTTAGTATAGTAAGTGAATAATGGTTGTTTGTGCACTGAAAGTAACTAAAAATACAGCTAGATAGTTTATATAGATAGCAATAATTGCTATATAATTATAACTTGCAATTATAATATAATTTTACACATTTTTTTTTACATATAAATGTTCAAGCAATATGCACACTATCAATGTAAGACATTTATACATTTTTCAAAATGCATAACATTTTCAAAGAATCTTTACAGAAAGACATACTGTTGTGTCTATATGGTCAAAAACACCCTGACTGTTTTAATAGTTGGTTCTAAATGCATTAGTCGTCATACATACAGAAAGCAAGACAAAGGCAACAGTGGTTAATAAAGAAAAATCTGTAAGATGTCGATACTGGAGTAAAAAAAACCTTTGGAGTAACCAAACTAACCAAAAACACTGGGGACCAGTTCTCCTCTGTATATTCAGTCTGAACATTTGGTAAAATATCATTTGTAGTTAACAGTGTTACTGCATTGATTCAGCTGTAAGGTTAGAGGTTAATTGTGCCATGTACAGGCAGCAACATTGTTTTCTCTGTGGCCCAGGTGAGGCATGCAGTGGGAGTGAAGAGTGCTAAGGTGCAGTCATCCATTCATAAATTCTTGCTTTTTTGCTGAAACTGGAAACAGTTCATCCTATGTGAAGTCCATTGTGGAAGATTGGGGAATCATCAGTCTCAACGTAACTCGAGAGCGTCTCGGGACAGGGCTTCTGTGGTAAAGAAAAATATAAAAATGTTTAGGAACTGTAGTATAATAACAATTTTTTTCCTCTCTGCCTTTGTAATATACAGTATGCTGGGAGAATTTCTTGACATCATACAGAACGGGTTCAGAATACAACAGAAGCAGGAAACATCAAAAATCACTGTTAACCGTAGAGCATCGGTTTACAATTCTTGCAAAAATCAAGTTATGATTTATGTGAATATTGTTATAAAAACAATCAAACAGACGTAAATGTAATCTGTTAAACTCAGTCTATTTTGCATTCAAACATTGCTTTAAATAAAGAGGCAGGTGATTTATTTGAGCAGAGCTTGTTTTCTGCGCCTGTGCGCAAGTTGTACCTGGGTACAAAATGCAAGACTTAAAGTTCTCCGGCACCGTGCCGGATTTCCGGCTCGCAGCGTTTGGCTGGGAAATTATTATTATTATTATTTTTTTTTGTTGTTGCAAAAAACAGATATACAATAAGGCAATACAAGATAGTAATGAGATTCACAAGAACAGAGCACCAAAACAAAAGATGAAGAAATAAGAAAACAGAATAATAATAAAACATGAAAAAAAAAAAAAAAAGGAATTATATAATAGGGTCTTCTAATAGATTAACTTTCTGCAATAAACCAAACAGTCTTCTTCCTGGTTTAGATTTTACATGTCTCACAGATTTACAGTACATCCAAAATTCCTTTTGAAAAACAGAAAACAATGGCTTTGTTTTAAGGCACTTACATTTATGAATATAAAATTTGCCCAAAATGAGAATATTATTCAGAACGACATGAGTATGTACATCTTCAATTATTAAACCAAAAATTATGTCATTTTTAGAAAACTGAGAAGACAGTTTGATTGAAACTTTAAGCCACTCGAATGTATCAGACCAAAAGGCTCTACTGAATGAACAGTCAAAGAATAAATGTACAGTTGTTTCAATATCAACATCACAAAAGGTACAATTATTGTGATCAATATTGAATCTATATCTAAGAAACTCTAAAGATGGGTAGACATCATCAAAAAATTTAAAGTGTACTTCCTTGGCTTTGGGGGGTATAGGGAAGGAGATATACATGGTTCTTAATTTAAAAATAGAGCTCTTGGGAAAAAGATTATTAACATTATTTCGACTAGCTTGATTTGGAAATTTATCTTGGGTCAATAAAGTCCTTATTAACTTATTTGGCAGGCGGTTACTAATGAAATCTTGCCCATTTATTATCAAAGAAGGTAAATGAAGAGCTTTAGCCAATGTGTTACTTACCAACAATACAAAGGCCTTTGGAATACAGTTCAATACTCTGTTATATTGCTTGTAATCACAATGTATACTATAGAAAGTACTTTGATCCAAAAAATAACCATCTTTCCCTAGCAGGTGAACAACAGACCAGACACCTCTTTTCCACCAATCACTTATAAAAAGCGACTTATTCCTAAATAAAATGTACCTATTATTCCAAATAGGTGAATTATGCATCTTCCAATATAAAAGAACCTGTTTGTGATATTCTGATAATTTGAGATGAAGTTTTGGTATTGAAAAATCACATCGTAATAAGAATTCTATTCCACCAACACTTTCAAAGATATTTCTAGGGGCGCAGAACCAGAAACTGTCATTATTTGTTAGAAAATTTTTGAGCCAGTTTATCTTGAAAGTTCTATTCATACAGTCAAAGTCTATGGCCTGCAATACCCCTTCTTTGTAATCCTTCACTAGTGTCCCTTTTTTAACATAATGAGCTTTCCTCTTCCAAATGTAATTAAAATTCATTTGATTAATTAACTTAATTTTCTTATTAGAAATGGGAAGGGATCCTGCAGGGTAAATACATCTAGATAGAGATTCCACTTTTGTCAATAAAATTCTTCCAAATATAGAAATATCTCTCTGCATCCATCTATCCAATCTGGCCTTACATTCATCAATTATATTAGATATATTAAGTGATTCACGTAGTTCTTTATCTTTGGTAATTAGAATACCAAGATATTTGATCCTAGATTTAACTGGTACATTGCAAATTTGTGTGAGCTGAGATTCTGTCAATGTCAATATTTCACATTTACTTAGATTAAGACATAAGCCTGAGGCATTAGAACAATTATTAATAACTTTGAGAGTTTTTGGAACCTGATCAGAATTCTTTAGAAATAAGACTGTGTCATCAGCTAATTGACTGATCACTATGGAATCATCAAAAACCTTCAAATGCTCAATGTCAAAGAGTTGGATTTCAGCAGCCAAAATAAAAAGTAAAGGCGAAATTGGACAGCCTTGTTTAATACCTCGGCTTATATTAAAGCGTGGAGTGCTCCCTTCAGTCAATGAAACAGAACAATTTGTATCCCGATATAAACTACCAATTATACTTCTAAATTGTTTCCCAAACCCATACAATTCTAAAGCTGCAAAGATAAAAGGGTGTTCGGCCGTGTCGAACGCTTTGTAGAAATCAAGAAAAAACATGATACCGTCGTCGTTAATCTTGTCTTTATAATCAATCAAATCAAGGACCAAACGTAAATCATTATGAATCGATCTACCCCTCATAAACCCTGACTGCGTATTACTTATAATCTGAGATAATCCGGTTTTCAAACAATTAGAATAAATGTGTGCTAACAATTTATAATCATTATTTAATAATGTAATGGGCCGCAAATTATCTAAAAATTTAGGATCTTTGCCTGGTTTAGGAATGAGAATTATAACCCCTTGCTTCATAGTATGGGAAAGTGAAAGACATTCAGTAACCTCTGTTAAACCCTTGAATAAAATACATTTTATAGAATCCCAAAAAAATTTGTAAAAGTTGGCCGTTAAACCATCGGAGCCAGGAGATTTGTCAGAGGGTAAAGATTGCAAAGCATTCTCCAACTCCTGTAACAAGATTTTTGCATCACAAATCTCTTTAAACTCCAAACTGATTTGTGGAATAAATGGCTTAATACTCTCAAAAAAAGCATCTGCATTAATTTGAGAAAATTTCGATTTATATAAGTTACTATAAAAGGAAAATATTTTTTGTGCAATATCATGAGCGTTCGAAGATTCATTGCCATCGATAATTAAGGATCGTATATTATTTTTCTCCTGCCTGCTCTTTTCCAATCTGCAGAAGTACGCTGAATTTCTCTCCCCCTCTTCTAACCATTTGGCCCTTGAACAAATATAAGCACCTTTCGCCTTTTCAACATAGATAGTATCAAGTTTGGATTGTAAGAATAAAAGCTTTGTTCTATCTGAATCAGTAGACTGACTATTACTGCAACATTCACTTATCTCTCTAATAAGATTAACTTCTTCTAAATGGGTCGATTTTTTTAGCTGTTTACCAAAGGAAATGGAATAACTAGGAACTCTAAATTTCAAATATTCCCATTTATTAATATTTGAGGAGAATTAAGAATCTTCAGTCACTTCTGTAACAATATTTTTAACTCCTTGACAAAAGGCCTCCGAATTAAGAAGATTGGCGTTAAATTTCCAATATCCCTTATTACGACGCCGTGCAGTCAGAGACTTTAAATTTAAACCAATCATGCAATGATCAGAAATTGGTGCGGGGGATATGAAACAATCTAAAATATGTTCCTTAATGTGGAATGAGATAATCCAGAAGTCCAATCTTGATTTGCTTGACCCATCTGGTTTTAACCAAGAATACTGACATAAATTGGGATTCAAATCTCTCCATGGATCAAACAGGTCAAAAGAATTACAAAAATTACATAAAATAGGATTATAGTGATGGCTATTAAATTTAGATGGAAAACGGTCCAACCAGTCATCCTGCACCATGTTAAAATCCCCTCCTAATATAATATTGTCTGTGGAATATGCAAGTTTCAGGCCCATTATAACTTCAGAAACTTCTGATAGCATTTCCCTGTTTTGATTAGTATTATTGTAACCATATATGTTCCCTATAATAAACATGTCATCAATGGAAAGCACAAAAATGAGCCAGTGACCATTGTCACTGGATTTATATACAATTACTTTTCCGGGGCAATTATAAAACAAAATGGCAACTCCCGCTGAACGATTAGTTCCATGACCAAATAAAATTTTGTCCCCCCACTGATTAGTCCAAAATTTCTCATCTAAAACACTTGAGTGAGTTTCTTGCAACATATAACAGTGTGCCTTTTTACCTTTACAGAATAAGAAAAGAGCTTTGCGTTTCACGCTATCTCGAAGACCCCAACGTTGAAAGAAGAAAAACAGAAATCTGATTTTAAAGAGAACATTTGAACAAGAATAAAGTAAATAGGAACGAATTAACTTTGCTGTGAAAGAAATGCTTAACGTCCCTTAAACAGACATTATAGAGTCCTTCTTAAGTTCCTTATTAAAGACATAGGACTGCCGCGAAAATCTTAAGTAGTAGAGATTCTTTTGCCATCGATGTAGCCATATGGACCTCTAAAATAAGCTCGGTGACCTGCTTCTCTTGCCTGCTTTATCTGCAGCCACAGTAGTGCTCTTGCCTCCCTGTCGACTGGAAGGATGTGCTCGGCGAAACTGATGCTCAGATCTTTACAAACTGAGGAATTCTTCGTAAGACGCCAGAACTCATCTCTGTAGTGCCTCATTGTGAATTGGATAACCACCTGTCGGTTTCGCCCCATATCCAACTTTCCCACGCAATGTACCGAATCCACCATACTTTCCAATTTTGTGGACCACTGTGGCTTGATCTTCGCCATGATACCAAGTACCTCGTCCCGTGTTCTTTCTTCTGTTTTCTCTTTTAAACCGCGAAGCTTGAGATTCCAGCGTCACTTGTAACGCTCCAGATCCTGAACCCGCTCCTTAAGCGCCGCATTATCCTTTGCCATCTTAGACACTTCTTTTCCAAGGTTACTCAACGCAGATTTGCAGTCTTTGATCTCCTTTGCATTAAATTCAACACCTTTTGCCAGTTCAGCAATCATTACCGTATTCTGCTTTAGTTGCGTCCCGAAACCCTCCATCATGGCTGTCAGATTATTTATGGCATCAAGAATGGCGGCATTGGAAACCTCAGGCTGACCATCCCCTTTTACTTTTTTTTGAGGTACTGGAATTTTAGTAGGTGTAGATTCCAGAGGTCTCCTTATACTCACTGATTGAGTTTCCATCATCTCTTCACTAGCAGGGACAGCGTAGTCATGAGACATTAATGTGTGTGCACCCAAAGAATCATCACCTGCTGCAGCTGTCTTCGGTTTCGGCATATTTTTTGTTTAAAGAGTCCTAAAAAACCACCCAACAGTATACAGTTATGCACCTTAATTACACATGCAGCCGAATCAACTAAATAAACGAAACCTGAAGGACATTCAATGCAAAAATTTGGGACTAATGATCAGAGTCACAACAAAATATGTGTGCTCAGTTCGCCATCTTGCCGAAAACCGGGAAAAAAAATGTATCCTACATTTAAAAAAAAAATCAGGAAAGGGGAGAAAAAAAACGCCCACACAAAACTTTTTCTCTGGTGGTATAAATAATGTAACAATTTACTGTTTTTAAACATTAAAATACACTTTTCTTTCATAGTTCTTCAACAGGTACGCAAACAATGTCATCATTTCTCACTTTATTCTCAACAGGTAACGCTACAATCAAACACAACAGGTAAGTATCCACAAAAGTATACAGCTAATCAACAAACATGCAAAATATCAAAATCAGTTGCACTGGAAATGAAGCCATAAATACACTGCTTAATGACAGTTTGTCCTCCTCGTCAATTCCCTGCCTTCATCATCACAGTTATGTTATACATTGCATGGCCACATAACATTACATAACCGAATTAAGCTAGCTGCTGAACAATATCCCAATAATAGCAATTAGCATTTCGTTTCTAAAAAACGAAATATAATACCGAAAACACTGGACATGTCAACAAAAACGATAACAGAACTCTTCCCGTGTAAGTTCCCGCCTCCTCCGCACGAGCTGACCAATAACACCCCAAGAGAGGCGGGACTTAAGGCAGAACAGCCAATCATCAGCTGGTCACACTCAAAGCCGGTGTCAAGTTTGAGAGGCAGGGGGATGAGGCAGCCGCAGCGAGCGCAGACACAGAGCGGCTAGAGAAACGGAGGACGGAGCGACTGTAGTAAGGCGTTTGTGCAAAACTGCGGAAAAACTGCAGAAAACGTGTTTATGGCGGGTGGAATGTGACAGGATTACCTGCCGAAGTCGACAGTCGTGTACTTTTGCGTGTCATAAGAGTACGTCGCCTCAACAGACGCGTGACAAGTACGCCGCCTCAACAGACGCGTGATCAGTACGCCGCCTCAACTGACGTCACCTCAACAGACGCGTGATAAGTAAACCGCCTCAACTGACTGTGACACAAAATACCTCAAATAGAGTTAAATTAAATAATTTTTTGGTTTTACATTATTTTACTACAAATTATACACCATCAACAGAGCTGAAAATTAGTTGTATTTTCACAATAACATCAACATAAATTCACACACATTAATTATTAAACATTATTCTGATTTGTGCCATTCTGAGGTTTTACTTTTGATATATTGGTTATGTTAATAATTTTACTTAACACTCTGTTACGGTTCTCAGTTTGTCCTGTTTTCAGAGTCATGTCGACCATAAAATGTGCATATCAACCATTGAGCTAAATAATTTTGGTCAATAGAAGGTAATGAAAAGGTATTTTAATAAAATTGTTAAAGAAGTGTATTAAAAATTCAGGTGCATTTTGAAACACTTTAAATTGGGCTGTCACTAACGATTATTTTGTTAAATGAGCAATCTACTGATGATTTTTTTTTTTTTTTTGTAATACAGAAAAGACTTGAAATATTTGCTTAAACTGTAAATCTTTAAAAGTAGACTTAAAATATCTGTAACGATGAGGCAATAATTGGTTTAAATAAAACATTAAAAGCGAGTAATCATATGGTTTCACTGAACACTGTTAAAAAACATAAAGGAATGTTCATCTAAACAATAAACGTATGTACAATATGTAATGTAAATGCCTATAGAGGGCGCCAGCAGCCTAAGTGATTGAGCAAGTTTGCATATTTAGATCTATATTGGATGTAATCTTGTGTTGGCGTTTTATATATATATATATATATATATATATATATATATATATATATATTTCATATATATGAATGTTTTCAACATTTTAAGTCAACAGATGAACTTTGCAGATGAGTTTGTTGACTGAGCTGCAAGAGATGTGTTCCACATAACAGTGAAACAATGAATATTATTGGAAACATATAGGTACAATTCAGAAAAATGCAGGCTTTACAAAATGTTTAGCCACAAACTATGCTGATATAGCGAGAAATTCACTTCGACAAGAAATATCCACACATTGGAGGATAAAAAAAAAAATCTTAAAGGATTTTTAAAATTAAAAATCTAAAGTCTCAAAGTCTTAAAGGAATGGGGATCTTCATGTTGATCAAACTTTTTTTTAGAATAATGTATGGAGACGCAAATATTTAGCATGTCCCTTAAATATGTAACTTTTGGCCTGTAGGATAAACAATGATTTCACTAAAATTTAACATTTAATATACAACTAATTTTTCAGTTTTATGGCATCCCTTTTCCAGTTACATTTTTTTTCCGTCTTTTTGCAATTGACATTATTTCAAGCCACTGTTTGTACTGCTTGCTCATTTTCAGAAATAAAAGTACAATTAGTAATGATAAATCAGCATTGCTGTGTTATTGTATGTTGTGAGAAGTTTTCTGTGTCTTAAATTCATTAATGACAAACGCATTTGAAGTTTTGGGTTATTACAATACTAATCTAAAAATGTGAATAAAATTCAGAGTACATTTTGATTGGTATCAAACATTTAATTTGAAGACTTAAAAGACAACGTCAAACATTTCGAATTCAACAGAAAAAAAAAAAAAGAACAAGTATATATATATATATATATATATATATATATGTATAAAAAACAGAACAAGCCTTTTGATGACAATGCCTTTTATATATATATATATATATATAAAAAAACAGAACAAGCCTTATATATATATATATATATATATATATATATAAAAAAGGCATTGTCATCAAAAACATCCTAATATTTCAACATGAACAACCAAAATAAAAAAAAACTTCAGGCTAGACCAAAATGTGGGGACTGTACAATGCCCAAAATCATGTGGCTGCTGAAGCTATCATACGTGGCGTGTACTGGGAGCCTCAGAATTAGTCCACACGTATTTGCCTCTGGAAAAACTCTCTTCACACCGTTTACTGGGTCATGAAGGAATGCCAGTGTTTTGACACTTGTTTTGACAAGCAAAGGGCAATTGAAAGCCATTCATTTTACTGGATGAGGCCAACTGCTCATAAATTCCACCTAGGTCACACCTAAAGGACAAAATTTTGAGTCAGACTGTACTTGCATATTATTGAACCTTTGAATGATTCAAATGTATACAAAATACAATAAAAAAAATAACTTTAAAATGTAAAAAAAGTGTAAATAAGCAACAGCAATATCCAGAAATAAACAGGTGTAAATGTACAGGCCTACAACAAATATTTTTTTCTACAATCACATTCTGAACACTGAACATAAAAGCAATAACAAACTACAAAAAAATTTGTGAAATACATGGTGTAAAACACATAAAATAATTATTCCATACACATTTTTTGAGTGAGTGAGAGTTAGAAAGGGAGAGAAAGCATTTGTGCCTGTGTCTCTCGGTCTCTCTCTCTCTCTCTGTGGGTGTGTGTTTGTGTGAGAGATAGAGAGTGAGAGAGAGGGAGTGAGAGAGGGCAAGAGAGAGTGCGTGGGTCTCTGTGTGAGTGTAAGTGTCTGTGCGTGTAAGAGAGAGAGAGAGAAGGTTGTAGAGAAAGTGTGAGTGAGAGAAAGAGGAAGAGAGGGCAAGTGTGCCTGGGTCTCTGTGTGAGTGTAAGTGTCTTTGTGTGTGTGTGTGTGTGTGTGTGAGTGAGTGAGTGTGAGAGAGGGAGAGAGCATGTGTGCACATGTGTCTCTGTCCGAGTGTGTGTAAGTGTTTTTTGATGAAAAAAAATAAATAAATAAATTGTTGAATTTCCCATTCATTTTCCAAAGACAAGATTGATTAATTTTTTTATTATTTTTTTTTACACACCTTCAGAACAACCGAATCAAGGCCAGTTTTTTGTGTATGTATAGCTACATAGATAGATAGATAGATAGATAAATAATGTAAGAAAAGTCACAAAATTGTATTCCTCTGAGATGAAGGGAACCCTTTTTTTAACTAATGAAAAGTCGATTGGGGTCATATTGACACCCAGGAAAGATTGAGGGTTAAACACTTTACCAGCGAACTACACTTTGAAAATATTTCTGTCAGAACACATCCGCTTATCTGATAAAAATGAATGTATCAAAATATTTTTAAATGTAATACCACTTTATGAAAACACCTATTGTAAACGTACCTGGATGTAAGAGTCATCATTTTGTCACACAGAGTAGGCTACAATATCCTTTGTCTGACACATCCATTTCAAGTCAGTCAGTCTGTATTAATGAACAGGTGACCTGAATCAGGTGTGTTTAATTAAGGAGACATGCATATTGTGCAGTGATGGGGGTCCTCCAGGAATGTTCTTAAGAACCATTGTGCTGTCTGCATACATTTACAAAATAACAAGAATGTGTTTGCTAATTATATATTGTAGTTTACTTTATATCATAATAGGCTACTATTTGTCTATTCTTTTTTTTTTTAAGTTCTGTGCTTCAGAGATAAATTGTGTTACTATGTATATTGATGTGCTTAAAAAATTGTATTAATTGTTTGGCAAATGCAGGTGTGTTTGACTAGGGTTGGAGCTAATTCTGCATGCCAGGTGCACTCCATTCATTGGTTATCCCTAGGCCTGGTTCTTAGTCCTGGTCATGTGGACCCTCTGCTATGCACATTTTGCATGTCTCTCTTATTTAACACTCCCGATTCAGTTCATTAGCTTGGTAAAAGAGAGCTCCGTGAACTGAACTGAGTGTGTAAGATAAGGGAGATATAAAAATTAAAGACAAATGGGGTCTTCCAGACTTTTACCAGTGATAGATGCAAAAAGCTAACATTTCTCATTGGATGGGGGTTTATCAGGTATGGGTAACTGGAATGTGTGAGGGTACACAGACATGGAGGCTTTATATTGGCATTGTACAGAGATGCATACTGCCATCAAGATTACATCTTTCATGAGAAGTCCATGGTTATTAGACCAAGACAATTCCAGCTCTCATTCTGCATGTGCTACAGAAGCACGGTAGACAGAGTGAATGTTCAGTCCAGATCTGTCTGAATATTGAACATGTGTGACCGATCATGAAAAGGACATTCAGGCAATGATGACCACAGACTGATGAGCAGCTGAAGAAGAAACAATTATTATCCTCGATTTACAAACAATTGAACACTGAAATTAAAAGGAAAGTTGACGTGACACAGTGTGAAACGTGTTTCTGTCCCATTTATCTTATATTTACAGATTACTGTTTATTTAGTCAGTGAAAACATTGAAAATTTTGTTTGCAGTTTTGTCAATCAAATAAATATTAAATATGGGTTTCTATTTAATCCTATCGAGATGTTTTATGTCTTGAGGTCTATAAAAGTTAAAAATAATAATGATAAATATAAATTTCAAAGCATTCTATGTACTGTAATTATAAACTATACTGTCAGTTTACCATAGTTATCCAAATTAAGTAAATCATTCGCGTTTTTTTTTTCAATTCATAAGAATAAAAACTTCTTATATTTGGGTTAAAATCAATCCCATGGCGTCATCTAGTGGACAACATTAATATCACTGCCTTAGCGTCCCAAATATGATAAATTAATAAAATTAAGCATGTTTGCTTAGAACGACTTTGTTCTCGATGCCATTTAATGTTAAAGATCGAATGTCTAATGAATATCTATTATAAATACAACTTTATTTCTGTTAAAATTACACTCTTCTATGTCAAGATCACAAGGAAACAAGAAAGAAATGTAATTCAAGCAGAAATCATGCATTTCCTCTCAGTTTTTCCCTACTGTTTGTAGCATCCAAGCAAACTGAACATTAATGTGCTTGTACTTCACTTCAACACCAACTTAACAGATAAACATAATTTATCAAACATAAAATAGACTTTATGCAGTTATTATTATGCACTGTTACCACGTTTTGGGAAATATCTTAAAAACAACCTGTTACAAATGCATCTACTGTAATGCAAACCTTACATTTCGTGTAAAGCGAAGTATACTGAGACGATGTATATATCAGGCGTCTTGTGAGGCGGCGTATATTGAGACGGCGTATATATCAGGCGTCTTGTGAGGCGGCGTATATTGAGACGGCGTATATATCAGGCGTCTTGTGAGGCGGCGTATATTGAGACGGCGTATATATCTATGGAAAGCCGTTTGGTTCACAATTCGTCCTCAACCAGACGCCTGGTGTAGAGAAAACGCCGTATTTCACGGCGTTTAAGACAAAAAGACGCCGTAAAATACGGCGTTTTGTAGTATAGACGGCGTAAATCACGGCGTTTTCACAGCAGAACCGGCAAATCCAAAACGCCGTTAATTTCGCCGTTTGGCCATCCATAATACGCCGTTATTTACGGCGCTCAGTTTGACAAAAACGGCGTAAAAAACGGCGTTTTCTGTAATATTAAAATCAGCCCCTCCTTTTATGCGCAGTCCAGCCCCTTAGATGCAGTAGCCAGTCAGACATGAACAGTAGAATGTCGATGCGAATTGCGATCGACTTCGAGGATGATGTTTTTTTTAATGTTATGTGGCCAATATTTGGACTTTCATAATGTGATGTTTTAACTTGTTCACTGGGTAAACGTGTGTTTTCGTCTTCTTTTTCACATTTACACAAATGTTACAGTTTTATCATCATTTTGTGTGAGGGGTGTGTCAAATATAGTGATTATATGAAGAACAATGTCTGCTTCTGTAGTACTGTGGTCTATGTCCCTTACGACCATGCAGTGCTTTTATGTGACAGGAGTTCGAGTCTGAGCTCCGATATGCTTTTCACTCTTCTTCGTTTGTTGTGTATTAGAATTTATTTTACGTTTTGGAGAAACTGCCCTTTCTGCAAATAACAGGAAGAACAGGACATTTGATTATTCAACAGCCTTTGCGAATCAGTTGAACTAAGCAGTGGCGTCGGTTTTTATTGTTCATTAAATTTGACTTCCCATGTTAAAGCGCTTGTTTTGCTCGTTTAGGTATAGGCTTGCTTGCAGTATGCCTTGAGTACAATATGAGGATCTGCACGCTGTTAGCCTACTGCAGGAGGGATCATAGGCATACACGGATTTAAATGCATTTTAATGTCATGGTTCTTATTGTAGCGGCATATTTATTAGGATTAATCAGTCTGTCTACAATATATATGCTCGCCTACCCAATAATCCAGAGAATCTGACTCGTTTAAGATGATCAGATCAAAATAAACAGTTATTTTAAACCGGCTCTGGCCTTGGAATATTTATTTGTTTGATTGACTCAAATTTGTAGTAACACCAAATCGAAATAAGAACAAAAAGAAATAAAGAGAAATGACAACGCGGTTTGTATTACTATTATTATTAGTCTATTATTATTATTATTTTGTTTTGTCCGAGAAACGGATAAACGAAAATCAAGCTAGTCATATTTTTTTTTATTTTTATCTATGAGTAAAATAATAATAAAAAAGCTATTGTGCGTGGGCGGCCCTAAAAGGAACCTTTTCAAGTCTATGTCTTTCCCATTATGCAGGATAAGAGTTGATCTTAAGAGAAGAGTTGGTCTTATGTTTGGCTGCTGCTGCAGACTCTTGCAAATATAGGCTAGCCTTTCTCATACAAAGCGCAACACTGCACTTCTCGGGTCGGCAGCGATGGCGCTATCCCTTGCATTGTGATAACTATAACAGAGGATAGAAATATAAATGTCTGCTTCATTTTGTGTAGCCTACTTCCACAAAACGTTATATAGTTTTGGTAAAACAGGCCTATAGACCGCTTCAGTGGTCTACTTAAATGAAACAATCAAAAACAAATATATTTAATTTGTATAAATTGAATATATTTGTTAAATATCTGCTATATATATATATATATATATATATATATATATATATATATATATATATATAGTGCTATCATACAAATACACTTACTTATTGGTTTATAATTCTACATGCCACATTTAATGTCCAACTATAAATATTTCTGCAAAATGTATACATTAGAATAATTGCACTGAGCGCAGTCTGTTTGGCGCGCATGCGCGTGGCGGCGCCCGACTAGCCGAGAATCGCTAAAGCAAAAGCTCATGCACTTCTGACAGCAAAATGGAAATATTTCCATTGCTTTTTTAACATTTACAGATGGAGAATATACCTGTGCAATGTAAGCTATGAATTAAGGAAAACAGCACATCTCAAACACGTCTGTCAAACGGTCTCTGTCAGCCTCACACGCAGCCCTTCTAACGGTTTGAACTGAAACTATACTAGGAGTCAGAGAGAAATAAAACGCAGAAATTATTTAAATGCAAAACAAACACCACAAGCAGCTATTGACTGAGCACGAACAGAAAATATAACTTATTTGATTCATTTTTATTCGTTAATGTCTTGCGGTCTTGCTGTTTTTTTCTTTTTTTTCTTTTCTTTTCTTTGAACAATTACATTTCGGGCTAAAAGTAGGCCTACATTGTAACGCAAACGTTACTGAACATGTACCGAGTAAAATATTACTGAAAATTTAATAGGAATGCCTTACACTACTGCGTTACAGCAAAAAGTAACATGTTGCTGTAATCCATTACTTTTGTAATGCGTTACTCCCAACACTGGAAATGATTTAGGCGATGCAAACACCTACCATATGCTATTTCATTCAGTATATCCCAATAGTTACATTTTAACAAAATCATTCTAAAGACATATATAAGAGCATAAAGTGGTCATATAGCAATGTTTAACTGAAACTATAACAGCAATATGTATTGTTGCATGAATAATAATCAACTGATAAAATTATCCACCCCACCTTTAAATATGAACACCTTTTAATGCAATAAATATGGCATAATTTAACAGTGTTCATCCCTCTAAAACCGAATATATATATGCCTTTATCTTTCACAAATGTCTGTCTCTTTTAAAGTGTTTATGAGATGTAGAGTTATTAATACAATTATTGGCCATGGTCGAAATGTGTTCTTTGAAGAAAAAAAAAGTCTACAATCTGTAATATAGGTTTACCAAAGGCCTATCTTTAAAATGCCTGACATTTTATCACTAACCGACCAAAAACTCCTTAAAACGCCGTCCATTGCGCCGCTCTTCACCACCTAAAACGCCGTCAATTACGGCGTATTAACGTCCATAAACGCCGTCCATTGCGCCGCTCTTTACCACCTAAAACGCCGTCAATTACGGCGTATTAACGTCCATAAACGCCGTCTATTGCGCCGCTCTTTACCATCTAAAACGCCGTCAATTACGGCGTATTAACGTCCATAAACGCCGTCCATTTCGCCGCTCTTCAGCACCCAAAACGCCGTCAATTACGGCGTTTTTAACGTCCATAAACGCCGTCTATTGCGCCGCTCTTTACCATCTAAAACGCCGTCAATTACGGCGTTTTTAACGTCCATAAACGCCGTCTATTGCGCCGCTCTTTACCATCTAAAACGCCGTCAATTACGGCGTTTTTAACGTCCATAAACGCCGTTCATTGCGCCGCTCTTTATCACATAAAACGCCGTCAATTACGGCGTTTTTAACGTCCGTTTATTAAATTGTAGCAGTTTGTGCATTAGTAGTGAAAGTTGATTGATGTTGGATTATTAAGCCTATCCTAAGGTGTATTGTTATTATTATAATTATAATTATTAATTCCATTTTATAGCCTATAGCCTATATTTTAATGTAGGCCTATGTGTATTGTCTAGAAATCCAACTGTCTGTGAAAAGCTAGCTTTTAGAAAAGCTTTACCCAACTCCTGAAGTGTTCATTCTGCTAAACACAGCTTAAGCTCTTGTTTGATGTTTTGGATATTTAAATAAATAGCAAACTCAATCAACAAATTCAGTAACCCTCGCAATCTTGTTCATAAATTACTTACGTTTATAAATGCCCTATAAAATAGCTTTATTCAGTCTAATTCTGAATGTGTTGCAATTTCCAAACATACAAATAATCACAGAAGTACTGGAATAAAAGTTTATAGTTCGGATATAGTAATCAAAATAGAGTAGGCTAAATCACTTTTTGAAAGTGACTTCATGCTTTCATGACTGTATCAATTACAACGTAAAGCCAGCAGGCGGAGACAAGCCATTTAAAACAGAGATTTATTCAAATAAAAGTTGATTCATTCAGAAACAGGGTCCGTGTACAATCAGAATCCGTGCATCTTTTGGTCATTTGACTTTCTACTAAAAAAGAAATAAAGATAAATGAGAAACGGATTTATTTTCGTTTTTTTTTTGTGTGTTTTGTTTAAAAAACGGAAAACGAAAATTTAGCTGGATCTTTCGTATTTTTGTTTATGGGTATACAATGAGATTATGCTTTAATATTTGTTTGAATGTGTGGGCGGCGCTGAAACGCCCCTTTCAACTCTTCTGTATTCTGCGAGCTCAGTTCATCTTCAACAGCAGAGAAGCGGCAGACAGCAGAGCTTATTAATCCTGCCGATTCTTGCAAGTGCTTGAATAATAATAATAATAATAATAATAATGATAATAATAACGATAATAATATTAATAATAATAATAATAAAAATAATAATAATAATAATAAATAATATTATATTTTCAGGCTGCTGCATGTTATTGACAAAGCAGACTTGACAACTTTATTCATAAAACGCCATTTGAATTTTATTTTAGCCTGTGATCTACAATGACATGGAATACATTTTGCCTACTTAATTTATTCTTGGCCATTCAGAAAAAAATAATAATGGGAAAAATCCAACCCACATCTATAATAACATTTATAATAAAATAAGTTAAGTTTTCCCCATAATTAGTCTGCTTTAAATAGGATAGCCTACTTAGAATTATGAACTGAATTCACGAATTCCGTAGATGACGGTATGAATATAGTGATGGTGTGACATCATTACATATAATGAGTTCAGACGGGAAACACTGCACCTCTCTTGGTTTCATATTAATTACATAGGCCTAAACATAAAATTATTATTATTACTTTTCTATTTTAATGGCTTATTTTAAAAGTAGACATGTCCAGCTAGACATGGTTCGTCTGATGCATAAACATGGTTTCTGAAGTTTCAGAAAGAAGTTCATGACTGAGATGGCAGAAAGCACATCGTGTTGAGTTTTGTAAGGTTTTCATGTTATTTAGGGTGTCTTATGACCAAAACTGACGGAGCTGAAGCTCTTTCCGCTGTTATTGGGATGGAGAGTGTGGTGAAATGCAGCTGACTACTATAGAAGCAATCTGAGCAATGAAGTTCTTACACTTAATGTCCACTAGGGGGAGACAGGATTTCGTAAGTTTAAATGACAAATACATGAATTTCATGTGAATATGCCATATCTGTGTACAAGAATCAGTGATGCGCGGGTCAATGTATTAATAACCTGCACCCGACCGACATTTACAACTAACCCATCCGCAACTCGGACCGCAAAAAAAGGAAAAGAAAATATTGTACCCGACCTGCTTCCTGACCCGTAAATGTAGTAAATGCTCATCATATCGTCATTGGGCCATAGACGTAAGAACTAGGCAAAAAAAAAAAAAAAAAGGAAAATCCTTAATATATTCTATTTTTGTCAAGAATTATACAAAAAAAAAATCGTCAATAAGCTCATCATTTGTTCTAAAATAGTCTAGTCTGGCTATGTCTATTTTTATGTTTCTGTTCAGCAGACATGAGGTTTGGGTTTGCGCATTTCTCCATATATTACGCTCCGTTCGCTCATTCCGTGGGGTCTCGCTTAACCCAGAATGGCCTGCTGGTTCCAAAATATGCAAGGAGACATTAAATTGTTTAGTATAACTGGTGTTTTCTGTGTCTCTGCAAAGATTAAGTTGACGATGCAGACTAATGCCAGAGAGAAATGCACATTATGGATTACATAATCAGAGAGTAGCCTATTTATTTTGGTTTTAATATTTTAGTTTAAAAGTAGACATTTCAAGCTTTCTGTTATAGATAGCCTTATATTTCTCAAATCTGTGAGGCACACACTGTTTCGTCGCCCTCCAGTTCACATGCAAGTGATCCTGTCGGCGCCTCATTACATTGCCTGTTATATATTTGCTTCTTATTCATAAAAACGGGCAATTGATTGATAAAACATTGATCAAAATTAAGATACAATTTTTAGAAAACGAAAATCTTTATCTTAACAATCTGATTTTCTACAAACAAAAAAAAAACATTTATTATTATCATCATTATCATTATTATTATTATTATAATTAATGTTGAAAAGAGCTGAGAATATTTTTTCAGGTTTATTAGGGGGGATAAATTGAAAGAACAGCATTATTACATTTGTTACAGTCACATTTATTTGTTACATTTATATTATTTAAATCAAGCTTTTAAGTATTGTATATTGTTACTGAAACTTCATAATGTTTCACTTGATTATACATTTAGTCAGGAATTATAGTTTGGAAAAAGTCTAACTAGTAAAATGTTTACATGTTATGTGAAAACTAGTACTACAAGTATATACATAAATAAAAAGAGACTTACTCATGTTTATGATCTCTGCTGAATAAAGCACTTCATCCTTTTTTTCTGAGGAAATCCATTTCTCAAATCCTCAACCACATCACATCTTTTTGGGGTTCATTATGTCTTATTGCTCTCATCGCGAAGAAAACAGTAAAATAAAAAAACTCTCGCTGCTTTTTCTTCTGTGTGGGTGTATTCAAGCCGCACGCTTCAGTTTGAATCTGAATATAGCGTTCAGCGCAGGGGCGTGGTCACAGTAAATATAATGAAGGGAGACGTGAAAAACTAGACATCGCGTTGTTTTCATATGGACTTTATCACAGAATATCTGTTTTGGCAGCACTTGTTTAGTTTAAAAGCAGACATGTCAAGCTTTCTATAGATATCTCTCTCATGTCTCTTCGTTGAGTATTCACGGAGTTACACTTCATTTTAATGACGTGTTTGTACATTACGATCAGCGCAGACAGCACACCTTGTTTGTTATCTTTATTTTATAAGTGCAAAGTTCTGTTGTTATTATGTGTGTATTCAAAAAAAGTAGACCCTTTACAGATTCGATTGATGTATTACTTTTATCTGTACGATCAAAACTGAAAGTGTAATTTAAGTTCTTTTCGTGGTTATCAGGAGAAAATGACTCATAACGCGTATATGCGTTAATCGACTCCAGAGGGTTAAAAAGAGTTTTCTATAAAACAAAACTTAATGAAGTCCTTAAAATCATGTTTTACCAAAAACAGGTCTTCAACTTTTCTCGTGCTGCTTTCATCTCTACGTGCAGACTGAGCGCCAGTTATTCAGCCAATAAAGGCCTATGTTGAAAAATTGTGTCTAGTACTATATTAATTACAAAGGTTTAATTGGCATCTATATTTCAAACGACCCGACCGACCGCGACCCGAATATCATTAAAAATATTTCTGGATGACTTGTAACTGCAGGCAACCGCGGTTGACCGCAGGGACCTGCTCATTTTGGATCAACCCTCGCATCACTGTTGGGTGTCTGCATGCAGAGGTATACTTCAGTAAGTACAATGTAAACTGTAATCTATAAAGACAAAATCTTTAGATCAGCATTTAGTCCACTGCCTTGAGGTCTCCATCCATTGGTCAAAACAGACCTCGCACCCCACCACACTCCTGCTAGCTGTCAACATTAACTGCGGCTGGTGCCAAGTAAAAATTATTATGTATCCCTTGTGCATTCTTCAAATTAACTACCCTTTCATTATGTTCGGGATGAAAACATCCACTCAATTAAACTGCTATAAGCATTAGATTATTTTTTCCCTCCTAATTTATTGTTGGTGGCTGTTTTTGCCCCATTGACTTCCATTATTAGGACATTTTGGATTGCAAAGCCATGACACATAATCATGCATTCTTGATTGTTTGTGGTTTTCCCTGTTGGGAAGAGGTAAAATTTGTTATTTTTTACAGTTGATCACTAGGTGGGACCATCAACCCTTTAGATAGGCCTGTGCAAAAAAAGCTTAGTTTCTGACTTGTATATGAAGCTATATGGAGTATAACAGCATATTATATTGTGTGTATGTGTGTAAGAGAGAGAGAGAGAGAGAGATAGTGAGAGACCTTTGTGCACTTACCTTGATGTATTTGACAAAATCTAAATGTACACCTCAGCTCTCAGAACTACATGGAGTAAACAAAAGTGTATTTATGCACCTGCTGCCTTTTAATGGTGGTGATAAGTATAGACTAAACAAAAGCAAAGTACATGGATTTAAACACTTGCCATCCTGCTGGTCATTTGATGGTGAGAAGAGCAGCAAGCAATAAGAGAAAGGGCTTGACTTGAACCAAGTTTTAGAAATGATTTTGCAGTTTGACCCCTCCGTCGAGCTGCTGCTTAGTTGAAGTTGGTATTGCATTTTGGTCCATAATAAATTATGTTCAAAGTAGTTTTTTTCACAGGATTTAAAGGTTTTAAACAGGCTTTACCATCAAGAAAAGACAAGGATTTCACACATAGGCCATCCGTGCTTTTCACCATCAAAAGGCAGCAGGTGCATAAACACACTTCTTTTTTTAATTGTTTACTGCATGTAGTTCTGAGAGCATGAGGTGCATATTTAGATTTTTTCAGATACATCAAGGTAAGTGCACAAAGGTCTCTCTCACACTCTCTCTCTCTCTCTCTCTCTCTCTCTCTCACACACACACACACACACACACACACACACACACTCTCACACTATAATTTGCTGTTAAACTCCATATAACTCCATATACAAGCCAGAAACTAAGCCTTTTTTTTGCACAGGCCTATCTAAAGGGTTAATGGTCCCACCTAGTGATCAACTGTAAAAATAACAAATGTAACCTCTTCCCAACAGGGAAAACCACCAACAATCAAGAGTGCATGATTTTATGGTGTCATGGCTTTGCAATCAAAAAATGTCGTTATAATGGAAGTCAATGGGGCAATAACAGCCACCAACAATAAATGAGGGAGAAAAAATTAAAATCGAATGCTGAACAAAAACTAATAATACATCAAAGCCAATCTTGTTACTAATCTTTGACATGCCCAAGACTGTCATAAAAGGTAAAAAAATATCCAGTCCACAATCACTTTTTACAGTTGCAATCAAAATTACTCAACCCCTCAGTGACTGCAGTACTTTACAAATACAAGCTTTTCTGAAGATCCAGGATAAAATTAAAATTGCATCTATAACAGTTCACTGGCATATTAAAAGTGATTTTGTCAATATATAATGTAATATTTTTGAGTTATAAGATTTTTTAATAAAACTGCTATGTCATAATTATTCAACCCCTATTCAACATTGCTGTTTTTAAATCCCTTATTTGCATGGAGGGGAATAAAACAGTCTCAAAACACAATTAAGCCTTTAGAAACTCTATTAAAAACATAATTAGCTTGAGCTGTTACACATACAGTTAGCCCATGCATGTGTTGAAGTTGAGTAGCAAAAATGTCAACAGAGATCTCACAAAAGCTAAAGAGAATAAATATCGTAGTAATTTAGAAAGGCTAAGGCTATGAAGATTTCCAAGACATTGAAAGTTCATAGAGACACAGCTCTCAGCCTTATTCCTTAGTTTAAAGTGTGTTTTACCAGAAAACCTTTGAGGCTGTTGAAGAAAAAGCACAATATCATGAAATGTTTAATCAGAGCAACTGAGAAAAACCTGCAATGTACAGCCAAAGACTTGCAAGATGACCGGATGAAAGGAGGAAAACCATTTCAATGCAGTGTGTAAGAAGAACACTAGACAAGTATGGCCTTCATGTTGAGACATCTTGCAGAATACTACTCTTGATCAAGAAGAACAAAAAGCAGACTTGAACTTGATAAAATTAATTTGTGTAGACCTGAGGAGCTCTGGAGGAATGTTTTATGGAGTGATGTGACCAAACTGGAACTTTTTGGACCCATGGATCAGCGGTATGTCTGCTGCAAAACAGGCAAAGCTCATAAGCAGAAGAACACCATCTCCATCATCAAACTTGGAGGTGGATCAGTCCTGTTATGGGGTTTCTTTACTATAGCAGGAAGTGGAAATCATGACTGTATGAAGGACATCATGGATTCTTTGAAGTATCAGGCCATTTTGATAAGAATTGTGATGCCTTTGGTGCAAAGACTGAAGCTGATGATCAGTAGACTTTCCTGCAGGACAAAGTACACATCCAAATCTACTTCTGCTTGGTTCAGGGATCAGTCATAGAATGTAGTTGAGTGGCCTCTTCAGTCTCAAGGCTTAATTCTCATTACAAATATCTGGTTGAATTTGAAGAAAGCAGTGGCAATGTGAAAACCAAAGATTATCTGTGATCTGTAAGTGTTTTAAGGCGAGGAATGGGCCAAGACTGAGAGAGGTGACAGAAGCTTCTAAACACTTACAGACAGCGTTTATTGGTGATTTTAAAGAATAAAAGATTCTGCACAAAGGGGGTTGAATAATTTTGAACATGAATGTTTAGAGCCAATTTAAATTTTATCATGATTCATCAATGTTCCATTCTCAGAATCACTCAAAAGTGCATTAACAAACTTTCTCTAATACTTTACTGATGCTTTTGTTGAATTGATTTAAAAAAATGTTGTTCTCCGCAGCAAAATGTCTTGCAGGTCAAGGGGGTTGAATAATTTTGATTGCAACCGTATATTGAAAATGTGTGTGTTTTCTTCCCAAATCAGTGACATAATTTATGAACTTGGTAATTAAAGAGTTAAAATCTTGGATTTTTTTTTTTAAACATTTGGTAGTTTTGATCAGACTGAGATTGATTTATAGATTTATGCAAAAAAAAAAAAAAATCTTTATCTGATACATTTTTACAGCAGTTTAATTTAGTGGGTGTTTTCATCCCGAACATAACGAAAGGGTAGTGAATTTGCCCACAGTGTACTGTTTTTTAAAAAGCATTTTCGCAAAATATGTGTCAAAATAAGATTTGTCAACAAAAATCATTCCATTAGCTGAAACACAGAGAAAGTTGTGGCCAAAATAAGACTCAACTTTACCCCCTAGTGGACGAAAACTTCCCCAACAACGCATTAGGGGTATTATGTAACACAGCAAGTCATTTGTGCAAGTACATTTGACTTGCAGTTTTCCAAAACGTAATCATTTTTATTTGGCACCAACTGCAGTAGTTAATGTTGTTTTATATTATACAGCTATCATTGAGCTAAGGTATACCCCCCTACCACCCCATCTATCATTGAAGAACCTGTGTTACACATGAAATTCATGTATTTATCTGTCATTTAAACTTACATAAACAGAAATCATGTCTCCCCCTCTAGTGGACCTTAAGTGTAAGACCTTCATTGCTCAGATAATGAAAGTCACTAGGATTTTTTGAGAAGGACAAAGTCTGACCAGTTACAGCAACGAGTCAGATGAGTCTGAAGATCTGAGCTGAATTTGGTGAAACATTAAAATTTTAGTCATTGTCAATTACTCTCATACTAAATGATAAAAATGTTCATATATATGTTGGCTTTCTCAAGGCCAACAAAGAAGACTAAAATAATAACATCATTCAATTTAGTATGTAATAAAACTAATATTACAAATTTATTTCATAAAATGAACTATATTAATTTTCCCAATTAATTTTTAATGTCACACACACCTACCTAGTGCCTTTAGACTTAAAATACGAGAGTGGTAAATGCTGCAGACATATTAACATGGAACTGTTCAGTCTATTATTGATTTTTATTTCCACTTCACTTTTATCCAAGGAGACAGAACTATTTGCACTGTATTTACAGTGGAACAATATTCATACAATGCTATAACCTAGAAATAATTTAAAGGGGTGACTTGCAAGTCGCAGCAACACAAATTATGTGTCCAGCTACATCTGGTTTCAGACACTACTCTTGTAAGACTCTTATTCTGAAAGACTGAGGAGACCGAGTTGAAGGCGGAGCGATTCGACCAATCAGATGAAAGGAGCGTTTCAGCTCCGCCCACAAGTGCGAATGAAATATTGAAGCCATAAACCGTTTTTTAAACCCCAAACGACAAAATGAGAAATCAAGTCAAAAACTAATTTTCCCTTTTGTTAACCTAGATGAAATGACGAATAAATTAGCCATTTTCCATTTCTTGTTATTTAATTCATGTTCTCTCACTTGAATCCTCTTGAGTCTTTCGTTTTCTGTTTTTTAATTGAAAACGGATTTGGAATGGACGGAAGATACCCTGATTTACACGGACCATTAAAATATAGGCTATAAGCTATAAAATGGAAATAATAATAATAATAATAATAATAATAATAATAACAATAGACCTTAGGATAGGCTTAATAATCCAACATCAATGCAATGGACGGCGTTTATGGACGTTAATACGCCGTAATCGACGGCGTTTTAGGTGGTAAAGAGCGGCGCAATAGACGGCGTTTATGGAAGTTAAAACGCCGTAATCGACGGCGTTTTAGGTGGTAAAGAGCGGCCCAATGGACGGCGTTTATGGAATTTAATACGCCGTAATCGACGGCGTTTTAGGTGGTAAAGAGCGGCGCAATAGACGGCGTTTATGGACGTTAATACGCCGTAATTGACGGCGTTTTAGGTGGTAAAAAGCGGCGCAATGGACGGCGTTTATGGACGTTAATACGCCGTAATTGACGGCGTTTTAGGTGGTGAAGAGCGGCGCAATGGACGGCGTTTTAGGGAGTTTTTGGTCGATTAGTGATAAAATACCAGGTAGCTTAAAGACAGGCCTTTGGTAAACCTATAATAAAGATTGTAGGCTTTTTTTTTTTTTTTCAAAGAACACATTTCGACCATGGCCAGCCAGGCTTTGAAGGATTAGATCTGGGGTTAATAATTGTATTAATAACCCCTACAAGTACAGCTCATATACACTTTAAAAGAGACATACATTTGTGAAAGATTAAGGCAAAGATTATTCTGTTTTAGAGGGATGAACACTGTTAAATTATGCCATAATTACTGCATTAAAATGTATTAATATTTAAAGGTGGGTGGATAATTTTATCAGTTGTTTATTATTCATGCAACAATACATATTGCTGTTATAGCTTCAATTAAACTTTGCTATATGACAACTTTGTGCTCTTATATATGTCTTTAGAATGATTTTGTTAAAATGTAACTATTGGGATATACTGAATGAAATAGCATATGGTAGGTGTTTGCATCGCCTAAATCATTTCCAGTGTTGCGAGTAACGCATTACAAAAGTAATGGATTACAGCAACATATTACTTTTTGCTGTAATGCAGTAGTGTAAGGCATTACTGTTAAATATTCAGTAATATTTTACTCGGTACATGTTCAGTAGGCTAACGTTTGCGTTACAATGTACTTTTAGCCCAAAATGTAATTGTTCAAAAAAAAGAAAAGAATAACCCAGCAAGACCGCAAGACATTAACGAATAAAAATCAATCCTGTTTCCTGTTCTTTCTCAGTCATTAGCTGCTTGTGGTGTTTGTTTTTCATTTAAATAATTTCTGCGTTTTATTTCTCTCCGACTCCTAGTAGGCTATAGTTTATAGTTTCAGTTCAAACCGTTAGAAGCTCTGATAGAAAGGCTGCGTGTGAGGATGTTTGAGAGACGTGTTTGATATGTGCTGTTTTCCTTAATGCATAACTTACATCGCACAGGTATATTCTCCATCTGTAAATGTTAAAAAAGCAATGGAAATATTTCCATTTTGCTGTCAGAAGTGCATGATAATTAATTCTGATGTATACATTTTTCTGATGTATACATTATTCTATTTATAGTTGGACATTAAATGTGTCATGTAGAATTTTAAACCTATAAGTAAGTGTATTTGTATGATAACACTAACTGTAAAGTCTAATGGGGTAATCAAAATAGCCTTTTTACCCTTTTAGCCTGACCTTTTTACTCTTTTTACTCTTTTACTTAGTCTGTGCTTTTTAATAATTGTAATTTTTAACTTTAACTTTAATATCTAATATATATATATATATATATATATATATATATATATATATATATATATATATATATATATATATATATATATATATATATATATATATATAGCCTCTCTCTCTATATATATATATATTTTTTTAATTCATATATATATACATATATATTTATCTTTTTAAAATTCATGTACATATATATATATATATATATATATATATATATATATATATATATATATATATATATATATATATATATATATATATATATAAGCAGAAGTATATTTAACAAATATTTTTAATTTATACAAATTAAATATATTTGTTTTAGATTGTTTCATTCAAGTAGACCGGACTGGAGCGGTCTATAGGCCTGTTTTACCAAAACTATTTAACGTTTTGTGTAAGTACACAAAATGAAGCAGACATTTATATTTCTTTCCTTTGTTAGTTATCACAATGCAAGGGATAGCGCCATCGCTGCCGACCCGAGAAGTGTAGTGTTGTGCTCATTATGAGAAAGGCTAGCCTATATTTGCAAGAGTCTGCAGCAGCCAAACATGAAGAAACGTTATTGAGCGGCACATCAGATAGACTCTTATCCTGCATAATGGAAAAGACTTGAAAAGGTTCCTTTTAGGGCCGCCCACACACAATAGCATAAGCTTTTTTATTATTATTTTACTCATAGATAAAAAAAAATATGACTAGCTTGATTTTCGTTTATCCGTTTCTCGGACAAAACAAAATAATAATAATAATAATAATAATAATAATAATAGACTAATAATAATAATAATAATACAAACCGCGTTGTCATTTCTCTTTATTTCTTTTTGTTCTTATTTCGATTTGGTGTTACTACAAATTTGAGTCAATCAAACAAATAAATATTCCAAGGCCAGAGCCGGTTTAAAATAACTGTTTATTTTGATCTGATCATCTTAAACGAGTCAGATTCTCTGGATTATTGGGTAGGCGAGCATATATATTGTAGACAGACTGATTAATCCTAATAAATATGCCGCTACAATAAGAACCATGACATTAAAATGCATTTAAATCCGTGTATGCCTATGATCCCTCCTGCAGTAGGCTAACAGCGTGCAGATCCTCATATTGTACTCAAGGCATACTGCAAGCAAGCCTATACCTAAACGAGCAAAACAAGCGCTTTAACATGGGAAGTCAAATTTAATGAACAATAAAAACCGACGCCACTGCTTAGTTCAACTGATTCGCAAAGGCTGTTGAATAATCAAATGTCCTGTTCTTCCTGTTATTTGCAGAAAGGGCAGTTTCTCCAAAACGTAAAATAAATTCTAATACACAACAAACGAAGAAGAGTGAAAAGCATATCGGAGCTCAGACTCGAACTCCTGTCACATAAAAGCACTGCATGGTCGTAAGGGACATAGACCACAGTACTACAGAAGCAGACATTGTTCTTCATATAATCACTATATTTGACACACCCCTCACACAAAATGATGATAAAACTGTAACATTTGTGTAAATGTGAAAAAGAAGACGAAAACACACGTTTACCCAGTGAACAAGTTAAAACATCACATTATGAAAGTCCAAATATTGGCCACATAACATTAAAAAAAACATCATCCTCGAAGTCGATCGCAATTCGCATCGACATTCTACTGTTCATGTCTGACTGGCTACTGCATCTAAGGGGCTGGACTGCGCATAAAAGGAGGGGCTGATTTTAATATTACAGAAAACGCCGTTTTTTACGCCGTCTTTGTCAAACTGAGCGCCGTAAATAACGGCGTATTATGGATGGCCAAACGGCGAAATTAACGGCGTTTTGGATTGCATCAATAAACGCCGAAGTTAACGGCGGTTCTGCTGTGAAAACGCCGTGATTTACGCCGTCTATACTACAAAACGACGTATTTTACGGCGTCTTTTTGTCTTAAACGCCGTGAAATACGGCGTTTTCTCTACACCAGGCGTCTGGTTGATGACGAATTGTGAACCAAACGGCTTTCCATATATATCAGGCGTCTTGTGAGGCGGCGTATATTGAGACGGCGTATATATCAGGCGTCTTGTGAGGCGGCGTATATTGAGACGGCGTATATATCAGGTGTCATCTAAGGCAACGTAGCTAGGTTCAGACGTACTGAGAACACGTACTATTTTTGTTAAATTTCTTACGTACGCCGTCGTCACGTCGCCGCCTATGATTGGTTCCAACAGTGACGTCGCCGCGACGTCGCCGCGGGTCTGTCGTCTGCCCTCCCATTCAATCCCATTCAAAAATGAACACGGACTGACGGCGACGGAAGGGTCGACTGCTCCTTCTCCTTCTCCTGCTAAGGCCTTAGATGTGTCACAAAATGCACGCCATACGTGTTGGTGTTGAACCCTCTCATCCCCCACGGGTGCGACGCCCCTGACTGAGGAGATTAGAAAACATGTTTGTCGTAAGCTATATTGTAAAAATATAAGATATCAACATAATGATGTAGTGGTTTATATTTTTAGCTTCATTGCAAGTGTATGACATTTGGTATAGAAATAAACAATGGTAATTAAGTGCTTTTGCTAAAAATGAGAAAGAAAATACAGGGTATTAAAACCGTATGAACTACAAATAAAGTATGTATGTGAGGCTAAATAGATGTGTTTTAGTCTGAATTAGGTAAGATGTGTGCTTCCATTTCAGCTTCAGCAATCCCTTTGGGACAGGCTAGTGCAGTAACTGTAACATCTGGCATATTTTGTAGCATACACCGACTTCATCAGGCTCCTAAAATTGTTCACAAAGAAACCAAAGAATGGCCTTCTCAGCTGCCATAGTTGCAACTCTTGCGTCATCAGAACAGTGTGTTCAACGCGTCACCGTTTCTGTTTAAAGGGGGGGGGGGGGGGGGGGGGGGGGGTGAAATGCTATTTCATGCATATTGAGTTTTTTACACTGTTAAAGAGTTGGATTCCCATGCTAAACATGGACAAAGTTTCAAAAATTAAGTTGTGCGTTTGAAGGAGTATTTCTGTTCCAAAAATACCTCTTCCGGTTTGTCACAAGTTTGGGAAAGTTTTTTTCGAGTATGGCTCTGTGTGACGTTAGATGGAGCAGAATTTCCTTATATGGGTCCTGAGGCACTTCTGCCGGAAGAGCGCGCTCCCGTATAGCAGAGCACTGAGAGCACAACAGACTTCACTGATCAGAGCGAGAGCGTCGACAAATGTCACAAAAGAAGTGTGTTTTTGGTTGCCAGGGCAAGACAACCCTGCACAGATTACCTAAAGAGAAACAGCATTAAGGGACCAGTGGATGGAGTTTATTTTTACAGAGCATCAACGGAGTTGTGCAAGTGTTTGTGTTTGTTCCCTGCATTTCAAAGATGCTTGTTTTACAAACAAGGCCCAGTTTGACGACGGATTTGCACATCGTTTATTTCTTAAGGATGATGCAATCCCAACGAAAAAGGGTCACGATCGTGTGTTGGAGCCGCAGGCGGTGAGTAAAACTGCTTCAAATATCTCTGTGTTGTTAACTTAGCTATCGGCGAGTAAGCACATCAAGTAAACAACATGCGATGTTGTCATCAAACTGCACTTTCCACATGTACAGCTTAAAAAAATAAAAAAAAAAGACGACATAAAGTGGAACTTAGTCATTTTCCAAAACCGCTAAGCAAATACAGTTTCAGTACATACCACATAGAGACGTCATTGCTGATGCTGCTCTTGTTAAATTTCAGCCTCTGGATCTGATTCTGGATCATAAATATACGCTGAATCTGACTGTTAGCCATGGTTTGTTTTGGATGATGTTTTTTTCCTCACGGTAATGTCACAGCTTCCAAACGCTCTCAACGCAAAAGCCTACTGTCACTCGTGATTCTTTAGCTCCGCCCACACGTCACGCCTCCAGGCGCTCGTGTTTTTCCGGGAAAAATCGGTACATACTATCTTTCTCTTCTGAATATAATAAAACTAAAGACTTTTTGGAGATATGAAGGATGCAGTACTACTCTATAGGTACTCAAGATTAACAGGATATTGAGTGAAAACGAGCATTTCACCCCCCCTTTAATTTTTTAAGAAGGACCTGGGAAAATGTCACTATTCAGTGTAAACGCTGCCTACCAATTATTAATTTGCTGTCCTTGGAATTCTTTGACCTAGCAAAGTTATTGCTGGGAATTTCGTGTTCTTTAATATTTTTGCAATGTTTATATTTCTTCATTGTTACTACCTTATGGACTTCAAGTGTTTTGAGATGAAAGTTTTGACCTGGAAATGGTCCCTATATATTAGCCAGGGCTCGACATTAACGCGGATTTTGTGAAGGGGCAAGTTAAAGAGAATTGTACTTGTTAATTCTTGTAAAAAACAAACAATAACTAGGGAAGTACAATTTGGCGAGAATGATTCTGATTTCATTACTTTCAGAGTAAATGGTAGACTGGCAGAACGACATCTGAAATTGCAACGGATTCGAAGAAGAACAGTAAATGCAAGTAAATATATATATATATAGTGATTTTGCTGAGTGTGTTTTTGAGATCAGCACCTTGTCTGGTTTAAACCTGTCATGGATCAATAAATATAACACTAAAGTCTCCAGTAGATGGCAGCAAGTCTGCACATTATTATGATTGTAGTATAACCATAGACTATAAAAACAGGTTTAAACCTGTCCTGGATTAATAAAGTCTCCAGTAGATGGCAGCAAGTTATAATATCTGCACAAAGGAGACATCGATCAGCTGCTTGATCTCATCTTTAGAGAAAACTGTTGATTTTACACTTGAACAATGTAAGTAGTATTATTAGAAATTAAGTTTACATCAGAAAACATTTATAGCCCACCCCAACACTTATCAACAATAATAATCATAAATGGTGACTATATATGTTTTGTATTTAGCTTTTTTCATATTCCATATGACTTCACACTGGACAAATGCAGCTAAGATGAATACATCTAAATATTGAGTCAAGTAATGAATGAATGCATGTGTTAATGAAACAATTAGACCATATTTTATTTACTGACAACAACAGAAGACATGAATAAATGAGTAAAAGAATAAATAAAAGTAAGCATCACAATAGATAAATACAAGTCAACAACAGATGAAACAAAGCTTTATTCAAACACTGTTCTGTTTCTGAAAGTGTACAGACGGTGACCCCACATCTGTCCATCAGGTCCTGAATCTGATCATGATGAGAGAGAGACATCGAGTCCTGTCTGAGTGAACAGAGAGGATGAGGAGGACCATGATGAAGAGCAGGAGAACATGTGCTGCTGTGTCTGCTCTCCATGAGCACACGACCTGTGAAACACTTACACAGAGTGAAACACTTTATATCTCATGTTATTGCTACATTTAATGTCATATTTACAGCTGCATGTTAATTTGCTAAAGCTTCATTACTTCTGTGCTGTAGTGAAGTGGACTGGTCAGCAGAAGGTTGCTGGATCAATCTCTGCAGTCGTCTCCACCAGATACACACGTCTGAATCTCACGAGAACTAGTGTAAATCTACTGCTCTTGAGGATTCAAACATACTCATTCACTCGCCTACTGCTCTCTGCACACTATATAGTAGGGAAGTATGCCATTTCAGACGCAGCCGTTGTCTTATGAACGGACACTGAATCATTGACTCAAAAGATTCATTCAGTAACAAAATACTCAGTGCTGCTCGGAGACGCACGATTGGTCTTACTTTGGCTTTGTTAAAAGTGTTTTCTTGCCGAAACGGAGATAGACAGCATTGTGACTAATATAACACACTCACACTGTAATACTAGTGTATCTTTTGTTGAACTATTGTAGAAAATCAATTCATTTGCAATCATGCTGACATTCAGGAAAGCAACCCCAGACATTACTTTACTATTATGACATAAATATTAAAAACAAAATGTCTTAAAGGGCATTTTAGCCTCATATCTGGAATTATATTGTAATCTGATATCCTTCATCCGACAGACACATTTTTTTGCAAAGTTATAAAATCTAAGTTTGCACATTAAGTCAACCGTTAGGATATTAGTTCACGATAAATATTGCATACTCCTGACTCATTTACTTTCTCCGTGTGTCACAGTGTCATGTAATATTAGCCACGAGCTGTGATTAAACAAACCTGTCAGCGTTGAGACAAAACCTTTTTGCCATTTCTCCTTAAATATCCTGTCAGCCCTTCTGGGTTAAATGTCTTCTTTTGGACATGTTTAAAATCACCAGAAAATTGCCAATAAATTATCTTTATCACAATATTATTTCATCAAGCCTTGTGTTCAACTCCATATTTATAATGAAAATAAAAGTAGCTGTGATCTTATTCTAGTTAGCGGCTCTGAAATCGAGTGACAGCTGATTGGTTGATTCACAAATGTCTTCACACACAAAGTGCTTCATATTCAAACACAGTTTAGATTAACACTCATATAACTGTATTGTCTGTGTGAGAGGAATCAAACAATCAAATCCTGCGATCGTTTACTCTTCCTCAGCCTGAACAAGTGTTTTTTTTTCTGCTGAACACTAAAGAAGATGTTTTTTTGAGAGCGAACAGTTGACGGCACCCATTGACTTCTATTCTACAGGAAGAAATACTATGGAAGTGAATGGGTACCATCAACCGTTTGGTGTTTAAAGCATCATCTTTTTAGCATTCAGCAGAAGACAGAAACTCATACAAAAAATATAATTTTTACATTTTATTTTAAAAAATAAATATGTAAAATAAGCACACACAGTTAAACTTTTATTCCTAACTAGTAATTCATTCCCAAAGCAACCAACTATGTGTCATTGTTGTTAACTAAGACTGAAACTACTAAAAACAGTTTTCTGTAATTGAAATAAAGCTAAAGTAAAATGATATAGATACATCGTGTAAGCTACTACTAAATATTGTAGAAACTTAATTTTCTGTAAAGTTGCTTTGCAATGATTTGTAAAGTAAAAAGCACTATAAATTAAATGAAAACAGTACTAAAATTAAAGTAGTAACTTTTTACAAAAAAGTTGAAATGCTAAAATTATTAAAACTTACATAAACATAAAGGCTAACATTTTTTAATAAAACTAATTCCTAAACCTCAAACTGCAACCATGAGGCTAAAAGCTATGCTATGTGTCACTCTGAGTAAGTGCTGTAACAGTTTATAAAGACCTTGATGTTGTTTGGACGCCAGAACCGTGTGTGTGTGTGTGTGTGCGTGAGTGTGTGTGTGTGTGTGTGTGTGTGTGTGTGTGTGTGTGTGTGTGTGTGTGTGTGTGTGTGTGTGTGTGTGTCCACCTGGATGTTCCCGTGTTTGGCTCCTGGGATGATCTGAATCCTCTCAAAGTCCCTCCCCAGGATGATGATAACACCGAAGCCCCGATCAAATGATTTGCGAAACGCGCTTAGGAGTCCCGATCTGAATCAAATGTTTTGCGAACTTGTAAGCTGCTCAGTTGTACATTTTCCTTTTAGCAGTTATGCTAACAGTCGAGCAGGTTAGTGAAGCGGTGTTTTTATACTTTTGCCATCACCCTTTTATACTGCTCTCTTTCTGGCTTAAGTCACACAAAATTAACTAAGACATTTAAAGTGATCAGTAAAATCCACAACAATGTAGGAAATACGAGAAGTTGAACAAACATCTGTTGTACAAGCAGAATTCAAATGATTTTATAATGGTTTGTAGGTTATTTAACTTTGAATTGATGTTCTAAGTAACTGGTATATTATTGCATAAATGTGATAGTAACTTTCCAAATTAATGAATTGTTTTTATTAAAGTGTTATGTTTAACACAAAATAATCAACACAGTCTCACTCTCTACTCGTCAAATGTCTGACGCATGGTCAAGTGATCTGGCGTCACTTTTTTGACGCACTGGGTATACCTTTGGCGTTATTTTTCAACGTGCAGGTTAGTCCGATAGACTTCTATAGAACTCAGTAGCGTTTATATTTGACGTCTTGGTTCAGCACACCGCAACTACACTGAATAAATAAAAATAAATAATAGGCTACAAAAATATATATATATATATATATATATATATATATATGACAGAGATCGTTTTTATCGGGCCCTCCAACTTGTTTTTGAGGTTTAAATATTCTCGCAATCTGATATTAAAGTGATCTCTGTGCCAAAGCTTAGCGCGTTCATCAGTGGTGAGTTTAACAACACTCAACTGCAGGTAAAACAGCACTCAGCGGTGAGTTTGACCAAAGCAACACTCAACTGCAGGGAAAACGACATAAAAGGTGAGTTTAACAACGCTCCAAGGCGCGTGCAAGTAAGCAGTTTAACCGTTTTCTTACACACCATTCTCGCTTATCGCTTATTCATAGTTCATCATCTCTATGAAATCACGTTCAAGAAGTCTCATTCAGCACACATCGCGATACTTGCCATCAGTTTCCATGTGCCACAGGGTCGGTGAGTAGATATAATTACGCTCTTTTAATGCCTGTTATAAAATTTATTCTGTCTTTATTAATCAGATTAGCGCCATATTGTTTACTCGCTGTATTATATCAGTCATCCGAGGCTGTCTTTGAGTTTCATTGCGTTTAACTAAATGAACACACCTGCTAACTAGTGTGATTAAACCCTGTCGGTCACGTGACGTGCCATAGACTTTCAATATATTCATTTCATGTCAAAGATGTAAATTTGTAGTAAAATCATGGTAACCACGGCATGTACAATAGCAACAAATTAAATTTGAAGTTAAAACCCAGGAACGGGACATTTACCATGTTTTTACCTCAGTAACTGTAGTTCTACTATGGTATATTAATAATCAATACAAAAATAAAATAATCATCAAACTAACTTTGGTTGTACAACTGTAATTGTCGTTTTTGATGTGCTTTTATATTACAGATATCACACATTTACTGTACCATGCTTTTGAACATTTTTATGTAAATCCAAAAAAAGTAAATAAATAAAAGGAAACATTTTTCCCTTCCTGCAGTTCATTCATATCAGTTTATATTTTAAATATTTTGCTCACAAAACATTATTAAAATTCTGTTTATAATTCTATTTTATTCTACCCCTCCCCCTTTCTTATTTTTATTATTATGTTTTTTTTTTTTTAGCTGAAAAGATGTAAAGGAAGCAGTCATCCCTGTGGTGTTTGTGGAGAGGTTTTCCTTCAGAAATGGAGAAGACTGAAAGCTGCGGAGGCAGACATTTGCAGCAGTAAGTCTGTGTTAGTTTTACCTTTTTATCAAACTGCTGTTATAAATTGCACAGCATTTGTTGTTTCTTAAACTTTTGCACTGTCCAAATACCCACACTTGCCATCTTAGCACTTGACCAATCGATTATTTATTTGACGTATTTCCTATGTTTAGGCCAAGTGTTCGAGTGAGCATGGTGACCACAAGTGTGTGTCGAACTTTTCATCACCTGATGACAGTGGTTCCCGTTCCTGATCCTGGAGAACCCAGCATTGCACGGTTTTGGCGTCTCTCTTATCTGACAAACACACTTTTGAGGTCTTGGAGTCTTCACTGATGAGCTGATGAGTTGAATCAGGTGTGTTTGATCAGGGAGACATCTCAAATGTGCAGTGTTGGGCTTCTCCAGGACCAGGATTGGGAGCCACTGCCTTACGGGACACACTTAAGTGTTTACAGAGATTTTTTTTTTTTTTTTTTTGATTATTATTCAACTTTGCATTTTAAAAGAAATTCTAATTCTCTTTTCATTAGTCCCTATTACAGAGGACAATTAAATTTTTGGGGCTTCTAATTAAGTGAAAAAAAAGCAGTTGCAAATGATGTACAAAATAAATATACTTTTCTGTACACCAAGAAAACATGCAACACTTTGTTTTACTTCCAAATTATTCTCAGTATCTAATTATTATTATTATTATTATTAATAATAATATTTCACATACATTGGAAAGGTTTCCGTGAGCAGATCAATTACACTACTGATAACATTCCTTTAAGCATGTAATATATTTTTTTATAATTCATATGAATATAGCTTGCTATTATTGACTAGCTTTTAATAATAGATGCATTTAATATATAATTATACAGCATCTTTACAGAGGCTGGTTTTATGGTCTAAAAGTAGCATGTAATAATATTTCCTTCCTTTCTGTCTTTCAGGATTGTTCGCAGATAATGATGTTCTTCTCGATCATGCACAAGGACTCACCTCTTTAACTCTTTATCTTCCCAACACACACAGAAATGCTCCCTTTATCAGTGTTTAGACTTTGCAGTGCAGTTTTGTTTTAGTTCTAAGCTTATAATGAATACATTGTGACCTTCCAGCAACCCATATATTGTATACAGAACCAGTGATCAAAACAATGGTTGAAAATAGTATTTTTATATTGATAAAGCATTGTGTTCTCTTTTTCAAGCTTCATACAGTAAACTTTACTTCTGGTGCTTTTATCATAAAAAAACAAACATCAGTTCTCATCAGGAGTTTTCGTAAAGGACGTATTCATGCACAGCCATCCCCTAGTTCCAGTCATGAAGTGAATGATGTTATTGTCAGTTTTATTTCTGCATTTTTATGTAGCAGGTGTTTGTTTTCCTGAACGTTATCTTTCTTCCATTGTTCGGACAATCAGTGTTTATTTGATGCTGTGCTGATGGAGGTTTATAGATGATATTGCACACTTGACATGCATGTCTTCATGGTTTTTATTTTCTGAGTTTGAAACAGTGTGTTGTATCACTTTTTGGTCAAATAAATTCTTCAGTGTTCTCTGAAAGACTATCTGTATTTACTTTTTTTTTAAATAAAAGTATTTGCAAAGAATTTTTATTCTTCATAGTGGCAAAAACAACTTATTGACAGAGGATGCAGTGCAGTTATATGGGCAATTTGTCTTTGAATCAGTTTTTTTAACTCTGTTTTTATTGCTAGAGTTCAATTGGTAAAGAATGGCAAATCACAGAAAAACTAAAGTGAATAATTTTTATAGATTTAAAACAAAACAACATGCAATTTAAATGTTACAAGCTAATCATTTGATTAGAAAATGCACCTGTCTTTGAAAAAAAAAAAAAAGATTTAATGAGAGGAATCGGTTCGATAGAACTGCGAATGCTGGCCATGTGCTCATCAATATTGCCCAATTTTTGTCAAGCTGAAAACAATAATTAGCGCATTTGCATTATTGTTGGAGGAAGGTGTAGACGTTAATAAAACACAATCTAATAGGTAGCAAATGTTATTGATTGTTAACCAATCTATCGCTTCAGCCGAAAAACGAAAGTCATCGGTCATAAATGGATAAGGAAGCGTGACGCCGCTGCTCAGCTTTGATATCATTGGCTGTCAATGTCCCTTGTCATCGCAGGGTTGTCTGTGGTTGGACTATCCTTTAACCCATACTAAACAGCGCATCGTGTTACAGAAGAACGTTTTGCTACTATTATCACATTAGTAATATATTAAGTCAACAATTAAGGGTTGCTATGTTGAGGAAAATTACCTCTTTAGCGAGATCCTAACCCTAACCCTAATCATAACTTCGATGAACTACAAAAAACAGCCCCTAGTTTCGCCTTTCCATATATAGAACGACGGAGGCTTGTGGGTAATGTAGTTTAAATCGTTTTATTGACGAAATGAAATAAATAATATATTTAATGGAAAACTGGATATATGAATAGTTTCATTGTGTAAACCTCTATGATATAATTGAAAGACAGAGTGAAATTTGGTATTTTAGAGGGAGCAATATTTAAAATGGCCTTATGAAACATTTCCATTTATTTCTGAAAACTGTGCCCAACATTATTTTATCAGCATAGCATAAGTAAAAATTCTTTTGGTTTTCTCTTTGATTCATTAATTGGACTCTGATTTACAGCCATTTCAAATGTACAGTTTTTGGCTCTTCCGGGGGGTGCTACTGGGCCCCTGGGGGTAGAAGGGCAGTAAAACCTACATGTATGTATTCTCCTCATAATGGACAACAAACTGAGCTGAGTCACATTTATATCTGACAGTTTTCATAGACTAACCTTTTCTTATTCTTATGTCATGAGCAGTAAAGCTTTTGACAGGACATGGTGAGGCCATCTGATGAAACATGGCAAAATTAGAAAGAAATGATTTAATAATAAAAATTATAGATTATTTATTTTATTTTTGAAGTTAACAGTAATAAATATAATGGATAAACCTGCAACAACATGCCATTATCTATTCCCCACTGTTAAGCAGTAATCAAGGACAATTTATACACATTGTGATACTTCACTTTTCCACAAGGAATAATTCATGGAGTACTCAGAATACTATATATATTAACTAATTAGCAACAATCAGTGTAAAAATGTCCTCCTCATCCCCTTATCTGGGTCCTCAGATGCTGAACATCAGTAATGTGCGTGCTCTTGGATTTAATGCAGTACAAGATCCATGTTGATCATTCCTGCTACATTCTCAGTTATCCCTCAAGTGTTTGTAACTATAAAGTAAATGGCTTTTCAAAATAATTCATCTATTAAATCCCTTTATATAGATATATAGGTATATTTGTGATTAAATATATACAATAATAACTTTCTGGTGTATTGTTGTTCCAGATGTCATTAATGTTTAAGCAAAAAATAATCCTGGTAATTAATATGTAGTTTTTCAAGTGTAGAATAAACCCATAGTAGCCTACAGTATCTAGTAAAATTATGAATTTACCAAGAATTTTCAACACACAATATTCACCATATTAATTTTATTGAAGCATAGACTATGAAGTTGATAAAGTAGCTTCAAGACAAACACAATTCAAGGAAAATAATAAAGGATCAAAAATTCATTAATATCATAAATTAATCAGTTCACACAGATGAGTGATGAAATGTCCTTAAAAGTAAAAATAATCCATCCAGTCAACTGTGATACAGATCATGTGATGCATATAAGACATGTGATACTGTTCCAGAAAATAATGATTCCCATCATCACATCTGAACTGGTTTCATCTCCCCATCGTGATCTTCTTCTCTCGTGTCTGGAAACAGTTTGTGGCTGATATCCAGCACTGATGTGGTGTAGCTTGTCCTCAGCCAGATGATCTCTCAGTCCTAAGATCCCAGACCTGGTCAAAGTGAAACAAACAATCCAGATGAAGTTGTTTAATGGACAGAGAGCTCAGCTTATGTTCTGTGTGATTTTAGCAGGGTGAGCAACTATGACCCTTGTAGTACTGTACACTTACCATTCTTCAAGCTGTTTTAAGACCTTTAGAGAACGTTTTTCTCTGAAGACAATTTACCACATCCTCTTCTTTCAGTCCTTTCAAGAGCATCACTTGGTCAAAACCCCCCATTTGGCTGATGAGATCATCTGTACAAATTAAAATACTGCAATAAAAATTTCATTCTGCAAGAATTAAGGCAAAGGACTTGCTCATGAGACACCCCTTAGCATGTGACAGAATTTTTTGCCTCTATAATTCATCTATTGTTGCAGTAAATGTGTCTTTTTTCCCTCTCTAATTTATCTTCAAAGTTCCTGACTTCTCTCACAAATGTGTTTTAGTGTAAGGCCTGGCTTCAAACCAATCAACTATCAATCCACAATTTATAATACAACATTTATGAAACAATGAAATAATGTAAACCACTTACATAAAACTTGTATTCTTTTATTTAAGACAAACAGTTGGTGTTTTTTTTTTTTTTTTTTACTTAAAGTTTAAAAATATTCCAGTCACACTTTGCCTACATGATTTAATTGTAATAGCTGTATATAATTTTTTTTTTTATTAAGAATAAAAACATAGAAAGAATAAATTACGGCTGAGATGAACAGTCCTGTGAGATAAAATCATAAAGTGCTGTAACACATAACACAGCATTGCTTCAACACACACATACCAGAGGACTTCTGTCTTTGTTTGGGCTCAAGATGGCCGTCTTCATTCCTCATGAGCAAATCATTTCCTTGGTCTTCCTTCTCTTTGGAAAAACAAGATAATCTTACTCTGTGTGCAATTAACATTGCTCATTAAACATATAATTAAGTTAATTTAAAATAAGATTCAGACCAGAGCATTTGATGAGTAAATGTTGATTCAAAAATATTTTAAACAAATGTACCTGGGAAGAGCTGATCATGGCAAGATTCGCTGAGACTCAGTAACAGCTCTTTTAGTTTTTAGGAAGGTTTGTGAGGGTTGGCTCTTAAAAGAGCTGTTGAGCTTGAACAGCATTATCTGCAAACAATCCTGTAAGACAGAAAGAAAGAAAAATATTACTACATTACATGCATCTTATACATTACTGTGCGTATGTGTGTGTGTAATTATACAGCTATATTCATATATATATTAAAAAAAATTATTACAAGCTAACAGGACTGTTATCAGTAGTGCGCAAGTCTTAATAATGCCAAAGCGCAGTGCCCTTAATGAACACTAAACCCACATTATCTCCAATACCACTCAGGAGCTCTATACCAGGCTTAGTGTATCCCATCATGCATCAATTTTTGGAATAAATTGTGAGACCTTTTGTCGAGATCTCACAAGGGGTCACGGAAACCTTTACAATGTATGTAAAATATTAATAATAATAATAATAATAATAATAATAATAATAATAATAATAATAATTAGATATTGAAAATAATTTTTCAATTAATTTATTTTAAAATGCAAAGTTGAATGATCAAACTAAAAATCTCTGTAAACACTTAAGTGTGTCCCGTAAGGCAGTGGCTCCCAATCCTGGTCCTGGAGAAGCCCAACACTGCACATTTGAGATGTCTCCCTGATCAAACACACCTGATTCAACTCATCAGCTCATCAGTGAAGACTCCAAGACCTCAAAAGTGTGTTTGTGAGATAAGAGAGACGCCAAAACCGTGCAGTGCTGGGGTTCTCCAGGATCAGGAACGGGAACCACTGTCATCAGGTGATGAAAAGTTCGACACACACTTGTGGTCACCATGCTCACTCGAACACTTGGCCTAAACATAGGAAATACGTCAAATAAATAATCGATTGGTCAAGTGCAAAGATGGTAAGTGTGGGTATTTGGACAGTGCAAAAGTTTAAGAAACAACAAATGCTGTGCAATTTATAACAGCAGTTTGATAAAAAGGTAAAACTAACACAGACTTACTGCTGCAAATGTCTGCCTCCGCAGCTTTCAGTCTTCTCCATTTCTGAAGGAAAACCTCTCCACAAACACCACAGGGATGACTGCTTCCTTTACATCTTTTCAGCTAAAAAAAAAAATACATAATAATAAAAATAAGAAAGGGGGAGGGGTAGAATAAAATAGAATTATAAACAGAATTTTAATAATGTTTTGTGAGCAAAATATTTAAAATATAAACTGATATGAATGAACTGCAGGAAGGGAAAAATGTTTCCTTTTATTTATTTACTTTTTTTGGATTTACATAAAAAGGTATCAAAAGCATGATACAGTAAATGTGTGATATCTGTAATATAAAAGCACATCAAAAACGACCATTACAGTTGTACAACCAAAGTTAGTTTGATGATTATTTTATTGTTGTATTGATTATTAATATACCATAGTAGAACTACAGTTACTGAGGTAAAAACATGGTAAATGTCCCGTTCCTGGGTTTTAACTTCAAATTTAATTTGTTGCTATTGTACATGCCGTGGTTACCATGATTTTACTACAAATGTACATCTTTGACATGAAATGAATATATTGAAAGTCTATGGCACGTCACGTGACCGACAGGGTTTAATCACACTAGTTAGCAGGTGTGTTCATTTAGTTAAACGCAATGAAACTCAAAGACAGCCTCGGATGACTGATATAATACAGCGAGTAAACAATATGGCGCTAATCTGATTAATAAAGACAGAATAAATTTTATAACAGGCATTAAAAGAGCGTAATTATATCTACTCACCGACCCTGTGGCACATGGAAACTGATGCCAAGTATCGCGATGTGTGCTGAATGAGACTTCTTGAACGTGATTTCATAGAGATGATGAACTATGAATAAGCGATAAGCGAAATTGGTTGTAAGAAAACGGTTAAACTGCTTACTTGCACGCGCCTTGGAGCGTTGTTAAACTCACCTTTTATGTCGTTTTCCCTGCAGTTGAGCGTTGCTTTGGTCAAACTCACCGCTGAGTGCTGTTTTACCTGCAGTTGAGTGTTGTTAAACTCACCACTGATGAACGCGCTAAGCTTTGGCACAGAGATCACTTTGATATCAGATTGCGAGAATATTTAAACCCTTAAAAACAAGTTGGAGGGCCAGATAAAAACGATCTCTGTCATATATAATTTTTTTTGTAGCCTATTATTTTTTTTTATTTATTCAGTGTGGTTGCGGTGTGCTGAACCAAGACGTCAAATATAAACGCTACTGAGTTCTATAGAAGTCTATCGGACTAACCTGCACGTTGAAAAATAACGCCAAAGGTATACCCAGTGCGTCAAAAAAGTGACGCCAGATCACTTGACCATGCGTCAGACATTTGACGAGTAGAGAGTGAGACTGTGTTGAAATAATACATGTGTTGTTTGCTTCATGTTAATTAAGTGCTTTTGCTGAGGCATGGGAAAAATAAAGGAGCTGGAAAAAACACCTGCTAGTGACCTCAGCATCATCTAATCTAATTTTTTATAAAAATCTAACTCTTTACTTTTACTTATGCTCTGCAATATCGTTTCAGATTCTGAACACATCAGAAATCACCAACCCCTCCTGACATATCTTTCCAGTTTGGAGTAGGTATGTTGCAACAATATAACATAAATAACAATAAAATGTAATTAATTGAAGCATGACTTATCGGGGTAACTTTTTTTTATTTTATTATTGTAATAGAACACTATAGAACTACATTCACTATAGAACAGGAACATCATTTGTTGGTAAATTTCTTGCCTATTTTCTTCCTGACAAAAAATAATGTATATGCCAAAGTAGAATTCAACAGCTTTAGCCGTGATCTCTGTGATCAGCTCATCATCTCTCCATACCCTCTCCACATGGAAGTCACCTCTTGTTCTTGTCACAAGATCACACCAGGTTAACTAAGACAGTAACCATCAGCTGACCGTGGAATGCCAAGTGTGTGTTTCTTTCTCAGTTTTGCATGGTCCCCAATAAACTCAACGTGGGATGCCTCTCCGATTTCTTTCACATCAGGGCAATTAACCTCTACCAGGACACAGGGAGGTTCTTCATTTGGGTCCACCACTTTGCCATCTGCACCAAGGTGTGGAGCATCAGGGTGGATGATGAGACCAGATGGAAGAACGTTAACGTCAAAGGTCTCCTCATAGCAGTGAAGAACCTCTGGCTCAAGTTTTAATCCTCTACACATCGCTCTCTAGAGACCCGACAGATGTTTACACACACTGTTTAATGCAAGATATAAATGCATTTAACCTGCAATTACAAATGCATAATGTCTTTTGATGTTTTAATCCCAAAATGTTGAATACTAATATTTGCAATGATAAAAGAAATTGCTTTAAGAGATGAAATTAAAAACCTCAATATCTAGACAATCATGAATTGTAACCACTTCCTTCAATGTTTTTACTATACAGTTGATATGGAATTTGTTTAAATGTTAATTTGTTTAAAAAAAGTATTATGTGTTTATATGAAGTGCTTATACAAAATAAATATGTAGTTAATTTTAAAGTATATCTACATTTCTTGCTTTCATACATGGTCATATGAAAAATTTGCCGTACTTAAGTGGTAGATTTCTGCCATTTACTGGAAAACATTTAAAATTACAATTTTAAACAAAAGCACTATATGAACATTCTGAGTGATTTTATTACACTAATATACTATCAGACATCCCAATTTCTGTTTTGGTAAACTCATTAAGTGTCATCTCATTTAGATGAATTCGAATTTAATTTAGGGTCCTGAAATACCCTGAACACTGCACAGAGGTTAAGATGACCATTGCTACATAAATAAAATAAAAATTTAAACATCCTATTTTGTTTTAATTTTCCCTTACTAAATTATACAGTTACTGATGCTATGGACTGTGGGATTACTAACTGACTATTAACAAAAAAAAATGTCTCTAAACCTCTTTACTCTTCATTAAAACCTGATCTAAACAAGTACATCATAGAATCAAATGCTTTGCAAATCCGCTCGAAAGCCCCGATCTCAAATAATTCGCGAAACGCGCTTCGGAGTCCCGATCTGAATCAAATGTTTTGCAAACTCCGAAGCCCCGATCAAATGATTCGCGAAACACGCTTCGGAGTCCAAATCTGAATCAAACGATTCACTAAACGCGCTTCGGAGTCCAAATCTGAATTAAATGATTCGCTAAACGCGCTTCGGAGTCCAAATCTGAATCAAATGATTCACTAAACGCGCTTCGGAGTCCTGATCTGAATCAAATGTTTTTGAACTCCGAAGCCCCGATCAAATGATTCGCGAAACACGCTTCGGAGTCCAAATCTGAATCAAACGATTCACTAAACGCGCTTCGGAGTCCAAATCTGAATCAAATGATTCGCTAAACGCGCTTCGGAGTCCTGATCTGAATCAAATGATTCGCTAAACGCGCTTCGGAGTCCTGATCTGAATCAAATGTTTTTGAACTCCGAAGCCCCGATCAAATGATTCGCGAAACACGCTTCGGAGTCCAAATCTGAATCAAACGATTCACTAAACGCGCTTCGGAGTCCAAATCTGAATCAAATGATTCGCTAAACGCGCTTCGGAGTCCTGATCTGAATCAAATGATTCGCTAAACGCGCTTCGGAGTCCTGATCTGAATCAAATGTTTTTGAACTCCGAAGCCCCGATCAAATGATTCGTGAAACGCTCTTCGATTCCCGATCTGAATCAAATGTTTTGCGAACTCGCTCCGAAGCCCCGATCAAATGATTCGTGAAACGCGATTCGATTCCCGATCTGAATCAAATGTTTTGCTAATCTGACCCGAAATGTGCATCAGGAGACACTTTTTCTTCTTGTTTAATGGCGATAAACTCCAAAGGAGCATTATCGCCACCTATTGTGTTGGATGGCAAATTAACCTTGGGTGATAAGTCTAAAGTTTAAAACTATTTCCTCTTCCTTCTTTTACAAATGGACCATTAACTATGTTTCCTTGTTGAACCCTACTCTATCATCCCACATACATCATCATTATTTATCATACCTGCAATAGAGGTTTCATTGAGCTTCATCTGGCGCTGCGTGTTCAGCTCCTCCGTCCACACTCAGCCCCCATGGCAGGTTTAACATTTCAAGTATATCATATTCTAAATCCCAAACCTGAATCATATATAAACGTAATTAGTGCTCTATATATCTGTCTATCCTTAAAACCTTTTCCTAAAATATCCTCATTCTTCATTCTATCCTCTCCATTCTTCAGATGACTGAACAATACATCCCGGGAAAATATTATACTTACTACAAATAAATAATACATGACATACAACTTCAGTTCTAAATGTTCATTCCTCTTGTTTTTTGTGAATAACATATATTGTGTTTTTGAGACTGAAAACTTTAGACCCCAATCCAATGACCATTCTTCTACTTCTTTAATTGACTCCTGGATGCCTTTAACCACATTTTTAATATTACGGCCTCTCTTCCATAACGCTCCGTCATCTGCATAAAGAGGCAATCCTATTCCTAATTTATTAACTTTATCAAAAACATAATTGATCATTAAATTAAACAATAATGGGCTAATTGCACTACCCTGTGGAGTTCCATTTAGAATGTTATAAGGAGCTGATAATTCTTCCACAATTTTCACCTGAAAAGTGCGTTCAAATAAAAAATCTAAAACCCAATTATAAAGTTTGCCACCTATTCCAATTTTATTCCGTTTAATTAGCAAACCTTCCCTCCACAAAGTGTCATAAGCCTTTTCTATGTCAGAGAAGACTGCGATCATGTACTCTTTCATTACAAAAGCTTTTTTAGCTTCATTTTCAAACAATACTAAAACATCTGCTGTAGACCTACTTTTCCTAAAACCACTTTGAAATGTTGATAACAATTCCCTTTTCTCCAAAATGTAGTTCATTCGCCTCACAATCATTTTTTCCATTACTTTACATAGTGTAGAGGTAAGAGCGATGGGTCTAGAACTACTAGATTTTGTTATATCTTTACCAGGCTTAGCTAGAGGGAGCACAATTACCGTTTTCCATTGTTTTAGGAAGGAGACCCTCATTCCATATATAATTATATAAATCCAATAATGCTTCTAATGCTTTTGGTGATCATTTCTTTAAGATTCTATAACTTATCATATCTCTTCCTGGTGTGGTACTCTTTCAGTTATTGATTGCTGTTTTTAATTCAAAATAACTAAACTCATCATCCAAAGTATTATTAAAATCTTGCTTTTTCTTGCAAGAATCTCCAGAGATATTGTTAATTTGTTGTCGTCTTGTTAAAAATGTATCATCTAAATGTTCAATGAGCTTTAGCAAATGTTTGAGCCGACATAATAACCTTCTCTTTATCTGTGATAGCTACCTTCCCATTTTCCTCCATTACAGGTATTTTCTTAAAGCTGTTAATTCCATTCATCTTTTTAATCATACGCCAGACTGCATTTATTTCGGTTTCCCTCCCTATTGTATCACAAACATTTTGCCATGCTGTCCTTTTTGTACTTTGAATAATCTTTTTAACATAAGCCCTTTTTCTTTGATAATCTATGACTGCTTCTGGGGTGAGTGTTCTTTTTAAGAACTGAAATGCTTTATTCCTTTCTCTGATTGCTGCCGAGCACTCCTCTGACCCCCATGGTACATTCTTTCTTGTACTTATACCACTTGATAGTGAGATAGACTGAGAGGCTGCAAAATAAATGCCATTCACTACTTTATTATATCTGTCATCAACACTAACCTCTACTGACAGATTTTTGAATTGTTCTTCACATTTCCCCAATCTGCTTTCTTATATATCCATCTTACAACATAATTACATTTTTGTAGTTGAATCTTATTTTGAAATACACACGTCACTGGAAAATGATCACTTCCTATATTATCCTTAGATACTGACCACATACATTTACCAGCTAATGATGCTGAAACTATTGTGACATCCAAACATCACATTCCACCTCTTGCTATATCTCATTTAAACATAATAAAGAGTTATCTTCCATGAACTCTTCTATTATTTCTCCATTTTTATCTGTACTCTTACTACCCCAAATACATTAAAATCACCACATATAATCATTTTGTTTGCCTTTTCTCCCAAGGCACTTTTCAGGATGTCTATTGTTAATTCTGAACATGGATTATAGAAATGTAACACTCTGATTACCCCCTGTGTACCCATTAATTCTATACATAAGCTCTCTAAATTACCTTCATTATTTATTTGTCTATATATCACATTTTCTTTTATGAATGTTGTACACCCTCCACCTCTACCATTAATCCTGTCCTTCCTTATTACCTCATAGCCGTTCATCTTAAAATCTAATGACGCATAACCATGTTTCTTGTATACAAATGATATCAGGAGATTTATTCATATCTGCAATATACTTTTTAAACTCCTGTCCATTAGCGATTAAGCTTCTGACATTCCAACGAAGCAACCGGAAGGACATGATAATATTATATATCATTACATTGATTTAAATGATTGTCGAACCCGCTCCGAACTCCCGAACTGACTCAAATGATTCGCGATACCCAAACTGACTCAAATGATTCGCGATACCGCTCCGAGCTCCCGAACTGATTAAAATGATTCACGCCCCGAACTGACTCAAATGATTCGCGATTCCCAAACTGACTCTAATGATTCGCCAACCCGCTCCGAGCTCCCGAACGAACTCAAAATGATTCGCGCTCCGAACTGCCGAACTGACTCAAATGATTAATCCTCCGAACTCCCGAACTGACTCAAATGATTCGCGAACCCGCTGCGAACTCCCGAACTGATTTAAATGATTCGCGATCCCGCTCCGAACTCCCAAACTGACTCAAATGATTCGCGAACCCGCTGCGAACTCCCGAACTGATTTAAATGATTCGCGATCCCGCTCCGAACTCCCAAACTGACTCAAATGATTCGCGAACCCCAAACTGAGTTATGTTAAGGTATTATTCATATAATTTTATGCTATTATAAATCTATTATATCACATACCTGTATGTTATTGTTGTACTCGCTTTTCATATTATTCACTTTACTTTAAGTTGTTCTACATATACTTTTTAATATAACATATCACTTTTTCTATATTCTACTGAGCACTGTATCGGTGCATATTTTCATTTTCACTGGATAGCCTCATCAGTTACATGTTATTATTTGTTGTGGAGTTCATCTGTAGGCTATAGTGCTATCAATATGAAAAGCAGACTACAAGTGTGTCACTTTTTGATTTGTATTTACTTGTTTTATTTTCTCAACGATATAAAATTATTAGTGTTTAAAGATGTATTATTTAGATTTTATCCCAGTATTTCAAAGCTGTATTCTGACCTGAGACACAATAAAGAGAGAAAAAAGAAAGAAAATTTTTGGGATGTTATTCCAGGTATATGTGTGTGTGTGTGCGTGTGTGTGTGTGTGCGTTCATTATTCACGGTGTCTGTAGAAGCCCGTTTCCCGTTTCCGCCACTGAATAAAAAAGTTTCACAGAATTTCTACTTTTTTTTTTACTCAGAATTGTGAGATATAATATCGCAATTGAAAGTCAAATTTGTGAGATATAAAGTCGCAATTTATTATTATTATTATTATTCAGTGGCGAAAAACGGGCTAACATCATCCTTGTTTCGCGGTCATGAGTCTAATGTGTAAACAAACCTGCGTGACCATAGCAACCTGCGATTATCAGAAATTGATACATTTAAATTTCATTTAGAAATGAAAATGATACAAGCGCGGAATTTCAAAATTATTATATTAACCTAACCCTAAAGTTACTGATTATAAAATACGTTTTCAGTTTAAAAATATTAAGCTATGACTTTTTTATATGCTTAAAAGGTGTATAGATACAGTTTTTTTATAAAGTAGGAAGTATTCATTTAAACTGTAAGCTTTAGAGAAAAATGTTTGGTAACACTTAGGGAACGATTCTCATTATTGACTAGTTGATTATTAAATATTGGCTGTTTACTTATTAAGCATTTATTCTACATGACAATATTCTACATCCGTAAACATACCCAATACCTGAACTTAACTAGCTTCCTAACTATTGATAATCAGCTAATTAGGAGTTTATTGAGGAAAATGGCATATTTAATGATTTGTTAATAGAGAGAACCTTAAACCTTAAAATAAAGTGACCAAATGTTATGTTTGATGGCGGTCCATAATATATATATATATATATAATCATTTGTATAAAAGTGACACAGTAAACAGGAACATAACAAAAAGAAAACTAAAACTAAGTTTAGAACAAGACATAAACATGGCACAGTTTACATTGCTCTGAGAGGAAGTGGAAAGAGTTCGTGGAGCGTGATCTAGTGAAAAGTGAAAGTGAAAGTGAAGTGACATTCAGCCAAGTATGGTGACCCATACTCAGAATTTGTGCTCTGCATTTAACCCATCCGAAATGCACACACACACAGAGCAGTGAACACACACACACACACACACACACACACTGTGAGCACACACCCGGAGCAGTGTTCATCATTTATGCTGCAGCGCCCGGGGAGCAGTTGGGGGTTCGATGCCTTGCTCAAGGGCACCTAAGTCGTGGTATTGTAGGTGGAGAGAGAGCTGTTCATGCACTCCCCCCACCCACAATTCCGTCCGGCCCGAGACTAGAACCCACAACCCTTCAATTGGGAGTCCAACCCTCTAACCATTAGGCCACGACTTCCCCTTCCCCTAATGATCAATTATAAAAGTTATCCATAAACACAGAAGAGGAGAAGTGAGCTTTCTGCTGTGTTGTGATTTCACATCAATCTCGTGACCGGTCCAGCTCTAACAGATACCATTATGATATTATATTAATCTGCTTTGAAAGAATAACCAGTATTCACTCGCCTTTAGTGGGAGGCACCAGATTACCATTGTCTGGAAACTCACCTGCGTCTGGGCCATTCTTTTAGTTTTGTTTTTCCTGAAATGTCACATCTCACTAAACATGCTGTGATGAATGAAGACGTCCAGACATCTCCCGCAGGATTCTTAACATGTAAGTTTTTATTGAATTTAAAATATATATATTAAGTAGTATCTTTTCAAAAGGCTTTTCATGTTGGTATGTTAAGAGTACACATTAGTACCTAAATTGTACATCTTAGGACCTAAAGGTACAAAAGCGTACCCTTTGAAAAGGTACCTTTTTTTTCTGAGAGTGTGTAACAATTGAAGTGTTTCTGCCAGTGAAACCAAGGAAATGAAACAACATCTTAATGCATAACGTATCCATAACTGTGATTAGATGATATTACAATTATTATGATGACGGTTTTAATTAACGAGGTGATTCATATAATTATTAGACTGTTAATGAATTTCTAAAACCTTTTTTTTTGTGTGTATTAATGACTTTTGGTTTGAGTAATCATTTGACTATTACACAAGAATCATTCACAATCTCAGGGAAAAAGGTACAAAAGCTGTCCCCTTATAATATCCCCCTTATCACTGTTTAAAAGTGTGACACCCCAGTGACCGCTTTTGTACCTTTTGTTCTGAGAATTAGTCTGATGTTTCTGATCAGGTATTTTTGGTATGTAAGATTCACATGTTAAATATTCAGACAAAGTGAAAGTGAAAGTTATTGTGTTTGTTGTGTAATCTCAGGAGTGCATCTTATATCCCTGTATGACTGTGTTTGTGACGTATCTGTGACATCTCTTCTGTTTTCTCGTCAGGTTCAAACACTTGAATCTGCTGCTTCTGCTCAGCCTTTTCAATCACAGCGGTCAGTATTCACTCGTTTTACTTTCTATACTTTGATTTTCACTGTGTAGAGTTACTCTAGTTGATTGTTTCTGTGCTGAAATTCATCTGATACTATTGTCATCAACACTTAAAACATAAAAATGAGGCTTAGATAGTATTGTTGGCTCCTTAATGCTTTGACTGATATATTTGTGTATTATTATTACTATCCAGTCGACTAAAATAACTATTTATGATACACAGAAAGAAATGCATGTATTTTCAGTATATTGAATGGATATTATAATGTATGTATTTGCAGGATCCATCACTCGATCTGTGAAAGGAATAAAAGGAGGCGACGCCACCCTGTCATGTGAATTTAAAGACACTCATTATCTTGATTTGAGCAGGTTAACAAGCATCCTTTCTTGTCAGAATGAAGAATGTGAGAGTGAAAGTGAAAGTCAGAATGGACGAGTGTTTAAAACAGGATCATGTGCCGTGATTATCAAGAATCTGAGACTGAGTGATGCTGGGAAATACATTTTAACAGTCTATTACACTAATACTCAGGCAGAAGTGAAGCGTCAAATCAGGACATACCGACTTCATTTTCACGGTAATGTCAAAACTGATGTCCTTTAGTATTGTGCTGATATTGCATGAAGGCCAGGACCCAGCATGTGTCTGCTTCTCCTCAGATGAGGTTTCAGTGAAGAAAGGAGAGGAGCTGAAGTTAGATGTTCTGTTGCCCAATGCTAATAAAGTAGTGCACTGGACCAGAAGAAGCACAGGACCGAAGGAGGACTGGAGCAGAAGCCATGGGCTCAGAAGTGATCGAATGAGCATCAGAGATAGAAACCTGATCATTAGTAACTTTACAGCCAGAGACACAGGAACATATGAGGTTCTGGAAGGAGAAATCCTGATCATGGTGACAGTCACAGGTGAGAGAAGAGATATCATTAGAAAGCATTTCATGATAATGATTTGAACATCAGATTGATGCTAAACTGAATGATTATCTTTCAACATCACCTGCAGAATCAGAGGACAACATGAACCTCATGAATGATGGCAAACAGCAGCATAGTGAGTAAAACAAGAGCCTTTGACAGCTTTACAAAATCTCTGATGAATTAATTCATACGCTCTCTTCCCAGCTCCCTCTGTTCTACCTGAAGCGTACTGGATCGTCCCGGTTGAACTCTCAGTGTTTTTGGTGATTCTGGTTGCTTTGAAAGGAAAAAGGATGCACAGATGTCCAGGAGCACAACTGCACGTTTGCTGAAGGGCATATACTTGACTAATAATGCAGCTAATGTTAATTAATTCATAAGTTAATTAAATATATATATAATATATACATATTTTTATTGACAACAATAGGAAACATGAATAAAGAAGTAAATGAATTAATAAAAGGAAGCATCACAAACACACACACGTATACAAGAAACAAAACTTTATTCAAACTTATTCTTCTAATAATGACTTAGACAAGATTGAAGTCACCTCTGTGATTTCTGTGCTCAAAACTGAATTGAAATGTTGAAGCTGCTGCTAACTCACTTTTTATCGACAGAAATCCTCCTCAGTTTATCAACAGTAGACTAATGGACACATACAATACTGCAGGTTAGGTTTCTTCACATTCATCTAAAGCAGTGATGATGACAGTAATTCTAGCTCCTTGATTTTTAAGAGTGTAAAGGGAATAAATATGGGACCGAACATATATTTCATTGCTTTCTCTCACAGTTATGTCATTGGCTAATCATGTCCCTTTAGTGGCTCGGTTTTATATTTAATGGTGCATATTTATTAATCACCTCCTATCATATTTTAATTATTCTCAGGTTAGCTAAAGTAAGATCTTTCTTATATCACAAGCATCTAAGTTTTCTTAGGTCACAGAAGTCTTCATCTGTTTGGATCAGAGACTTTTGACAGACAAGCTGCTTGGTTTTAATTGCTTATAATTTTATTGACTACTTCTCATACAAAATACTAGAATAAACCAAAGCAAATAGTTTACAAGCTTAGTTTGTCAGAGGTATCAAACAGCAAAGCATCTAGCAGCGCCGGAGAATCAGCTTCTGACATAATCATCTCATTTCAGTCGTTTATGAAGTCAAGTTTGTTTGTATAGCGTTTTTTACTTTATAAATCGTTGCAAAGCAACTTTACAGAAAATTCATGTTTCTATAATATTTAAAGTCATTACAGTTAAATGTCATGATGACAGAAATGTATGGAAAAATCAATTAAAGACGATAAATACTATGAACAGCAATATTGCAATCCAACTTATAGCAAATATATTCTTAATAAAACAGTAAGTGTAATTACATCAGATAATTCCAGCAAACATAAGCAAAAACTGAACTGCTATAATCACTATATACATGAAAAATACAATAATCACAAAACCAAAATGAACATTTTCTACCCAGCTCCAATGCTCTGGAGCAGAACGGTGCGAAGCTAGAAAGAAAGAACAAATTTTACATTTTTAAAATGATTGTTCATGTTTTTTAGAGCTTCTTACTTTACTGTTCTTCTGTCTTACCTGTGTTTTCTCCCGCTGAGCCAGACAGATATGACGAAATATGAACAAGATTTGAAAACATTAGTTAGTTTAAAGAAATCTAATCCCAAACTCATGATGTTAGAAATATTTCTAAACACCTGCTCACCTGTGATTGTGACTGTGATCAAGATTTCTCCTTCAGTGTCCAGAACTCTGTATGTTCCTGCATCACTGTCCAGAAATGATTTAATGATCAGGTTTCCATCATTATCATCATTCATTCGGTCGCTCTGAACCCCGTGATCTCTCGTCCAAACCTCCTTCCACTCTCCACTAGAGTTTGTCTTCACTTTATCAGCATCAGACACCAGAACAGACATCTTTAGCTCCTCGCCTGTTTTCACAGAAATCTCATCTGAGGAGAAACAGAAAGATATTAATCATTATTATAATGCTGTCAATCAATCAAGACCATAAACACAGATTTATGATTGGTGACCAGATGTAATCATTTAAAGAAGCAGATGCTGGTGTTTGATCAGTTTAGTCTTCACCATGAATATGAAGTTGGTACTTCAGTTCTGTCTGATCATTATTGTAATAGATTCTCAAAGTGTATTTCCCAGCGTCACTGAAGATCAGATTCTTGATGACGACGTCACAGTTTCCTTCTTTAAACACTCGTCCACTACATTCTTCAGTCTCACACACAGATATGTTTCTTGATGGAGTGAACAACTCAGTGTGAACAATATTATCGTCCTCATGTTCACATCGGAGTCTGATGTTTCCTCTCTTTTTTCCCGACACAGATATAGATGAGTTTTCTGCTGGCAGGATTTCTGCAAAAACAGATCCATTCAATTCAAAGAATCAGTACATGTGAAAAATACATGTGGTGTATCTGTTTATTCTCTGTAATCAATGTTATCATATTCTAGTGATTATTTTACTCAGCTTTTATTTTCAAGACGTTTCACCACACATTCGTGTGGATTCAACAACTGTGAACTGATTGTGGCATTTCTCCAATATTTAGCATCAGAAATTGTAATGATAATATTAAACTTTAAGGTTGTTGGTGATCTTTTGCTCATGAAAGCATGAGATTGTGTTTGAATGGCAGCTGAAAATTCTCACGTTCTGCAGAGTTCAGAAACGGTTCATCTTATGAAGTGTGATGGTGTAATATGCTGTGAAATCAATCCCAGTATCAGCTATAAACTCAAATGGACAGATTTTGGGTTGTGTTATAGACTATATGACTAACCTACGATTAACCAACATTACTACGATTTGAGCAACATTCAAATAAATTTACTGTACACATGAGGAAAACACATAAACCGCAGGAACTTTACCCAGAAACTAGAGACTTTGGGCTGGTACTCTTTGTGTTTCCACCTCAGGAACCTGGAACTAAATAAAGTTCCGGGTAAAAAAAAAGCCCCTCAGAAATGCAGTGTTGGAACTTATTTTTAAATAGGCACTCTCTTTATAAATAAACCACAGATTTGAGTTTTAAACCACTACATTCTTGCTAGAAATACTTTTAAAATTACATTTTCCCAACATCACAGCAGTAATAACTTTATAAACTACTTTACTTCTAAAATCGATTCTATTAAGAGTTAAAATTGTAACCATTCAGCCGTCAGCCACAGTATCGCATCAGACAGTGCGACCAATCTCGAATCTCCCTTTTCTGTCCAAGATACTAGAAAAGGTGTTATCCTCACAATTATATTCCTTCTTTGAGAAAAATGGTATATGTGAGGATTTCCAGTCAGGATTTAGACCGTATCATAGTACTGAGACTGCTCTCCTTAGAGTTACAAATGATCTGCTCTTATCATCTGATCGTGGTTGTATCTCTCTATTAGTTTTATTGGATCTTAGTGCTGCGTTTGACACAATTGACCACAACATTCTTTTGCATAGACTTGAACACTTTGTTTGCATTAATGGAAGTACATTATCATGGTTTTAATCATACTTATATGACCACCATCAGTTCGTAGCACTGAATGAGTACCTCAAGCAGTGAATGAGTACCTCAAGGCTCAGTACTAGGGCCGCTACTCTTCACGCTTTATATGTTACCCTTGGGAGATATCATCAGGAACCATGGTGTTAGCTTTCACTGTTATGCTGATGATACTCAGCTCTATATTTCTTCACGGCCCGGTGAAACACACCAGTTTGAAAAACTAATAGAATGCATAGTTGATATAAAAAACTGGATGATGAGTAATTTCTTACTGCTAAATTCTGAAAAAAAACAGAGGTGTTAATTATAGGACCTAAAAACTCTGCATGTAATAACCTAGAACACTGTCTAAGACTTGATGGTTGCTCTGTCAATTCTTCGTCATCAGTTAGGAACCTAGGTGTGCTACTTGATCGCAATCTTTCCTTAGAAAGCCACGTTTCTAGCATTTGTAAAACTGCATTTTTCCATCTCAAAAATATATCTAAATTACGGCCTATGCTCTCAATGTCAAATGCAGAAATGTTAATCCATGCATTTATGACTTCAAGGTTAGATTATTGTAATGCTTTATTGGGTGGTTGTTCTGCACGCTTAGTAAACAAACTACAGCTAGTCCAAAATGCAGCAGCAAGAGTTCTTACTAGAACCAGGAGGTATGGTCATATTAGCCCGGTCCTGTCCACACTGCACTGGCTCCCTATCAAACATCCTATAGATTTTAAAATATTGCTTATTACTTATAAAGCCCTGAATGGTTTAGCACCTCAGTATTTGAATGAGCTCCTTTTACATTATACTCCTCTACGTCCGCTACGTTCTCAAAACTCAGGCAATTTGATAATACCTAGAATATCAAAATCAACTGCGGGCGGCAGATCCTTTTCCTATTTGGCGCCTAAACTCTGGAATAACCTACAGTTATGTCCTTAGGCGTAATTTAAGGTGTTATTTGTGCAGTATTTAATTATTGCCACTATGTTGATTACTGTTTGTTTTGGCAGTGTTTTGTCTCTATTCTCTCTACCCCATCCAAAAGTTTAAAGGGGGGGTGAAATGCTATTTCATGCATACTGAGTTTTTTACACTGTTAAAGAGTTGGATTCCCATGCTAAACATGGACAAAGTTTCAAAAATTAAGTTGTACGTTTGAAGGAGTATTTCTGTTCCAAAAATACTCCTTCCGGTTTGTCACAAGTTTTGGAAAGATTTTTCGAGTATGGCTCTGTGTGACGTTAGATGGCGTGGAATTTCCTTATAAGGGGACGTCTGCCGGGTATAGCAGAGCACTGAGAGAGCACAGGCATTCACTGATCAGAGCGAGAGCGTCGCCAAATGTCACAAAAGGAGTGTGTTTTTGGTTGCCAGGGCAAGACAACCCTGCACAGATTACCAAAAGAGAAACTGCATTAAGGGACCAGTGGATGGAGTTTATTTTTACAGAGCATCAACGGAGTTGTGCAAGTGTTTGTGTTTGTTCCCTGCATTTCGAAGATGCTTGTTTTACAAACAAGGCCCAGTTTGACGCCGGATTTGCACATCGTTTATTTCATAAGGATAATGCAGTCCCAACGAAAAAGGGCCACGATCGTGTGTTGGAACCGCAGGCGGTGAGTAAAACTGCTTCAAATATCTCTGCTTCCTTGTTAGTGCGTCCGCATCCCCTGCCGGAGACCCGGGTTTGAGCCCCGCTTGGAGTGAGTTGTTGCTGCTGCTGCTCTCGTTCAGTTTCAGCCTTCACAGCTGTCACAGCTTCCAAACGCTCTCAAAGCAAAAGCCTACTGGCGCTCGTGATTCTTTAGCTCCGCCCACACGCCACGCCTCCAGATGCTTGTGTTTTTCTGGGAAAAATCGGTACAGACTATCTTTCTCTTATGAATATAATAAAACTAAAGACTTTTTGGAGTTATGAAGGATGCAGTACTACTCTATAGGTACTCAAGATTAACAGGATATTGAGTGAAAACGAGCATTTCACCCCCCCCCCCCCCCTTTAATGAAGATCAGCTGGTTCTGATTGTCATCAATCACCTGGTTGCTCTGATTGGCTGCTGGAGGGGAAGCTTGTGGATAAATGCTGAAGACTCCATCTGAAGTGTGCCCTTCTTGGTCTTTGCATCCAAGTGGGTATAACTGCAGACTGAAGATCTTCAAAATTGGGCAGAACCTCCAAAATGGGGCGAGGTCTCCTTTCACAAAGACTTTCAGCATTGGCTGTGGCTTCAGCCAATTGTTACTGACTTACATTTCAAAATAAAACTTTATAAATTAAACATTGTTTCTAGTTCATCTAAAATAAAATTATTTAAACAGGAATCACTCAGGAGTGTCCCAGTGGAGGGGAAATATTTTACTCCATCATTTTATTCCAAGCAACGGGGCTGTCCCGGGACATGAAATTCGGAGGCTAGGAGGGGTTAGTGATGCTGGGTGTAACTTAAAAAAGTGACGTGACATACAGCCAAGTATGGTGACCCATACTCGGAATTCGTGCTCTGCTTTTAACCCATCCAAAGTGCACACACACAGAGCAGTGAACACACACACACACACAGAGCAGTGAACACACACACACACACTGTGAGCACACACCCGGAGCAGTGGGCATAATTTATGCTGCAGCGCCCGGGGAGCAGTTGGGGGTTCGATGCCTTGCTCAAGGGCACCTCAGTCGTGGTATTGAGGGTGGAGAAAGCACTGTACATGTGCCCCCCCCAGTTCCTGCTGGCCAGAGACTTGAACTCACAACCCTTCATTTGCGAGTCTGACTCTCTAACCATTAGGCCACGACTCCCCCAAGGTGCCATTGTCTGGTGAGTCTCATATCGCATGATCTTATTAACTGTTTATCTCTTGAACTGCAACTCTCGTTACCACGCTATTCAGCGCCAATCCCGCCTTTCAGTCCATTTCAGTGGTTAAAGTAAGGTATGGGGTAGGTTTAGGGGTTAGTGTCTTTTGTTGCTTAGTGTAGGAAACACTTTAACTGACACAACCGATAAAAACTTCAGAATCAGCTGTGGGGCAGTTTGCACTGAAGTGGATGCGCCTGTCTGTCAATGGGAGGAAGCCACGCCCTATTTTGGAGCTCCCACCCTGTTTTGGAGTTCCCACCCTTATTTAGAGATCTCCAAGCTGCAGTGCTTCTCCAGCCATGGGTCAAGTCGGTCTGCAGGTGTGGCTGTTTGCATTAATAAATCATAGACAGTAAAAGAAATGGACACAGCGACCCCATTGGATTCAACGGAGACAAGTGAAATCAATTAGAATCACTTACTTCCTGGGGGTCGGGCGTACTGCGCAGACTCTAACTGAGCTTGATGATTTAAATGTCACGTGAGCAACCTGTCTGACAATTGTCTTCTCATCACTCTATCAAGAGAAATCTAAATCACCCACCGAATCTTGCAGACGTTGTTGAACAATTTTGTCCCGTTGCTTTTATGGACTCTCTATGGGCTTCTCCCTTGACTTTATACCTCCACGTCCCCCCAATAGCCTCATAGACAGTAAATGATTCCCTGCGAGCTTCTCCTCCTGTCCATATGGTAATTTCTCTACTGTGCGACAGAGAGTCGCAGGTTATTACGTGTATTTTGTGAAGTGAAAGTGACATTCAGCCAAGTATGGTGACCCATACTCAGGTGGTATTGAAGGTGGTATTGTGTTTCTTTATAAATAATGAATGGACAAATGGAGTCTTTAAACGCCTCAGATGTAAAGTTATTCGCTGTTAAAGTGATGCCAAAATGAATGGGAGTCAATTTAATGCTAACAGCAGGTGGGGGTCCGCTAGCCAATGGCGGCGCCCAGGGGTGCTTCAATAAAATATGAAACCCTGCCCCCCCTGGAGTAAAGTTCCTGCGGTGGAAATGTGGTTGTAGTTCCTGGGGGAAAAATTTCCTTATACAATTGTTCCGAGTAATTTCGGTGGAAACGGGGCAATTGTCCCTGCTGGCGAGGTAGTACTTTTTCAAAGTTCCAGAACTTTTGGGACGAGACTTCAGCGCTAAACATCCTGATTGGTTGAGTTCACGCAGCATTGTGATTTCGACCACCATTTATTCAGATAATTTTCAAAATATTACTGTTACTGTGTCATGAAATGTAATTTTAAAAGTATTTTAGGCAAGAATGTAGTTGTTTGTTCAATGTAGTTGGGTAAATCTAACAGGTAATCTTTTGTCTATTTCGTTTCATTGTAATGGCTGTATGTATACACATTTCCCTGAACTAAGTAGCCTACATTTCTGCATCTGTTATTATGTGTAAATAAAAATGAAAGGAGGCAATGGTATTTGATATCCTATTTCGTTTAATTGTAAATATACAGTGAGGAAAACAGCAGTAGCCAAGTCATCAAACAGAATTACCGGATTTGTGTCGTCGTGGACATCACATTCCCGAGTCGATTGCACAAAGTCTGAACTACCGAGGATGTACATCCAAAATTTGAATAGACTATTTTGTATTGGGTAACATGCGCAGACCTACGTCACCAGACTATTTGCATTATCTTCCCGGTACTTTACACCACGCTGGAAACACAGAAAGCAACAGGTCTGAGGGGAAAATAGTTCCTGGGAAAAAAGTTTTTGGTATTGTCGGTGGAAACGTGGCAATAGATAGTTATCCTAAAATGCATATCTTAAAGGGATAGTTTCTGTCATCATGGACTCACCCTCAAGTCATTTGAAACCTTTATGAGTTTCTTTCTTCTGATAAACACAAAGAGGGTTAGCAAATGGTGACAGAATCTTAAGTGTGGATGAACTATTATTTTTAATGTATTTCACTTCATGGTGTTTGGATATTGATTTCCAGAATGTTTCAGGAAAAAAGAGGAAAACAAAGCTACATTTAATAAATTTAGATTACAATTTAGCTATCCTATGCTTTGTGTTAAATAGCTTAAAATATTTGCTGGATATTGTTTAGAGTCCGAACCATTTAGGGTTTATTCAATTTTTAAGAAATCACTTGGATGAGTGGTGTGATAAATAATTGACTAGATTTAATAACTCTAACACTTAAAAAAGTTTCAGTCCATTAAAAAACAAATGACACTGACCCTTTTGATAGAAGAAACAAAACATCAGCAGAAGAAGAAGAAGATTCAAGCATTTGGACCTGATGAAAATAGAAGGCTGTTATGAGACAGAGACATACGCCACAAAAGATAAAATACTTTACTCTGCTTCTGATTAGAACATTATAATAAGAATAAGAAACAAATCTGAATCTTAGTTTTATTAATGATGCCAGTGTAATCCTCAAGAAGACGGATCTGTCAAACACAAATGTCCAATGGACACAAAACTTTATAAAATTATTTTTCATCAGACATTCAGCATAAACATGTCAACACATCTCTTCATCCGCAGGTTAAGTTTACAGAAGCAGAACACATTGGTACGTTATAATAACACAAAAACACACAAGCTTTATATTAAATAGCATCTAAACTTACATGGTGAAACGTCTGCATGAGTCTTTTGAACATCAAACTGAATCCTCTTCTGAATCCTCTGAACAGACACATTAAACTATGACAAAATACCCCTCTGGACAGTCATTCAGGTAAACACAGACAGTTGTGTCAAGTTAATGAAAACAGCTGAGAAAGAAATGTGTTGTGTATCTATCAGATCTCTGCATCAGGTCTTAAAGAGACAGTGTCCTATAAATACTGCTGCTGTCATTAAAGATCATCAAACTACAAAACAGCTGCGATAAAAGAAAACGTAATGTGATCCAAACCTTGAGATTTGTGATCCTTGAACCACTAATTAAAACATAGATAGAGAACATTTTACCTGAGTCTTTTGTTTTGCAAACCAGCAGATTTTGCAAGATTAAAACAAAACTGAAAGTAACTTTGGTGAACATGGGATATTTAGAGCCTCCTACTAACGAATAGTGTGATGATCATTAGTGGCTGTTCTGTTAAAACACATTGAGCCGTCGGAAAATGATTCTGATTCGACATGATTTTGTGATTTATTTGTTGAATAATTTGCATATGAATTTAAGAATTATAAAGGAAGGTCAGTTTCCTGTTTCTTCATGTTCATGATGAAGCAGACAGTAAAATCTGATCTCAGATAAGCTGAATATTTCTCGTGACTTATCTGAAGCCACAACACTGAAGAATGTAACTTCTGAATTCTTCTTTAGAGATTAAAACGTGTAATTGTTTAAATCTGATTAGATTAGATACTTTCAAGAGCTGTATTCCAGTTCAAGAGTTGCATTCCTCCCAAGATTTACTGTATTTAAAATTCTCATGATTTCCTAATGTAGTTTTTAATATATAGTACGTTAAATAGCTTATATTATGAATTGGCCCACTCCTACCACCATCAAATAACTCCACCGATTCCTTGGCTTTGCCAATTACTACAGACAGTTCATCCAGAACTACAGCCACCACAGAGGCCTTCGACTCCCTCAAGAAGGAGTTTACAACCGCTCCACTCCTGGTCCATCCTGACCCCACCCGACCCTTCATCGTTGAAGTCGACACCTCTACTACCGGAGTGGGGTCTTATCTCAGCAGCAGGGGAATCCCAGTCACCTCCACCCATGCACCTTCTTCTCCCGGAAGCTCAACCCGGCGGAGGTAAATTATGACATCGACAACCATGAGCTGTTGGCCATCAAGTTGGCCCTGGAATAATGGAGGCATTGGCTGGAGGGAGCCAAACACCCCTTTCTGGTTCTCACTGACCACAAGAACCTAGAGTATCTTCGGGTCGCCAAGAGGTTAAATCCAAGACAAGACCGCTGGGCACTGTTCTTCACCCACTTCCACTTTACCATCTCGTATCGCCCAGGAGCAAAGAACGTGAAGGCTGACGCCCTGTCCCGGTGTCACGCCCCCGAAGAAAACCTAGAGGAACCCGAAACCATACTCCCAGAAAAGGTCATCATCAGCCCCATTACCTGGTCTGCCGAGACCCTTCCTCCATCCGATCCTGTTACCAACACCCCGCCGGGTTGCCCACCAGGACACCAGTACATCGCCAGGACACGGCACACTCCACTCATTCACTCCGCTCACACGTCTCTTGGCACTGGTCACCCAGGGGTCAATGACACCCTCTCGTTGCTTAGGGAACGCTTCTGGTGGCCCAACATGGCCTCTGATGGCAGAAGGTATGTGAACGGATGTACAGACTCCACCGTCTCTAAAAGCCCATGCTATCTACCATCAGGCAAGCTCCATCCTCTGCCCGTCCCTAATCGTCCATGGTCACACCTAGGGGTGGATTTTATGACTGATCTTCCTCCTTCAGATAATAATACCTGCATTCTTGTCATAGTGGATAGATTTTTTCTAAGTCATGTCGTCTTCTCCCCCTGAAAGGTCTGCCCAAGGCCATGGAAATGGCCGAGTTACTATTTAACTATGTCTTCAGGTACTTCGGCATCCCAGAAGACATTGTCTCAGACGGAGATCCCCAGTTTATCTCCCGGGTATGGAAAGCATTCCACTCACTCCTAGGTGTGGCCATCAGTCTGTCTTCTGGATACCACCCACAATCGAACGGGCAGACGGAGAGGAAGGTTCAGGTGATTGGACTCTTCCTCCGTACCTTCTGTCACAGACACCAGAATTCCTGGAACCAGTTCCTAGGGTGGGCCGAGTATGCACAGAACTCCCTTGCGACAACATACCACCAGACTCACTCCATTCCAGTGCGTACTCAGCTACCAACCTCCACTCTTCCCCTGGTCCGGTGAACCCTCGGATGTCCCCGCCATCGACTACTGGGTCCGGGAGGGCAAGAGGGTCTGGGACGCAGCACCACCACCAACTCCAGCGGGCCGAGAATGACACCTGACCTTCGCAGAGCCGAGGCCCCTTCATACCAACCCAGTCAGAAGGTCTGTCCATCCACCCGGGACATCCGCCTGCACCTGTCCTGCCACAAGCTAAGTCCCAGATTCATTGGCCCATTCACCGTCCTTGAGCAGATCAATCCGGTCACTTTCAAACTCCAGTTACCACCTGAGTACCGGATTCACCCCCCTTTCCATGTGTCTCTCCTTAAGCTTCACCATCCCTCTATTTCTCCCTCCACAGAACCTGGCGAAGCCGAAGCCCCCCCTCCACTCCTCCTTGAAGACGGTGCTGCCTACGAAGTAAGAGACATCCTGGACTCCCGGTGGTGTGGTGGACAACTGGAATACCTAGTGGACTGGCAGGGATATGGTCCAGAGGAACATTCATTGCTCCCACGCAACGACATCCTGGATCCGAACTTACTAAACACCTTCCACTCCAGTCATTCTAACCGGAGCGGGCCGTGTGGAGGGGGGTACTGTTACAGACACGCCAGGTTCCACCTCCACTCATTCACAACGCACGCCCTCACCTGAGTACTGAGCACTTCCACCTGACCCTCATCTTAATCCAATCACCTCTGCACTACAAATACCACACACACGCACCCAATCAGCATCTGGTCTTGTTCGCAACAAGGTCTTACCTGTATGCTAACTCTAAGGACTAACTTTATCTCTACTTACCTCTCTCCAGCGATCTCCAGAAGTTCCCAGCCATCTCCGTGCGTATGTGTGGTACACCTCCCTCCTTTGACGTCTCTACCCTGCTACTACTGATCACTTCATCACTGCCATACTCCATATCACTTTACCCAGCACTACCCATTTCTCTGCTTGTGCCTCAATAAACTGTCTTTCTGTTATCCTCAGCCTCCTGTGGTATTCCGTAACTACAGTCAGGTCCATAAATATTGGGACATCGACACAATTCTAATCTTTTTGGCTCTATACACCACCACAATGGATTTGAAATGAAACGAACAAGATGTGCTTTAACTGCAGACTTTCAGCTTTAATTTGAGGGTATTTACATCCAAACCAGGTGAACGGTGTAGGAATTACAACAGTTTGTATATGTACATCCCACTTTTTAAGGGACCAAAAGTAATGGGACAGATTAACAATCATAAATCAAACTTTCATTTTTTAATACTTGGTTGCAAATCCTTTGCAGTCAATTACAGCCTGAAGTCTGGAGATCAATTAGACATCAGCGTATGCTGGGTTTCATCCCTGGTGATGCTCTGCCAGGCCTCTACTGCAACTGTCTTCAGTTCCTGCTTGTTCTTGGGGCATTTTCCCTTCAGTTTTGTCTTCAGCAAGTGAAATGCATGCTCAATCGGATTTAGGTCAGGTGATTGACTTGGCCATTGCATAACATTCCACTTCTTTCCCTTAAAAATCTCTTTGGTTGCTTTCGCAGTATGCTTCGGGTCATTGTCCATCTGCACTGTGAAGCGCTGACCAATGATTTCTGAAGCATTTGGCTGAATATGAGCAGATAATATTTCCCGAAACACTTCAGAATTCATCCTAATGCTTTTGTCAGCAGCCACATCATCAATAAATACAAGAGAACCAGTTCCATTGGCAGCCATACATGCCCACGCCATGACACTACCACCACCATGCTTCACTGATGAGGTGGTATGCTTTGGATCATGAGCAGTTCCTTTCCTTCTCCATGCTCTTCTCTTTCCATCACTCTGGTACAAGTTGATCTTTGTCTCATCTGTCCATAGGATGTTGTTCCAGAACTGTGAAGGCTTATTTAGATGTTGTTTGGCAAACTCTAATCTGGCCTTCCTGTTTTAGAGACTCACCAATGGTTTACATCTTGTGGTGAACCCTCTGTATTCACATGGTGAAGTCTTCTCTTGATTGTTGACTTTGACACACACATACACCTACCTCTTGGAGAGTGTTCTTGATCTGGCCAACTGTTGTGAAGGGTTTCTTCACCAGGGAAAGAGTTCTTCGATCATCCACCACAGTTGTTTTCCATGGTCTTCCGGGTAGTTTGGTGTTTGGAAAGCAACCAAAGAGATTTTTAAGGGAAAGAAGTGGAATGTTATGCAATGGCCAAGTCAATCACCTGAGCTAAATTCGATTGAGCATGCATTTCACTTGCTGAAGACAAAACTGAAGGGAAAATGCCCCAAGAACAAGCAGGAACTGAAGACAGTTGCAGTAGAGGCCTGGCAGAGCATCACCAGGGATGAAACCCAGCGTACGCTGATGTCTAATTGATCTCCAGACTTCAGGCTGTAATTGACTGCAAAGGATTTGCAACCAAGTATTAAAAAATGAAAGTTTGATTTATGATTGTTAATCTGTCCCATTACTTTTGGTCCCTTAAAAAATGGGATGTACATATACAAACTGTTGTAATTCCTACACCGTTCACCTGATTTGGATGTAAATACCCTCAAATTAAAGCTGAAAGTCTGCAGTTAAAGCACATCTTGTTCGTTTCATTTCAAATCCATTGTGGTGGTGTATAGAGCCAAAAAGATTAGAATTGTGTCGATGTCCCAATATTTATGGACCTGACTGTATATATATATATGTACATATGTATATGTATATATATATTATATATATATATATATATAAAGTTTTATATTTATAGATACCAACAGCTATTGACAAGACAAAACAGCAGAAGACACATAAGATTTGAAAACCACCATTAGCAAACCACAGTCACCTAACCGTCCAATCAATTCACTTTTGACAAAATCAAGCCCATTTTACTTGATATATATCACAATAGAGGAGAAAAGACAATTGCAATTTCCAATTCATGTTGACTTTAAAAAGCCTCTCCATAATCCATCGTAATATAGGGTTAAAATAATTAGCAAAATATTGAATTCATATAGAAATTTTTCAGAGAGTGTCATGCATTCCCAAATGTTTTATAGTGAATACTGTCATACATTTAGTTGATGGATTCAATACAAACCATGCCTTCTAATTCATTACATAGAGCTGGTAACCTCTCATTTACCAGTCCAGATCTTTAACTAGGCATTTTTAACTGTTGACAAACAGAATCCTGGCATGGGTTTGAAAATACAGTGAAATGGAAAATATATATATATTGCAGAAATATCAGGCACAAGCTGATGTACAGCTGGCCCGAACAAACCCCAGTGATTTCTTTTAATGGGAGTTTATGAGAGTACTTGAACTCTGGCTAGACTGAAGTCAGTGATTTTTTTCCATAAATGTAAATGTTCTTTGCTCTCTTTCTGTACCATGAAAGTGTTATAATTTGTTTCTTACAAACGTTTTGTCTGATACAAAGTTTGTTTTATTTAAAATATTTCATGACATAAGCCATATAGTCCTACTTAAGTAAAGTAGGACTTTTTTTTTTTTGCATAGTTAATAAATAACACTAGTATGCTACTTTGTCCATCTCCCATTATAGATGAACTAAGCTGCAACATGACTTTACTTACACATATTTGAGAATGGAGATATTTCTTGATATAGCTAACAAGTTTGGGAATATTTTGAATAAAATGGAAATAAAAAAAACATTAGTCTAAATCAGTTATACAGTGCTATTGTGGCTGCTGTGCCACATGACACAAAACAAAATTATTTGTCAGATAAATGAAACATGATGAAACATTCATTAGAGTTTAAATCGTTATAGTTTACTTCAGTGATTTATGAAAAATGACTGAATAATCCTGTGATCTAGATGTGCCACTGAAACTGAATGTTAGTACTCTGTGTATTGTGTGAGTTGTGTATTGTTTTCTCTCTCAGATCAGTGTTTTCTGTCTGTATTAATGTGTTTGTGATGTGTGTCTGTATCTGTCTCTTATTCTCATCAGGTTCAGATGCTTCAATCTTCTTCTGCTGCTGTTTTGTCTGGTTTATCACAGCGGTCAGTGTCATTTATGTTCAGAAACTATTTATTCTTGGTGTTCAGTGTCAGATATAGATTCTGACTGAAGCTGCTGTTTTCTGTTCATTCATGAAGCAGATCTCATTAGTCATTAGTGCTTGAGATTGAGCATTTAATGATTTTATTTCATGTAGAGATGATGAATAACCTGAGGTTGAGAGTTTAGATGAAGAGCACAAAGACAAAATAGATCATGTCCTTAATATTTACATTCATTTCTGATCTTAAATATTAGAGAAACTCCTCCATCAGTTCACAGCTGATGAATCCACTTCCACTGCCATGAAATATATTCAGTAAAAGAAAATACAGCTGACTGACTTAACTCTATTAGAATATTTTATAATAACATTAATTACAGAGAATAGACTGAAACACATTGTAAAACAGTTCGATAGATACTGGACAAGGAAGTCAGGGGTGGTGAAAAAGGCTCTTTATTAACTCAAAATAAAACAAGGTAAACCAAAGTAAACTGCGGCTCGGCTCTTTGCCTTCACACATATATGCGCACGCACACACACTTGACTTGGCTCAGCTCTGGCTCTCCCAAAGATCCAGTTATCTCTCCCTTTCCCAGGTCTGCTGGGCGCTTATAACTCCTCTCTTCCCCAATCACTGGAATTACAAACAGGTGTTAACCATTAATCATTTATAATCCTTATTACCACTCACATTCTTTCTCCCACTGCAGCTTTCCACCTTCCTCGCCACACACATGTGTTTCAGTATAGACACTTTAAATTGAATCTTATTGTATTTTAATTGTCTGTATTTGCAGAAAACACATCTATATCTGTGTCAGGAAAGAAGGGAGGAAACATCACACTCACATGTGAATCTGAGGCCAAAAATATTTTTCATATTAAGCTAATCGGTGAGTCTGGAGGAATTGATGTTTGTCAAAATGAAGTATGCAGTGGACGAGTGTTTAAAGAAGGAAACTGTGACGTCTTCATCAAGAATCTGATCTTCAGTGACGCTGGGAAATACACTTTGAGAATCTATTACAATAATGATCAGACAGAGCTGGAGTAACAAATCAGGACGTACCAACTTCATATTCATGGTAAATTCATAACTGATCAAACAGTGTAAATTGAGTGTCTACCCTCTGTTTGTTTTCCGTGTTTTTTCCTCCATCAGTTTTCTCTCTGCCCCTAAATCACGGCTGATGGTGAACAGACTATGGAACACCAAAAGGGCCAAAATGAGGAGGAGGATCTTATTGATTGAGAATCAGAACTGGAGGTTGAACTACCCCCTTTCCTCTCTCCGTTGTCTCCGCTGGTCCCATCTAGCCCTCCTTCATCCTCTGTTTCCTCATTATGTCAGGCTCCTCCTCCACCTGCTCCGCCGTCATTGGTCTGCCCCCTGGAGTCCACGCCCATTCCTCCTCCATGGCTCCTCCCCCCATCACCATCTTTGGCTTTACTGCTGTGTTGGATTAATAAAGACTATCTTGATTATCCTTGGCTCCGTGTTCCTTCCAGTGGCGTAGTGTGAAATTTTGGGCTTTGATTGATTGACAGCATTATAATAATGATTAATATCTTTCTGTTTCTCCTCAGATGAGATTTCTGTGAAAACAGGCGAGGAGCTAAAGATGTCTGTTCTGGTGTCTGATGCTGATAAAGTGAAGACAAACTCTAGTGGAGAGTGGAAGGAGGTTTGGATGAGAGATCACGGGGTTCAGAGCGACCGAATGAATGATGATAATGATGGAAACCTGATCATTAAATCATTTCTGGACAGAGATGCAGGAACATACAGAGTTCTGGACACTGAAGGAGAAATCTTGATCACAGTCACAGTCACAGGTGAGAGAAGCTCAGATATGAGGAAATATTATTTATAAAGCATGTGGACAGCTGAGGTTTATTCATCATGATCTGAACATCACATTGATGCTGAACTGTGTGACTGACCTCTCAATATCTTCTACAATCAAAGGAAAAACTGGACGACACTAAACAACGCAGTAAGTCACACAGACATTAAGAGCTTTACAACATCTTCAAGCAGTGAGTTTAATAATGAAAGAAAATTAAATGTGCTCTCTTCCCATCTTCCTCCTCCATCTGTAGAGAACTGGATTGTGTCAGTTGTCATGTGTTTGGTGATTCTGGCTGTGATTGTGATTTCTGTCATCATATGGAGACGTCAGCACAGAGATCACACACCGGTTCCAGCAGATCCCCCACAGGAACTGGATGAACTACCCTGAACCCCTGGTGATGCAACTTATGATGTTACTGATATAATTTCAACATGTAAACTTAGTTTTGCTGATGATACTGTGGTTCTGGGCCTCATTCACAACAATAATGAGACCGCATACTTGGATGAGGTAGAGAAATTAACATCTTGGTGCCAGGACAACTGTCTCTCTCTGAATGTGAGCAAAACTAAAGAACTGATTGTGGACTTCAGGAAGAGACAGCAGCAGCCCTATACTCCTCTCATGATCAGCGGGACCCCTGTGGAGAGGGTGAGCAGCTTCAAGTACCTTGGTGTAAACATCTCGGAGGACCTCACTTGGACTACTCACATTCAAACACAGGTTAATAAAGCCAGGCAAAGACTGTACCATCTGCGACAGCTGAGGAAATTCAGGGTCTCACCAGCAATCCTGAAAACTTTCTATTCTGGGGCTATAGAAAGTGTATTGACTCAGTGCATCTCAGTGTGATATGGGAACAGCTCCAGTCAAGACTGCAAAGCCCTGCAGAGAGTTGTGCGCTTAGCTGAGCGCATTTCAGGGTCTGCTCTCCCCTCTCTGCAGGACATCTACCTCAAACGCTGCAGAAGTAGAGCTGCAAAAATCATCAAAGACTCCATCCACCCCAGTAACCATCTTTTCACTTTGCTGCCATCTGGTAAGCGCTTCCGTAGCCTGATGGCAAAAACTGAGAGACTCATGAGGAGTTTCTTCCCCCAGGCCATCAGGCTCCTAAACTCAAAACAAGCCTCTTAACATCCTCATGCTTCCACTTAATGTTCACTTTATCAGTAAGATATTCATCATTCACTGTTTGCACATTTGCCTCTTGTACATCCCTGTGTACCTTAATATTTAAGACTACAGTTTACACTCATGCACATTATTCTGCGTTGTATATTTAATTCTACAATATACAATTTTTTTTTTCTTATATTTTTGTTTACTTTTATTTCATTGTTACATAGCTATATTTATGTATATTTTCATCTGTGTTGTTTTCTTTGGTCCATGGAGCGGACCTGACTCACATTTCACTGCTGGTTATATATGCTATATATAATTGTGTATGTGACGAATAAAAATCTTGAATCTTCTACAACTAGGGGGTGTAAATGTACCATAAGCAATAATACTTTAAGAATCCACCCGGCTAATGATTTAAGCCAGGTGTGTTTATTGTGCAGTTGTAATAATGAGAGTGTGTTCTGTATGTATGAATTTGAATGGAACCCACAACCTTTTGCGCTGATAACACAATGCTCTAACACTGAGCCACACTTGTGTGTGTGTTTACAAGTTGCTGTAGGTGGAACTTGACTTTAAACTGCTGTTACAGATGAGTTTACACAGTCTGCTGTGTTGCAGACATTATTACACCCAGATCTCAAACATCTCTTTAAATGATACTGTTTAGACTAGTCGGATCTGTGCTCAGGGCATTAGTTTGCCAGATTTGGTGCTGTACTGTTAGCTTAGCAATTGGCATTTTCTTATAGCATTCATACATTTGACCATTGTCATCCCTGTAAAGATTTGTGAATCTCTGCCTGATTTTAACATTACACACAACCTTAATGACATGACCAGTAAAGAATGAGCTCTCTGATCAGATTCTGTGTGAGCTGGCACTCCCAGAGAGGGATGGTTTCGTTTTCTAACAATTTCACAGCTGTGCTTGTGGTTTTGATGCAAGAGAAAAGACAAAACATATTCCTTCCGTTGTTACTGAGGTGCAGATCAATGAAAACTGATTTTGATTTATTTTATATGGTTGGATTTCTTTATGGTTTCACTTTCTTTATTCTTCTAAATCAGTGATTACTAGTAATGAGACTAAAAACCATTGTAGTATAATATATAATAAGGTTGTTACAATGCACGTTAAATTACATTTAAAATAGCATAACTTAAAATACTCTGTCTCTGGTGGTCTTCCTGAGAAACTTGTTCAGAATGAGTTGTTATCATCTCACTGACCTTTTTGAAGATACGCCTTCGATTTGTTCTTGTGCCTATATATTAAATATATAGGCACAAGATATTATCATTTCTTATGTGCATTGTGTGCACAGCTGCAGGTCAAACTGGAAACCAGTTACAGGTTTTTCTGCTGTAAACATTCAATGAACTACAAGCACATACTGAAAGCATGGGTCAAAGGATTTTTGTGACTACAATTTGGGACTGGACACAAATTTATTTTGTTTATGAACTGAGATGTCCCTAAGTTGATTCTGTTGAGAATCTCTTTGAGTCTGAGAAAGTTTGGGGGTTGGGGAAACCCAGAGCAGAGGCAAATGCAAAGTACACATTGTTTTAGATTTATGGTCTCTTCATGTTTGTCTGTTTGCTTAAAGACCAAGCCTGAGAATCATAAAAGTTTATGGAAAGTTTGTGAAATATAAAATAAAACCCAGCTTTAAAACCGTATTGTTGAGGCAAAATATGGTGAGATCAGAGGTTTTACTACTATTGAGTGATTTTCAATCCATTTAATTTGATTAATTTGACTGTTTGACTAATTCTCTCTCAGGAAATGTTGTAGATGTCTTCTGAAAGGGTTAAATGCTCAAGCTTGGTTGCAAGCCTCTCAGTAGAGTCAAACTTATTATCTGTGCGTTACAGTTTTAGATGAATGATTTTTTAATGTCTAATGTCTTTTCTAATGTTCAAAACATACCTTTTTGCCGGTGGCAGGAAATTATTCATATTAGAATTTAGTTTGCAATTTACACCCCTGTTGAGTACCAGAAAATTATTTTGGATGACGTTATTCCGATGTTAATTTTAGTTCAAATTATTTAATTCCTCATCTACTCTGATGCTATCATCTCCCGGTCGATTCATGTGGTTTTGTCTCATTTTTACAAGCAGACTGTATTATTTTGTAGTGTTTTGTTTCAGTTGTTTGTAGTTGATTTATCCACTTCATCAAGCACAGTTTGGTCTCTGTGTTCAGAGGATCCCTAATAATTATTCATTTTCAGTCTTTCTCCAGAGATTTTGAATTGGATAAAATCATATTTCTCAAATCGAACACAATATGTACAAGTACAGAATTATAAATCAACAACAACCTTAAGTATGCTCGCAGGTATACCCCAAGGATCCATTATGGGTCCGTTGCTATTGTATATTGTATACTGTAAGGAATTAAATTATTTCCTTATGAAATGGAATCCTCATGAAGCCAAAACTCAGGAACACACAGTAAACAGATGCCATGCAATAAAGGAATTGACAAAACACTACTTTGGGATTCTGTAGTCAGAATAAAACCCATGCACCCGCATGCAAGCTTTGCACAAGAACTCTCTCACCAGTGATTTTTATATCCAATCATGTTTCTGACCTGTTGACAGTTACCCAAATTAGTAAAATTTTCTTTTTAGAAACACTTACTGTTCCAGCCTTTTGTTGTCCCAAAATTACCTTACTTTTCCCCATGAAATTGTACATTTTAATAATCTGATTGGTTTCCCATATGTTCCACTGTGAATAAAACATGGGCTTATGATATTTACAAATCATTGCATTCTGTTTTTTTATTTACATTCTACACAGCATCACTTCTTTTTTGGAATTAGGGTTGTAAATACAGTGTATATTGCATGAACATGTTGACAAAATCCTCTACAGATCTCTTGGCTCTGAAGACAGATGGACAGAGCCTATGTCCAGATGTTAAAGAAGTCACTGCATCTTTTTGATGATAGCAGCAATCAGAATCAGAAACAATACAAACAACACAACCAATCCCGCCGGCCCGAACAAACTCCAGTGATCTACAGCAAGAAGGAGAGAGAAAGAACACTGTTTTTAATATATATATTTATTTTTATGCTTACTATTTAAATTTTTGTAATGCCTACTTACTACGCTTTTGTTCATCATCCGTGTAGTTCAGATTTCCTTTTGATTCTGTAGGGGATTTTGACTTCTCTTCAGTGACTGTGACTGTGACTGTGATCAAGATTTCTCCTTCATAGCCCAGAACTCTGTATGTTCCTGCATCTTCAGCCATAAACCTTTTAATGCTCAGACTCCCATTACTGTCCTTCAGTCGATCTTGTTTTATATTAACCCTTGATTTGCTGCCTCTCTTCCACACCATCTTCCATTCTGCGCTGCTTGTGTTTTGATGCATAACTTGAAGAGCATCTGGCAACAGAACATCCAGCTTCAGCACCTCACCGATTTTGACCGAAATATCATCTGAGGAGAAACAGAAAGACATTGGTATAATGGTATCAACATCATTTTAGAAAAACCCAGACTAATCTGAATATTAAGCAGGATGTTCAGTAGACCCTCATGCAATATCACACATTTGCTAAGAGAAAGCCGATGGTTTGATCAGTTTTGACTTTACCATAAATATGAAGTTGGTACGTCCTGACTTGTGGCTCCAGCAGGGACTCAGCATTATTGTAATAGACGTTTAAAATGTATTTCCCAGCGTCACTCAGTCTCAGATCCTTGATGACGACGTCACACGCTCCTTTTTTACAAACTCGCTTACTGCAGTATTTCTTATCATACACAAAGATTTCTCCTTCAAAGGAAGTTGGCTGTCTGTTCAGTCGAATATGAAAAATCTCCCTGGCCTTAAATTCACACGGTAAGATGACACTGCCTCCCTTTTTTCCTGCCGCATGTATAGGGATGGTTTCTGCAAACACAAATAGACATTCAATTAAAGTGTCAAAACTGACACTGAAAAAACATTCCTTGTTTAAATGTTTTAAAAAGAAGTGAAGTACTCTTTGGCAGACTGCTAGTTGGTCAAACTAGTTTATATTATCATAATGTGTGTTTATGCAACTGGCCTCAGAGCCGTTGGGAAACTCCCATAGGCTTCCATAGGAACTGAAGAATGAGGAAGAAAAGCGTGTCATGAGCAGGCAACACCTGAACCAAAACCAGTTTTGGCACAGTGTATGTATTATACATCGTCTATACACTCACTAATCAAACAGTGTCAGCTTTTTAGTGGTTGTGAGCTCTCTTTTCAAGCTTCCCAGTATATAATCCTTTTAAATGTAGAACAAACGTCTGCATATTTATGCGGGGTGCACTCTTTGAAGCAGCATTAAATCTCTAATTTCAGAAGCTCAGAGTTTATTTGTGTTGGGATAATACACTGGATAAGCCTCTTTTTGTCATAGTCAATGAAAATACCTTGTTCGCATCTATTCTAATAGGCTTTTCTCTTGTTTGCAAACAAAACACATTGATCCAGATATCAGCATTATGAAGAAACATCCAGGTTTCTGCTTGTGAATAACTCATATGGTGTTTTCTTTATATATCTAGCACCTGATTTTCATATAAGCTGATGTTTGCATATAGTTTCACAACTCATCTGATAACTGGCTTCTTCTATCAGTAAGCACCTGCTCATGTTATAGATTGATAACCAACTTCTCTCTCCCGTGCCGTTCTGGTGAGGCGAATAAGTTATTAAATAAACCATTTGGTAATTTGACTGACACTGCAATGCAATGGAGAAAAGTGCAATACTGAACAAATACAATTAAGAGTTTCGCTGAATGCAATTCGTTGCCTTATGTTTTAAAAACGTTAAATTACGCATTCTTGCATTTAAGTAAAATACACTTATGTTGAATGTTTATGTGAATATCAACAAATAACACTGGGATGTGAGTAATTAACCTTTCTTAATGTAACATTTAAAAATCTAAACTTATAAAAATCAAGTGTTTTTTTTTTTTATAATGTCTTAATATACATTCAAATGCAAATCTTATGCAAAATTCAAATGCAAAATTAATGCACATTATGTGTTAATAATTACCCGAAATTTCTGCAATTATGGTGAAAGTATGGATATTAAACCTATTTTTGGATCATGTATATATATATATATATAGGGTTAGTCTTCTGCTGTCTGTCGTTAGTGAAATGAAATTAGGCTGCTGTCCCTTTAAGAAGGACTGGACACATTCACTTTCTCTCTCAGTTGTTAGGTTCACTTGAGACATACACGATTTTGTTAAAGAAGACACATTGTTTTAACAGATAAGTGTGTGTATTTGACCATTTAAGCCCAAAAAACACACAGTTCAGTGCTGTGTGAGAAACAAAAACTACTACACTCACCACTGTAATTGAAAACCCATAATAGCAGCAGAAGCTTCAACCTGATGGGAACACAGAAGAGCAGCTGATACAGGCTTCACTACAGACAGTTTTACACAGCAGGTTGATGTGAGAATCATGTAATAATAATGATAATAATAATGATAAAATAAAAACTCACTTTCATTTTGCCTGAAAATTTAACACATGGAAGTTGCATGGTAATAAAAATCTAACTATAATTCTGAAATTATTCCAGTGTAATCCTCTGTGGCAAATGCTCATTTAAATCCAGATCCACAGAGAACAGGACCAAGCAGTCCTCTCAACTGTGAAACCAATGCCAGTGAATAAAAACCATCATCTGATCATCACTTAATAGATGCATTCATCCTAAACATGATGACTGTTTCCTTAGCAGCTTTAGTTTACCACAAAACACACAAACAAACAAAAACGATGTGTATAGTAACAAAATGAAACGAATCGAGTTTAAAATGAGAACTTACATGGTAAAACTCATGCATGTCTCTTGTTCAGCCGTCAGACGTTTAACACACACACACACACACACACACACACAGCGCTTCCAAAGAGGGAATTCTTCCTCACTAATGTAAGAGGGGTGTGACTAAACTCCTCTGTCTCTATAGGCATTCATTCGAAGCCGACCGGTCTCTCTGAAGATCAGCATAACTTTGAATGTTTTCACTGACATCATTTTGTGAACTGTGTGTTTAGTAATTTACTTATAAATTGAATAATTAACTTTAGCTGACTTTTCTTTAGAGAGAACGCCTGTCACTGTGACTGTTCCTGAATCAAAACCTGTATTTCAGGCTGGACGAGTCCATGGTTCCCAGGGTTGGTCAGATTCTCGTTTAACACTCAAACACAGGGGTGTAACGTCAGCGAGGTCAGAAAGTGCATATGACCCCGGGCTCATTAGGGACTCGCCGAGGGGGACCTTTTAATTAAAACCAGGGAGAGTAATATATATATATTTGTCTGCATGTGATGTGCAGGGCTTGGTAATTTCCAGTGTGCATTGGTTATCTGTTATATCATTAGCTTACGCTGCTTTGCCACGGCCAAAAACAAAAAATAAATAACAAATTGTTAGCTAAAGACTGAATCACTTTAGAAAAAAAACACAGTAATCTTGCATAATGTTATTAGAATATAAAATAATGGTTTCTGTTTAATATCCTTTAAAATATAATTTATTTCTGTGATGCAAAGCTGAATTTCCAGCATCATTACTCCAGTATAAAGTGTCACATGATCTTCAGGAATCATTCTAATATACTGAATTATTGTTATAATTATCAACTGTTCATATTTGTTTTGGTAACTGCAAAAAATTTCAGGATTCTTTGATGAATAAAAAGTTTAAAAAGAACAGCATGTATTCAAAATAGAAATCTTTTCTAACAATGTAAATCTTTGCTATCACTTCTTATCACTTTGACACATCCTCGTTAAAGTTTTAATTTCTTTCCAAACAAAAATAAAAAAGAATAAAAATGTACTGACACCAAACATTTGAACTGTTGTGTATATTGTTAGATTTTTATTTTAAATCAATTAAAATATTCATCAAAGAGTCCTGAAGAAAAGTATCACTGAAGCAGCAACAGAGTCAGCTCTGATAATAAATCATCATATTTTCATGATTTCTGAAGATCATGTGACACTGAAGACTGGAGGAATGATGCTGAAAATACAGCGGAGCATCACAGAAATAAATTAGGTTTTAATGTATATTAAAATAGAACGATTTAATTTTACATGATAATAACATTAGTTGGCATCTCACCTTAAGAGATTTAAATATTTCTCGGTTGTGTTTTCAGAGTCGCTCAAAATAAAACAGAGTAAAGTTTTTATCCAGTGTGTGTGGTTGATTAATGTTTGTTGCTGCTGTGAGATCCTGAGTGCATTGTAACTAATCTAATTGTAAACTAACGAAAAGGAAAAAAGCCTTAAATTTCTTAATTTTAACACTGGAATTTAACCTTGCACACAAAAACCTAATTTGCTCTTTTTCTTTATTTATTTAGCTACTTAATTATGTTTCAGACAAATTATTTTTGTTAACTTTAACTCTTTGAAAAAAAACACCACTTCCCAGAATGCATTGCACAATGACGTGTCCAATGACCTCAAAACTTTTTGTTACTTGAGAAGTCTAATCAGACATAAATGTATTGCCAAAATCATACAGAATGAGTCTGAGCTATATTTAAAACATTTTACATATTATATATTTAAAAACTTCACGCATGTTAGCGGTTCTAGTTAAATTTACAATGGGTTTTCATTCACGAAAATCAATGCTAAAAAAATGCAAGTCGAAAAAATATATAATAATAATCAAACAGAAAAAAATTATAATAATAAAAATACAACGTGAATTTTAGCGATTCGGTGGGTTTTGTTGGGAAACCTGGCAACCCTGCAGCACGGCTCACATGATCTGATGCTAACGTTAGCAGAACAGCAGAAATATCACTTCTTTATTCCTCTTCTGGGATTGTAGTTTAAAACATGTCGACGTTTACAGCGAATTTGATCTTTTCTGTGCTGTTTCTCGTGTTTGGTGCTGCGCTTGGACTCCTGGGAAATGGAGATAAATTCCGACGAAAGGTAGAAACCAATCACTGTCTGAGATACAAAACAAACAAACAAACAAACAAACTTCATCCCGCTGCAACAACAACAACAACAAAGCTGCAAATACTTACATTACAGACACCGTTTAGAAGAAGAAGTGCTTTTACGCTTCGTGTTTTAATCCTGACACACTGGGGTTTATTGATATGAATGTGTCAAGTATGTATTATTTTACCACAAAAGTATTTTACACTGGTTCAGATATTACCACAGTACTCTGATGAAATGTAGTTCACAGTGGTATTTACATAATTAATACCATGGTAAATATGCAAGGCAGTCACTATAGCAGCTCTATTGTATATCTACTGTTAGCTATTAGCTTCCTCTTTGTGTGTTTTTGAGCAGAACTTCATAATATTTCAGGATAATTAGTGACAGGAGCATGTGTATTATATTTTTAGAGTTGTGATTGATGTGGACCTTTTGAAACCAATAATATTATTTCAGAATTCTACATTTGTTACTGTATTTTTAGCGGTTGATAATGATGATGAATTATTAATTTGAACTTCATTTCAGTTCATTCTGGATGTTTGGCAAGCTATAAATAATCTTTAATTGAAATGCGATAAACATAAATATTTAAACTAAACCTGGGCTTAAATATGAGGGTTTTCTTCCTAAAAGTGAGGGATTTTTAATTTTATGTTTTTATTATTTAACATTTATTTGAGCCTCTAACTCTAGCACTCTTTATTCTATAAAGAAAGAAAAAACTCTTGACCCTTGCACTCTATTCTTTTTCTATTCTATCTTCTTGTTTTATTTTAATTCATTATAAAATTACCCTTTAATACTAGCATTTTCTATTCCTTTTTTATTCTCTTGTTTTATTTTTATTTATTAAAAATGACCCTTTAACGTTAGTTTTTCTTGTTCTTTTTCTATTCTATCTTCTTGTTTTATTCCTATTTATTATAAAAATGACCCTCTAACACTAGCATTTTCTATTATTTTTCTATTCTATCTTATTTTATTTCTATTTTTTATCAAAATGGCCTTTAATACTAGCATTTTCTATACATTTTTTATTCTCTTGTTTTATTTTTATTTATTATAAGAATGACCCTCTAACACTAGCATTTTCTATTCTTTTTCTATTCTATCTTTTTGTTATTTTTCTATTTATTATAAAAATGACCCTCTAACACTAGCATTTTCTATTCTTTTTCTATTCTATCTTTTTGTTATTTTTCTATTTTTCTAACATATCAAAACTGAGTTTTTGCAATTAACAGCTAGATAAGTTTACCTTACTGATATATTTAGTACATGTTCAACACATAGTGTGAAATGAATCTGACGTGTGTAGTTCAGCTGATGGTATAAAGGGTTGCGTAATGTAATGTGTGGTCTTCTCTCTCGTGGTCTCAGGTGTCTGTAGAGCTGAATCCCGGTCTGACTCATCCGTGGGTTCTTCCTCCTGGAGTGAATCTGGTTCATGTGCAAGGTCTGGGGCTCAATGACACCCTTCACTTCCTGTTGTGTAATCATGGAGCTCCAGCGCTGTTAATGGTTCACACGAACAGCACACAGTCATCAGTGCAGGTGGACTGGCCTTCCTTCATCAAAAGCAGTTCACCCAGAAGCCTGAAGGTGGAGCCGCAGAGTAGTGTGCTCTACAGCAGCGCACTAGTGTTCACCAGAGTGAGTGTGAAAGTCTCAAATCAGTCCCAAATCACATACTCTGAATACTTTTTGCACACTTTAGAACCACGGTGGAAGTAGAACATTTGCTTACTCTTTTATGAGTACTGTGTGTTTTTTAGGCTATAAGATTTATTAGTATTATTATTAGAATTCACATTCAGATTAGTGTGTTCTTGTCTTTGGGACACTGATGCCTTTAGAGACAGACAGATTAAAGTGTGTAAACGCTTCTGTGTGTTTCTCAGGTTTGGGAGTATGATGATGTCAATAACACCGCAGACCCCCAGCAGACCGCAGAGTCCAGCTTTTACCCTCCATACGAGCTCCAGAACTTCATCTGGTCAGACCTGAACAAAACGGGCGATCAGTCAAATCACACATTACAGCTGTGCGGTGGAGAGAATACGGAGAGTTTCGTCAACGGCTCCCTCTGTCTGCAGGTGAGCAGAACTACAGGAACACACAGCAGGTTCTGTGTAGAGCTGTGTCTGATTTCTCTTCTTTCGTCAGTTCTCAGCGTTTGAGTCAGTGGGTCGTGATCAACCCTGGCCGAGTCTCCATCATAACGCTAACTCCTCACAGCTTCACGTGTGGCTGAAGGGTGTGACGCCACGAGGAAACCACTCCAGATTCGCTCTGGAGTTTCAGTCTGTAGGCGACTCTGGATTCGAGGGACGAGTGGATGTTTACAGCTCCATAGACGATGAGTACACACCCTCCATCTTCAAGGTGAAAACCACAGCAAACCTGACCACGTCAGGATTCAGTTTGATAAACTATTCTCACCTCACTATATGATACTTAAAAGGAGTCATCGGATGCTACATGCTTATACAAGTTGTTTAAATTGAAATGTGTGTTGGCAGTGTATGTACACAACCACCCTAAAATGATAAAAATCTGCCCTGGGTTTTATTTTTTTCCCTTTGTGAAATCAAGCCGATCTCATCTGTGACATCACACAAACTGGCCCCTCCCACGATAGTTTGATTGACAGTTAGACTGGCGTCTCACCTTAGCCCCTCCCCTTGAGTCATCAGTCCAGCATTGTTTGAATCTTTGCAAACCGCCTTTCCTAATAATGTGCTAATTATCAAATTTCAAGTTGAATGCAGCTAAAGTAAACATTCTCTCAGAGAGGGGCGGAGTCAGCAGAGCTCATTAACATTTAAAGGAACATGCTACAAAACAGCAAAGCGCAAAAAAAAAAAGTGTTTTTTACACTACCATTGAGAAATTTTAACCAGACTATGTTACAGGCTTTTCATTAAGACCCTAAGGGATGGGTATCCGATGACCCCTTTAAACGAAGACAAAATAGAGTTTTTTTGTAGGTTAATTTATCAATCAACAGTGAGCGATACCTTTACTACAGTATTGATTCATTAACATTAGTTAATAAAAATAACAAATACACGACAGAACAGCAACAGATTACGTTTATCAGTGTTGATCAGCAGTATCAAGTATTCAGGATAATGACAATAACGTACAGGTTCATGAAGACACAACAAAAACACTTGTATTTGTGTTTTATATTACAGTAAAGTACTTAAAACACATTAACCTGTGCATTTATGAGGCTTCAATCATCTCCAGCACTCTACTGATTTAAACGGCAGCCATTACATATTTTATTGTCTTTTTACCCAATCAAATAATTTAGTTATCACCCTAAATTAGATATCATTTGATAGCTTAAAAAGTTTAAATTCATCCTGTGAAAGCCATTTTGAAATCGGACATTGCGTGGTCATGGTAAATGACGGTATTAAGAGTCAAAATACTTAATGAGTTATGGTATTTTACAATCAAAACTTTTAATAATCTTGACAAAATACATATCAATGGAAAGGAGAGTCTCAAGATTTCATATTTTGTAGTTATTTTGTGAATGTCAATGGACTAAATAAACTAAATAAAATGCCACAGAAACCTTTTTTTAAGATCAACTTCAAATTTGAAACATAACTTATTTATACAAAATGCTTTACTTTTAAAGCAATTTTAGAGTAATTTTTTATTTTTATTTCATATAAAATGTACAGTGCATTTTCTTAACAGTAAATTTAAACTTCTATAACTTTGTGATACTTTCATATTTTGACATGATTCCCCATCTCCAATAAGCAGCTGATTGTCTTCTTTAAAAATAGTCCATAAAAGTGTTTTAATTAATTATAACAATTTAAGTTCGGATAGTGCACTTTCACTTCTATGTTCAAAAATGGTGTGTGACAGAAGGGGTTAAAAAAATCCAAATGCTAGTAACACTTTACTTTTTTTGTGTGTGTGGAAAAGATACAATGCATTTCAGTGCACTTCCTTTATAATGCATTATGCATAAAGGCTTTAAGTCTTACCGAAATGTTGCATTGGATAAAAGCGTGACTGCAACAGTGTAAATGTGAGATCTGGTGTAGGTTGTGTTGAGTTGATTGTGAGTCTCTTGTGTCAGGTGTCTCAGTGGGTGTCGTCTCCGGTGAACAGCACTGGTGTTTGGGGTTATAATCAGTGGAAGCCCGTGGCGTATCGTAAAGCTGATCCGGTGTTTGAGGACGCCACCCCGTGCAAACACTCCCAGCTCGTGTCCATGACCCACATCCCTCAGTCCCGTCTGGTTCAGGCGTATTTCACAAATGATACTCAGACGTACGGCCTCAACATCAGCTTCGGCATCGAAAAAGACCCAGCGTTTTACAGCGACACCAAATACATCAGCTGGTGAGTGTGATGAGAAATAGAGACTGAACTGAGAACAATCAGTAAAACGAGGCTGTGAGGATCAGATGTACTTTGTAAATAACTGTTAACCTGCGATTATTAGCTATTTTCTACCTGATTTAACCAACAAAAAAATATTTGCTGGTATAAATTAATATATAAATATTCAATGATGTAAAACAATATTTTTAACTTGAATAAATTTTTGTACAGTCCGTCCAGATTTTACTGTATTTTTTTTTACATAAAATATAATTATTTTTGGTTCACTTGCCAACCTGAAGAAAATAATAAAATATTAGAAATATTATTTTTGAATATAAGAAAATATTAAAAGTACTGGATATATTTATTGAATATTACATTTTGTTAATTTTGATAATATTTTTTGTGTCTGATTGCCCAACTGAATGATATATATATATATATATATATATATATATATATATATATATATATATATAAATATATATATATGGATATGGATTTTTTATAATAATAATTAAGCGTTTTTTTTTTGTGAAAAATTTTTGTAAAGTAATTTTACTGTATTAATTGTTTGGAGAATTGTTTGATATTTAAAATTAGTGCAGTCAAACAATTAATCATCCAAGTTCATCCAAATAAAAGTTTATTACTTCATTGATTGCATTTTTATGGGGCATTTTATTTTAACTTTGTTTTTAAACTTTTTAGTAAAGTTGTTTTACTGTAGTATATTTTAAGAAAAATATTTAAAAAAAAACTTCATATTATTATAATAAATATTTATTTGTTACTTGTAACTAGTGCTGTCAAACAATTAATCGTATCCAAAATTAAAACATTTTTAATATATGTGTGTGTACTGTTTATTTATTATGTATATATAAATACCTGTATATAATTAAGAGAAATATTTTGTTTTATATATTAAATATTTAATATAAATGACATGAATATAAACTTATACATGCAAATGTTAATATTTTTCAAATATATGCTGTATATGTGTGTATTCATATATACATAATAAATATACCCAGTACACACACACATATTATGTAAACAAAAACATTTATTTTGGATGCTAAAGCTGACTGTTTTCAGACAGGTTTCCTGAACACCCTCATCTACCATTGGTCAGTCAAAGAAATAGCCCCGCCCCCAAACTCACGTGTTTGGTCTAAGTCATAAATTGCAGGGCGATTAGACAAACAGATCAATGTTTTATAGGCCTCAAATAACCAGTGACTGACTGATAGAGACTCTAAATACACTGACTGAGGACTTTGTCTGAATCCTGACCTCTGCTTCACTTCACAGGACGGTTTTAGTGGGCCTGGGCGATCCTCCAGCCGATTCGTTCTCCACGTTAATCATTATCATCATAACCGTTGGACTTGGCACTCCTCTGGTCATCATTATCGTGGGTGGAGTGTTTGTTTGGCTCCGCAAGAAGAGGTCACAGTCTTCAGGCTACGAGCCAATCAACTGAGACCTTATGGTACAAGCCCCGCCCCTAATGCACACACCTGGTTCCTGACTGGACCATTAGAAACACGTTACTGACCATTAAACACTGCTGACCAATTACCCAGACAAACTCTCTCCAGATGGGTTTGGATTTAAAAGTGTTACATTGATATTTTTTACAGCTTTATACTTAAACCTCATTGGCCAGTCGATCCAAATCAAACCTAAAAGTGCAAAGGAGTTACTATTTGATTGTTTTTACGCCATCATTTTTCAGACTTGTGCCAAAATCCTTCTTGTAAAATTGCACATTTGCAATTGCACACAAAAAAAATGCACATTTTAAAGATTTAAAACATTATTTTCTCTTTAATCCTGATGCAAATGCTTTCATATTTAATCAAAACTGCACAGCTGGAGGTTCTCAGGGATTCTCACTATGTTTATTTCTGATGTTTTTAACATAACTGTGGATAATGCGATTAAGACGAGTTGTAAGCGTTGGTTTGCTCCATGAAATCTTTCCTTTTGTTGTTGCCTTAAGTGATTTATAAAATATTTTTCGCTATATAAATGTATCCAACACTTTCTTGTGGAGTTTCATCTTGTGCATCATTTCATCATAAACACAATCTCACGTTGTGTACAGATGGAAACTTTAGATTCTAGACACGATGGGCGAAAACTGTGACATGATAAACGTTACTAAATAAAATAACACACGTTTGAACATTTGTATTTAAATTATTGGTAAAAATAATAATTGAGCAATTTTTAAATATTGTTTTAGACTAATTACAATTATAAAGCACATTTTATTTTTATTCCTTTAAACTAAATTTTTTTGTATTTTTTGATCATTATTTTCTGATATTAAATAAAAGATTGAAATTTTTTTTTTAGTAAAGTAATTTTACTATAGAATCTGTTAGGAGAAATATTAAATATTAAAAATATATTGCATAGGGTGAATTGTCCTAAAGTGGGGCATGTTTCGCAGACTTATTGCGATGTGTAGCCAAAACAGTAAATACACACCCATACCATTTTAAAACCCCAGGACGTGTACTAATCACATCAAAAGAAAAAATACAGATAACACATTCATAAAAAGCTCTCAGTCTACGATAAAAGGCCGAATCTTCTTATGTTAGTAATTCTCCTGGTTATGGATTACAGAAAGTGTTTTAGTGAAGTGATTTTACTTTAGAATCTGCTGCATGTGAATCAAACATCTTTTGCATCATTTATTCATGAACATCATGTGCAGATGGAAACATTAGATTCTAGGCATAAGAAACCATATGAGGAATATGGCATGATTTAGTGAAATATCAGCAATTTTAATGACAGCACGACAAAAAAACAACATAAAAAAAACCTTCATGTAGAATAAAGAAAATTACAATTATTATCAAAGACGAAAATATACATCAAGGTTACAATTCAATTACATCTTACTGTTTTAGTTCCCTTATTACTTGCATTGTGACATCACTTTTTATTTTATTTTATAATATACCAGTAATTTTTTTTCACAATACAGTGAAGATAATACATTTTTTGAGCAATAGTGAGAATTTAGGATGTGAATGTTTAATTATCATGAAATAAAACAAGACATTATAATGATCCTTCAAACAAGCTTCATTTTCTTCAAGTCAGATTTTTGTTTCCTTCTTCTGATTTCAGACGTGTGTGTGTGTGTGTGTGTGTGTGTGAAGTCATAGTGAGTCACTACTCAGGTCAGATTTCCTGAAAGGCTGAATCGGGAGCGTTTGCAGCAGTCAAACTGGTTTTGTCTCATGACACATCGAGTTTCGTCTCATTCATCCTCTCTTCCTTTCAGTGCGAGCGGAGTCTTTCATTCAGTCTTTATGTTTTGATCTTCTGGATGGATGGATGTGAAGTCTGCGGGTAAAGCACTCACTTTTTATTGAGACGTGGTTATCAGCCCCACCACCTCTGTTTAGGGGGCGGAGCTGTTGGGGGCGGGGCCACATGAAACACCGCCTCCTGTCCGCTCACCGAGCCAATGAAATAAAGGTTTGCGCCCAGCAGAACAAGCAGAGGCAGGAAGGAGAGAGCGAATCCAAATGCTCGTACACTGCTGCCGAACACAACACACACCCAGTAGATCAACCTGAGAATAAAACACACACACACACACACATACATTCAGAAATTGTGTAAACTGAAGAGAAGAAAAAAAAAAGGTCTACTTTTTGGAATCAACAAGTACTTAATGCGTTACTTTCTGAATACCCAGCATAAGATCCAGATCTCTATTTGCAAATAAAAACATATTACATTTATTTACTTGGTATTTTAATCATGTAAATGCTACATTTAAAAGTCATAAGTAACATTTTTACAAGTAGGAAACACGTAACATTTCCATTCATTGAATTTACTTGCAAACACCTCTCTCTGCAAAATCTCTCCCTCAATGTAACAGTGACGTAACTTAGAGAATTTTAATAATGCAAGTGCTACATTTAAAAGTCTTAGAAGTAACACTTTCCAACTTAAAAGTATAATTTTTCTAAGAAGCACATTTTTAGATCATTGCAATAATGTAAATGTTACATTAAGTCTTAGAAGAAACATTTACACAATAAACGTAACATTGTGTATAAGATTTATTTACATGAAAATATAAGTGAAAAGCTCTCCCTTCCCCAAAAATGCAACATAATGTAATTTTAGAGTATTGCAATAAATATAAAGTAACTTTTTTCCAAGAATGAAACATGTAACTTTTATTTATTGAATTTATTTATTAATACAGTTGAAAATATCTTCAATTCCCCAGTGTAACATATTTAGTCATTTTAGCGTACTGTAGTAGTGTAAATGTTACATTAAGTTTTAAAAGTAACATTTTCAAAGAAAATGTTTAAACATTGTAACATAAATATTGGTAACAATTTTGGAGTGTTGTGATTAATGTAAATGTTACATCAGTGTCCCTGCAGCACAGAAGCAGTCTGAAGTCTTGGGGTATATTTGTAGAAATGGCCAAAAATACATTGTGTGGGTCAACATTATACATTTTTATTTTATGGCAAAAATCAGATCATGTTCCATGAACATATTTAGTAAATGTCCTACGGTAAATATATCAAAACGTAATTTTTGATTAGTAATATGCATTGCTAAGAATTAATTTGGACAACATTAAAGATGATTTTCTCAATATTTAGATTTTTTTGCTCCCTCAGATTTTCAAATAGTTGCATCTCCTCATATTGTCTTCCTCACAAACCACACATCAATGGAGAGATCATTTATTCAGTTTTCAGATAATGTATAGATCTCAATTTCGAGAGATTGGCCCTCATGACTGGTTTTGTGCTCCAGGGTCACATATAAGAGTCTTAAAAGTAGCTCCCAACACGCACCTGCCGAGGACGAAGATGATGGTGAGGAGCGGCACCAGTTTGAGCATTTCCTGTTGGGTGTACGTTGCCATGACAGCGAGCTGCAGGAAGTAGAGCAGGTACAGGTGCAGCGAGTCTCGCACGAAATGATGGTGAACAACCACCTCACGATTCTCCCACATCCCGTCAAACAGAGGCTTCAGCGTCCCGAACCTCACACGAGACACACCCTGAACCAGCACTCCTGAAAATCAAATGCATCACGGTTTCCACAAACATATTGTGCAGTACAACTCTTTTGTGTGTCTATAATTAATATATATATATATAAATATATGCATATTTGCTCACCCAGCACGATGGGAATGATGGCAAAGAATGCACAGCGCAGTGTGTAGATCAGTCTGAGGGCGGAGCTGTCGAGGGGAGGGGCATCAAAGGGGAGGAGCTTGTATCCTCCCCATGTTAGTAACGGGAAAAACACCGCGGCAGCCGTTACACAAACACACAACCGCATAGCGTCCACACAACTGTCTGAGAGAGAAACACACAGATCTGTGATCAACAACATGTTAATCAACTTTTGATACTGTATCCCACAATGCAATGCACTCTGCTTGACCCAGGTTATTATTGTATCATATAAAAAAGTTACTCGAAATAAACATAACGACTCCATTTGAATTTAACATGTATTTTAAGTAACTATTAAAAAAAAAAAAAAGTTTAGATATTTTATATTGTCACTTGAAATACAAGTTAAAATTTAAATATCAAAAAATATATGTTACGTAAGATAAATGTTAACTGGAATTACGTGAATAAACAATTTATTTTAGTTGCTAACACAACATTTCTCATTGTTATTTAGTTTAACTTACTAAAATAACTTAAATTGAAACTAATAAAAAAAGTCTTATTAAAAAAATCTTATTAAAAAAATGACAACAAAAACAGGAAATATAAAAATACTAAAAAAAAACATTCAAAATATTAATAAAATAAGTAAAACTAAAATATAACGCTAACTTTAACTGAAGGATAAGAAAATATAAAAGCAACTTAAACATATGCATTTCAGCTTATTTGCTTCATTTTTGTTTGGTTTAACTTGATCTGAATAAACTAAAATAATAATAAAAACAATATATTAACAACAATTTATTACAATATAAACAATATATTAATAAACTACAAAAGACATTTTTTTAAAAGCTAATAAAAATTATAAAAACACAAAAAAGGTACTAAAATGTAACTGTGCTCCAGGGACACACATGCTTTGAAAACACACCGTAGTGATTATTAAAGGTGTTTACTTTGGGGTTTGTCTATGTCATCGATCCACGGCGGGTGGAAGTGTTCAGGAGGGTTCGTGTGGAAGCTGTGCACATACAGAGGAATCTTCTCCATCTCGATGTGCTTCTGGACGTCCTCGTGTCCCGTCGGCTGCACGATCATCACGTTCGGTGTGAACGCCTGCGCGGCTTTCTCTGGACACCAGGCGTCCTGGAGCTGTTCTCCATCGTCCTCGTCATCAGCGAGCGAGCCGTCACTGATGTCCCGTGGCTTCTCCTGCGTCTCCGTCCGGTCGCTCTCCGGCTGATCTCCATCACAGCTGTGGAGCTCGCTGGGCTCTGGAGGTCTGAGCTCGTCTGCATGCTTCAGCATGTTCAGATCAGTCTGATTTTCTGGGCTGGACTGTCGATCTGTGATCATCTCTGTGGTTTGGTGCTCAATCTAACTCCAGTCAGACCCTTTGAGTTCAGGATGAATATGAAGATCTCTACTAACAGAGTCCTGAACACAGAGAGAACGGATCGGTTAATCAACATCTTCTCAAAGTGCACAGATGTTGCAGATTAATCCTTTAACTAACAATTCCGGTTGCTTAAATACTTTCCGAGGAATAAACTTAAAAAGAACAGCATTTATTCAAAATAGAACAATTTTCTAACAATATGCATAAACTACACTCTTAGAAAAAGGGTTCATTGGGGTTCAATATAGAGCCATAGGGTTCTTTACTCAACTCCAAAGAATCTTTTACTAAAAAGGTTCTATAATGATAAGAAAGAACCCTTTTGGCACAAAGGTTCTTTAGGCTATTATTCATTCATATATTTCATTATTCTGCAACATTTTGTATTTGTAATTTAATTATTGTTTGTAGTAACTTAATATCACATTTTAATCATGCTGATTTTTGGAGAAAAACTGAAATGGCACTCTTCGTGTGATATTGATTAACCACATAAAATGACATAAATATATAAATTTTCTAACCCCCATATCTTGAATTTTGTGATCATTCACATGCATTCATAAATGCATTTGAATACACCGAATAATGCAGTGAAAGAACGCACTCAAAATACACACGTGCACTAGTATGACTTCATCATGTAACTTTACATTAGCCTAGATGCGTGCACTTTTTAGGCACGATTTGTTTAGTTTTTGAATATACTTGATACTGTTAAAAGGCACATCTTTAAAACAAAAAATGCGAGTTCACATATCACACCTAAACACGCGTGGAAAACGTAATTAGAACTAGTTACTAAATTAGTTAAAAATGCCTATCCATATATAGATATGATTCACGAACCCCAAACTGACTCAAATGATTCGCGATCCCGCTCCGAACTCCCAAACTGACTCAAATGATTCGCGAACCCCAAACTGACTCAAATGATTCGCAAACCCGCTTCGAACTGCCGAACTGACTCAAATGATTCGCGAACCCGCTTCGAACTGCCGAATTAAATCAAATGATTCGCGATCCCGCTTTGAACTACCGAACTTACTCAAATGATTCGCGAACCCGCTTCGAACTGCCGAATTAAATCAAATGATTCGCGAACCCGCTTCGAACTGCCGAACTGACTCAAATGATTCGCGAACCCGCTTCGAACTGCCAAATTAATTCAAATGATCCGCGAACCCGCTTCGAACTGCCGAACTGACTCAAATGATTCACAATCCGAAGTTCCCATCCAGCTACTATTGGCTTAGTATTAGCTCAAAAAAGAAACATTTTCAATCTCCAAGGTGAACGTTATGACAACACTTAGAAAAAGGGTTCATTGGGGTTCTATATAGAACCTTAGGGTTCTTTAATCAACTTTTATACTTAAAAAGGTTCTATGATGACAAGAAAGAAAAGGTTCTTTAGGCTATTATTCATTAATATATTACATTATTCTGCAACATTTTGTTTTTGTAATTTAATTCATGTTTGTAGTAACTTAATATCACATTTTAATCATGCTGATTTTTGGAGAAAAACTGAAATGGCACTTTTCGTGTGATATTGATTTACTACATAAAATGACATAAATATATAAATTTTCTAACCCCCATCTTGAATTTTGTGATCATTCACATGCATTCATAAATGCATTTGAATACAACGAATAATGCAGTGAAAGAACGCACTCAAAATGCACACGCGCACTAGTATGACTTTATCATGTAACTTTACATTAGCCTAGATGCGTGCACTTTTTAGGCACGATTTGTTTAGTTTTTGAATATACTTGATACTGTTAAAAGGCACATCTTTAAAACAAAAAATAAGAGTTCACATACCACACATAAACACGCGTGGAAAACGTAATTAGAACTAGCTACTAAATTAGTTAAAAATGCCTATCCATATATAGATATGATTCACGAACCCCAAACTGACTCAAATGATTCGCGAACCCCAAACTGACTCAAATGATTCGCGAACCCGCTTTGAACTTCCGAACTGAACAGTTTGGGCTTTATTCAGCAAGGATGTGTAAAATTGATAAAAAGATAAAAACTTCACTTGATAAATTGATATTGATAAATATATTTTTTATTTTAAATAAATGCTGTTCCTTTTTAACTTTATTTATCAAAGAATCCTGAAAAAAGTATAACAACGTTTCCAATATTTATAATAAATCATCATATTTTCATGATTTCCGAAGATCATGTGACACTGAAGACTGGAGTAATACATTTAATGCTGAAAATACAGCTGCACATCACAGAAATAAATTAAACTTTAACACAGATTCACACAGAACACAGCTGTTTAAATTGCGATAATATTTCACAATATTACAGTTTTGCTGGATTTCTGATCAAATAAATGCAGCCTTGATGAACAGAAGAGACTTCAAACATTACAAGTCTTACTGATCCCAAACTTTTAAATGGATATATATGTTGTGTAAAATATAGATTATTATAAAATCTAAATATTTCTAACATTGTATAAAACAAATGCGTAAAAAAGCATTAAGTATTAATAAATCAACACAGTTCAAGTAGAGCTGGTGGATCAGGGTTTATCAGTGAAGAGATTCCTCATGAATTAGTCAGCATTTAACACACACACACACACACACATACACAGTGTTCCTCTGATTCATTTGTGTACACATTAAGTGGATCAGACAGTGAACAGCTGAGTGTAAAGAATAATGCAGTTCAACCGGTTTCACCTGAGCGCACAGAAATCAACAACATCTAATAGAAACTACTCACAATTACAGCCAAAGCCTTCATTTAGAGCTAATACAATCACACACTGCTCTTACAACGGCACTAATGTGATATTTAAACATGACCTTTTGTATAACGTGAGAGATTTCACATTAAACTTTAATATTTCACCACCAACAACTGCCTTGACGTTTGAGAAAGAGAAAAAACGCCGTTGTTTCTTACCTGAGACTCCATCGAGGAGATTAAATAAACGTATATCGAGTATTATAAGAGCTCGGACGTGTCAGACTCGATCAGACACGCACAGGTGTGACAGTCCGCAGGTAAATAATTTCTGTCTCGATGTCACGTGACTCTCGTCGACGCCTAGACCAGAGGATTTCAAGTTAAGCGCATTTTGATGGCTTACTTTTTTCAAACTTTTTTCAAACTGCTTTAAGCATGTTAGAAAATTAAAAATAAAAAGTGATTACATTTTAGACGTCAGCTGATAAAAGTTGCAAATTCACCGTTTACTGGACTAAAAATAATAATGATTAATTCTGACTGTACAGAACTGGAGCGGAGCACGCTTTCGTATCTGAATTAGCGTGTTTGTTGTTCGTCTGAAAGGAAACGAAACTAGCTTATAAACGATTTTTTTTATTACAGGAAATGCATTTATTTACTTTTCATAACATGAAACTTGTTTACTAGCGCTGCACGTGTGCGCGAATCAGGGGCGGTGAAACGAACTACTCCTCCGCTGAGCGACAGCTCCCTCAGCCAATCATAACGCTAGGTGCGCTGCAGCAGCCAATCGGAATTCGGGATTGCCAGAGGGGGCGTCCACGCACACGCGGAAGTTAGTCTGTAGCTGGATAGCGGTCGCCGTGTGTTTTCCAAACACATCATGAGAAATATCATATTCCGTTTGACTGAATCGATTATTTAAATATTTTAATATCTAAAGGACATCATGAGTGGCACGTGCAGGGAGGTAGTTACACTGCAGCTGGGGAATTATTTCAACTTAATCGGGACGCACTGGTGGAATTTACAGGTGAGTTTATTTAATAGCCAATATATTGAGTATATTTATAGATTAATTATTATAAAAACAGGAGAATACACGACCTGTCAAATTATTATAGCCTCCGAAAAGAAGAAAGGTTGTAGATTACACGTCTAGGATCTATATTTGCAACTGTATTTTATCCTGGTAATTGGTAAATAATAGTTTCTACATTATAAAGTTAGTGTTAGTAGCTACAGGAAAAGTGTGGTAAAAAAAATAAAACAAAATAAACAAAATGACAGAGTCTGACAGCTTATAGCTGAAAGGAAACATTCATATACATGTTCATTATCATTAGGATATTAAAGATAATGTTCCATGAAGATATTTCGTCAATTTTCTACATTAAATATATCAAACCTTAATTTTTGATTAGTAGTATGCTTTGCTAAGAATTAATTTGGACAACTTTAAAGATGATTTTTCTTAGTAGTTACATTTTTTCTGCACCAATTCCGAGTATAGGTCACTTTCATCGAATTAATATTCATGAGCCTAAACGTTGAGACGTGAACGCGCGGGATTCACGCAATGTTGTGAGTTTGATTCTATCAATCCTGTAAGTAGTTTCATATTTAAATTTAATTCGACTCGTGCTTTAAAGCCTCGATTTATTGCCCCTAAATACAAAATACCTGTGATCTTATAAAACACAGATACAAATATTAGCGTTTCTTTAAATTAACATTACTGTTTCTATTATTTGTAATACACGTGAGGTGTAACGGTAGTTGTGTATTTTTTTAACAGGTACTTACTTATGTATGGTAATATTCTTTATGAATTTATTTTTTATTGTATCTCACATGGAAAACATTTAATTGCGTATTACTAATGCTGATGATTAATTTAAGGTGTGTTTTATTTTGGAACTCTCCGCCATTTTTGGATCGCAGAGGTAGTTAAAGTTTTTGTTTGTTTAGTTATTTTGCAGACGACTGAGATATTTTATATGTTCACAGTATTAATATTTACCTGTAGGTTTGTAGATGGTTGGTATGTAGTTTGTTTTATGGTTCTATTGGAGATACCTACTCAGTGAAGGTGATCGTGCAGTACCGCATTTAACCACACGAGGCGCTTCAAGCGAATGAAAGCGTGTGAAAAGCTTCTTTTTTCATTGTTATTTTATCTATCTGCTTTCTGAACTCCAGTAGAAAGAATTCGGTGTCTTTATTTTATGATTAACTGACTATTAAGAAAGTTTATATCGTTTTATGGTCGACTAACTCCGTCTTCGTGTTTGATTGGACGATGGGAACGCAGCGTACCGGAAATAGCAGACTCCGCGTGTCTTGAGGAGGTTTTCAGCTCGTCGTGAGAGTTTTGAGTGTGTGAGTGTTTCTTGTGAGTGTCTGAGGGTGTATGTGAGTCTCCAAGTGTTTGTGTTTGTAGTCTGAGGTATTTATCGGGCGCTCGTTTGCGTCTCACCGTCTTTCAAATGTGTAACGCGCCGGATCAGCTCCTCAGCGCTGAGAGTTTGTGGGTATCGCTTCTCGGCCTTTTGGCTAAGATCAAGTGTAGCGGCGATGGCTACGTCGAGGGGAGATGGTGCTTTGCCGGCCATGATGGCGCGGTTAAAGAATACTGTACGGATTCAAGTGCTACAGAATGCTGTCCGGTCTGTGAAGGAAAACTTCAGGAGGGAATTTGTGGTCGTGGATGTCTTGAAAGGAGTCTTCAACGTAGCAGCTTCATCAGTGTTCTGTCTTCAGGATTTCACCGCAATGGGATTTATGGATCTGACCTTCTTCAATTTAACGGACTGTGTGAGTTTTTTTGAGTCTTGGGGGCATAAAAAGCACAAGTTGTTGGAAGGACTGAGTTTGCACCCTCTGTTTGCACAGGATTACTTACCTCTCACAATCCATCTATATAATCCTTTTGTTGAGGATGTGGAGGTAATGACTTTTCTTGAGAGGCACTGCGAGGCTGTGAAAGGAGGTGAGCGTGTGAGGGATCGGTTTGGGATTTGGACTGGAAAGAGGCGGTTTTTTGTGAAGCTCAAGGTGGACTCCGCAGTCCCTGGAAGCCTGATTCACCTACCTGGGTCCATTTCCATTGGGCCTAACAGGGGCTTTCTCTACTACCCTGGGCAGCCCATGTATTGCAGGAGATGTGGTGGAGAAGGACACATTAAAACAGAATGTGAAGGACAGCGTTGTCGGTTTTGTGGGAAGGCGGACCACGTTGCTTCTGCCTGCCCCGCACCAAAACTTTGTAGCCTTTGTGGCAAGGCCGATCATCTTTATCGTACCTGTCCTTCAAGAAACAAGTCATATGCGAGCATATTGAAGGAAGGTCATGATCTGCAGGCAGACCTGGATGCCATTCTTAGCAGTCTACCAGCAGAAAGGGAGGGGCATCTTCAACAAGCGACAGGTGCGAATGATCAGAGAAGTATGAGTACATCAAGTCAGGAGTGTGCTGGTATGAAGGAACAAGCGGATGGAACTGTGGGGGATCTGATAACCTTGTCCCTGGATGGAAAGGAGGTAAAAGGAGTGGGATCAGAGGAGCAGCTTAATCCATCTCCAGGATGGACAGATCTGGACTTCACAGAGGTGCTTTCTGGGGTGTTGGAGGTGGATAAGGAGCAGACCATTTTGGAGCCTGCAACTGGATCAACCCATCAACGAGAGACAGTATATAGTGAGTCAAAGATGGAGATTGCAGCAGAGTCAGCATCTGGGACTGGCCGTCGCAGAGCCTGGAGTGAGGCCAGTGACCCTGATAATGGGGAAATATGCAAATACAGCAAACTGGAGAACTCTGTTAGTGAGGACTCTGTGAGTCAAGATTGTAATGAGGAGGGCTATGAAGGAAAAGAGAATGAGGAGGGAGGGACAAGCACTGGTTGGGGGGATAGTATTGAAGAGGAAGAGGGAGGGGAAGAAATGATAGCAGAATCCGGGGAATGGTCTGAAGTGGTTTCAAGGAGGGTAAAGGGAGGAAGGGGAAGAAGAGAATGTGGGGACAATGGGGAGGAATAAGGGGGGAAGTAGGTTGGGGAAGTATTTTGGGCAATATGGGGGCTTTTGGAGAGAGTCCAAAGGTTTTCAATGGGACTGTTAAGAGTGGCAACATTTAATGTAAGAGGGCTGAAAATGGCAGAGCGCCGGACAGCAGTTTTCTTTTCTGTTAAAGATTTATATTATGATGTTTTGTTTTTGCAAGAATGTCACTTGGAGAATGAAAGGGATGTGGAGAATTTTTCGAAGGATTGGACTCGGGGACCATCCTTTTGGGGAGTGGGGAATGTGAGGGCGGATGGGGTGGGGATTTTATTCTTTTCCTGGGAGGTGATAGTTGAAACATCTGGGGTGATTGTTCCAGGGAGAGTGATGTTTGTGGATGCAAGATGGAGGGGTGTGGCCTTGCGGTTCATAAATGTGTATGTGCCCAGTAAGCGAGAGGAGAGGGAAGGTTTTTTGGGAAAAATATTTCCGTTATTATATACGAACCGGCTGGTGGTCTTGGCAGGGGATTTTAATATGTCCCTAGAAAAAAATTCTGGGGGGGAATTGGCAGGGGTTATTAAAAGTTTTGGATTACAAGATTCAGGTCAGACAGCTGGAGGGGAGGGTTTAGGTTATACATGGTTTAACAGTAGGCAGGAGGCATCACGGTTGGATTATATATTTTTGTCAAAATCTGTTAAAGTTAGTAGCTACACAAGGCAGCCAATGTGGTGCTCAGATCATTGTTTAGTTGGGGCTGGGGCAGAGTTGGAGGCAGGGCAAAGGGGTCGGGGGAAGTGGAGGATGAATGTTACATACCTCAAAGACCAAACCTTCTGTAAGGTTTTCCAGGTATTATATGCTGGGTGGTGCAATTTAAAAGAATTCTACCAGTCACATTCTGACTGGTGGGAAGGGGTGAAGGAGAGGATTAGGTTTTTTTGCAGGGCATGGGGTTTAGCTTTGGAGAAGGCTAAGAGGAATCAAGTGCGTCAATGGACTAAAGAACTGCAAGTTTTATGCTCTCAAGGTCTATTGAGCACTGTGCAAGGGTGGAAGAAAGCCAAACTCTTGCAGGACTCTTTGAATGAACATTATAGAGGGGAAGCACAGAAGTTTGTTATGCAGTCAGGTGTATGTCAGCGTGTGTTAGATGAAAGGCCTACAAAGTTTTTCTTTTCTACTGTGAAGGGCAGGCAGAAGCGTAGCAGTATGGAATGTTTAAATACAGAGAAGGGTAAGGTTTACTCAGTTGAAGGAATGCTCAAGGCTTCAGTTGCCTTTTATAAGGAGCTGTTCGCGAATAGAGAAATAAGAGAGTCAACAACGGAGGGGTTTCTAGAGGATCTGGACAGGACCTTGGAGGAAGAGGAGGCAGGCAGGTTAGAGACGGAGGTCACCTTGAAGGAAGTAGAGGTAGCAATTAAGTCCTTGAAGAGAGGCACGTCTCCAGGTGGTGATGGTCTCCCAGCTGAATTTTATCAAGCCTTCTTGCCTTTAGTAGGCCCTGAACTTATTAAGGTCTATCAGGAAAGTCTGGAAGTGGGGAAATTGCCTATGTCTATGAGGAGGGGGTTGGTGACCCTCCTGCATAAGAAGAATAGTAAGGAGGATTTGGCAAATTGGCGGCCAATAACTTTACTTACTACAGATTATAAGATTCTGGCGAAAGTCTTATGCTTACGCCTTAAGGGGGTGTTAGATTTGGTGGTTCATCCAGATCAAACTTGTGGGGTTCCAGGAAGATCAGGCAGCCTCAATTTAGTTTTGATCCGGGATTTGATCAGTTGGGCTGAGCAACGGCAGCTTCCTTTGGCAATCCTGAGCCTTGACCAGGAAAAGGCCTTTGATAGGGTTAGCCATTCTTTTTTGTGGTCAGTGTTGGAGAAGCTTGGATTTGGCCCAGGGTTCAGAGCCTGGATCCAGCTTCTGTATAGTGAAGCTTTCAGTCAGATTAGGATTAACGGGTTCTATTCTGAACCAGTGAGACAGTTGGGTGGTGTGAGGCAAGGGTGTCCTTTGTCACCCTTGTGCTATATACTGTCTTTAGAGCCTCTGATTAGTCGGCTACGATTAACAGCAGCTCTGACTGGTGTAGTAATGCCAGGTGGAGGAGGGATAAGGGCAAAAGTGTTAGCTTACGCAGATGATATGACAGTCTTTTTGACCACAGAAAAAGATTTTGCAGTGACAGGAGAGATTTTGCATAGTTTTTCTGAAGCCACAGGGGCCAAGATAAATGTCAGTAAATCTTCAGTGATGTTTGTAGGACGGTGGAGTAAGAGGACTGTGGTTCCAGGAGGGTATACCTTGTGTCAGGATGGCATGAAAATCTTGGGTGTTCATTTCTTCAAGGTGAATAGTGCACAACAAAATTGGAAGGGGATGTTGGAATCTTTACAATCTAAAGTAAACCGGTGGAGTGTAAGGGATCTGTCATTATGGGGTAGAGTACAGGTAGTGAAGGCAGATGTGTTGCCCAGTATTAATCATCTGGCTTATGTTTTTCCCCTACCTTTTTGGCAGGGGAGGAGAATGGAGAAGTTGATTTTTTCTTTTATTTGGAGAGGGAGGACTGAGCTAGTATCAAGGGCGCAGATGTTTCGTCCTCTGGCTGAGGGAGGCAGAGGGGTGCCGTGCCTCCCTTGGAAGGTTACGGCTTTGTTTATTGCATTTGCAGCTCGCCTAGTGGTACAGGCTCCAGGGCATAAAGCACATGTGTTGGCTCACTTTTGGTTGGGCTGGCCTTTGAGGCATTTAACAGGGTGGAGTAATAGGGTGCCTTGGTCTCTGGATAGACCTGAACATTATAAAGTGGCGGCAGACACTATTAAAGAAAATCCTTGGTGCTTGGAAGAGTCATTGTTGTTAAATCATAGGAAGCTGTATGATAGGTTGAAGGAGAGCTCAGTTAAGGAAGCTAGAGGGGCAGGGCCTCCAATTGAAGTGAACTGGTTGTCCTTGCAACCAGATTATTTGGTAGGGAGGTGTAAGGATGTGAACTGGTTGGCAGCATTAGGGAGGCTTCCAGTACGGGAGCGTTTATATAGGCATGGTCAGGGCAGATCTCCTTTGTGCCCAGTGGGTTGCGGGGGAGAAGAGACAATTGAGCACGCCTTGTGGTCATGTCCAGGAGCAATGGCTTTATGGGAAGCAGTCACTGGGTGGTGGAGAGAATGGGGAGGACCACTGATTACCCGGGACTTAGTGTTGTATGGAGGAGGGTTGGGAAATATAGAGAAGGATCAGAAAAGAGTAGTATGGGTAACTATCTCAGAAGGGAAGCGTATCTTATGGGACTGGCGTCTAAGGTGCCTGAGGAAGCAGTTGCCTGGTTTAGAACCTCAAAAGTTATTTTCAACACTTTTGGCAAGTTTGGTTAAAGAGGTAAATGGGTATAAGGTCGTTTATGGAGAGGAGGAGACGAGGGCTGTATGGGGGGGACTCCCTCGGGTAGGGGTGGGATAAAGTCTTGGGTGTCAAAAATCTAGTTTTGTTTATGAGGCACTGATAGTAATGTGTTGTTCACTTTATATGAAGTTATTTTTGAGTTCGGAATGTTCAAACTGAAAATGTGTATGCCTTTGTTACAAGTGGTTCATTTGTAAATTTGTATGAGTGTATGGATTTAATAAAAAAAAAAAAAAAAAAAAATCTGTTCTTATCAGTTTAATATCTGATACGTCCCCTATCCGGGGACCATATATTAAATTGATTTTTGGATACTGGAGATGGAATAGGGGCTTGCTCCGTCCACTCCGCGCATTGACCCGGTATTGCAGTACTTCCGGGACCGGTGCATCCCCATTTGGGGAGATAAAATAGTTAACGTTAGAGGAGATGGTAGGCGCATTTGAATCTAGTTTAAAAATAAATTTAAAGCATTCTCTTTATTAGTATATGTATATTAAACAGAAATGAAATCTGCAGTGAAACAATAAAGATTATGTAATATAATTTATATTGTATGAGATGTATGCTCCCTGGGGTACACTTTAATTAGTAAATGGAGCATGATGTAGTGGTCTTTATAATCACAATATTTGATTAACGGATGTTTGATCTACTGAAGACATGTCTGAAAATAGAATTCTGTTGCGTATCAATAAATCTGAAATCCCCTTACGATAAACAACTGTTTAATTAGTTCTAGTGCTGAATTCCATTGCTATGTTAATCAGTCATAATCAGAAATTAAGGAGAAAGTGTGTTTATGTTTGTTCTCTTCAGGGTTTAGACTCCTGTCAGCTTTTACTAAAGACATACAGTGAAACAGTTATTCTGCAGCTGATCTTAATACACGTGCATTTGTAGGAGTTTCCCTTTCAGACGCCTTCTGAGATGAGTGACAGCTTTCTAATGATTATAAATGTGATATTGCTTTAATGCAACAGGTTTGCTTTTATGAAATAAAACAGTTAGTCGATAATTGATGACAGGTTTCCTTTTTACAGTATCATGTAATATTTCTATATTCAAAACTTTATATTTGAAACATTACTCTCACAACATTGCATCCACGTCACTTGTGATCTTAAACAGTGTTAATATTCCTAACATGCCACTTTTGTTTTGTACTGGTGGCATGCTGGATGTGTTTCAGGTTTAGTCTTCTCCAGATGTTCACTGATGGACTGGAGTGCTGTGGATTATTGTGATGTTTTTATCAGACTCTCATTCTGACGGCACCCATTCACTGCAGAGCATCCACTGATGAGACACTGATGCAGTGCTACATTTCTACAAACCTGATGAAGACACACACTCATCCTGATCTTGGATGAACTGAGAGTGAACTACTGCTTTAAGACTTCAGGATGTTCAGGTACATTCAATTATAATTATTCTGACTTCTAAACGAAGAACTAAAATGTGCATGTATTATATATTATAATTCTTATGTATATTACATGCTTAAGAATAAAAAAGTGTGTTCTGGACTGTTGTGAAGCTGTATGCATGGTGGGCAATGAAGATATTTAACTAAATCGAAACCGAATCGAATGGTTTTCTTCAGAACACTTTTAAAATCCATCAAGTGATGAAAACATAGCATTAAACATCAGTCTGCCGCGTGTGTCTACATGACATGATTTTAATGTGAAACACTTTTCATACATTACACTTATTTGTTTTCTGGAAAATTAAATAAAAATAAATCAAACCGTTCTATCGTATTTCAATGCTTTGCTGCAAGGATGATTTTGACTCTTGGATTGGGGTTTGTTGGTAATCTGCAGGTCACTTTGGGTCAATAAAAGTCTTTTAAATAAGAAAGGTGCACAGAATATTCTCACATTACACATCCGACCCATGAAGCTGATGCATGTGAACTCAACACTGGTGCTTCTGTAGAGGCACTTCAGAGCTGCTCGAGCACTAATGGAGCGCGTCCCATCACTGCTGCGTCTGCGTCTTCCTCCGAGTGTATCTGATGATGGGGTTGTGTGGCGTGTGGATCATAGTCGTGTAGTTCACCGCGGGAAAGTGTCCTTCGACCAGCTCGAAGTCGTACATTCTCAGCAGAGTCGACCAGATGGTTTTAATCTGAACGTAGGCGAAGTTTTCTCCAATGCAGCGGTGACGACCTGCCAGAGATCAACCCACGAAGACCAGAAACATCAGTGCAGTGACTTTAAACCACATGTTTGTGTTCAACAGAGCAGAAATACACAACTGTTATCTACATGCTGACTTGATAACCCACTCAGAGTTTCTTAATGCATTGCACATAGTTCTCGCTTTCTCTGGGAATCGAACCCATGACCTTGGTGTAGCTGCCATTTAATGCTTCTGTATTTAAAGTTATTGTCTGGAAAGATGGTGGTTAAGATACCACAGTTTTAGATGACACTGACAAGTCTAGACCGCAAACACTAAATAATGCAAGTATAAAGCTCCCAACAAAAACAAACAAGAGCAGGAAACGGTTTTCTTTAAGTTGCTTTGGACAAAAGCATTCTTCTAAATGAATGAATCAAAATGTAACTCTGGTTGTTTTTTACTTTTGTAGTTCGATTGATATTAGCAACTTTAACCTGAACATTAGCAACGCTGCTGTCACTTTAAGACCTAATTCATGCTTTTCATAACGTCAAGAGAAAACGTGCTGAGATCAATGATCAATGACGCTATTTGTCCCTTAATGTTTTAATCACACTAGATCTCTAGAATATTACAAATGAACATTCAAATTATGTTATATTATGGGTGGAAATAAAATCATGTTCATTAAAATCATGACAAGAATACTGGACATGTCAACGCTCCTATAACATTATTTCCTACAATTTAAAAGGTATGGTCATCAAATGATTCTTTAGGGTCTTAATGAAAAGTCTGTAACCGCTTGGTTCAAATTTCTTAACGCCAATGTAAAAAACACCTTTTAACCCTGTCAAAAACAATGTAGAATTTTTGTAGCATGTTCCTTTAAATGTTAATGAGCTCTGCTGACTCCGCCCCTCTTCCAGCGGCTCTCTGAAAGATTGTTTACTTGAGTTGAGTTTGTGTGTATAATTAACTTCGCAACAAATGTCAGTTGATTGTTTCTTTAGTGGTTCAACATAAAATATAATTAATTTGGGTAAATCTAAAAGCTAGTCTTTGGTCTTTATTCAGTTAATTTAAAATTACTGTTTCTGTAAAAGTATGAAGAAGTATCATACAGCTCCATGTATGCACATACAGCGATAAGTTTGTCCTCCATTGTTGTTTCGGATTTTCCCTCCGCTCGCTACGTCATAAACGCATCACTCCTAGAGCAAGCTCCTGATGGTCTAATGAGTTTCGCCAAAGTTCAGTTTAGTGTCAAAACGCCTGAAACGCTCAATTGCACTTCATCTATTGCGCAAATCAGTGGTGTGTTCAAAACAGACGCGAATTAAATGTTAAGCGTTAGTGATTTACATGTTAAGTCGATGCAAACACGCAAATAGACATCCTGTGGCACGTTTTGTGCGAATGAGGCGGCACAAATGACATGGCGCGAATTGAGCGTTTCGGGAGTTTTGACGCATGTAACGCGAGGAGCTTATCATCTCTGAAATTGGCAAAACTCATTTTTAAATGGGTGCTGTCTTCATAAATAAACTGCATATTTGAGTTTAAAACAACTACATTCTCGGCTGAAATGCTTTGAAAACTACATTTCATGACACGATAACAGTACTATTTAGAAAATTATCCAAATAAATGGTGGTAGGAAATCACAATGCTGTGTGAACCCACCCCCCCCCCCCCCCCCCCCCGCCCCCCCCCCTCCTCCCCGCGCGGTTGATGCGAATACTGTGGCTCAGTGGTAGAGTATTGTGTTAGCAGTGCAAAAGGTTGTGGGTTCGATTCCCAGGGGAACACTTTAGGTAAAAATTATAAAATCTGCTAAATGCATAAATGTAAATGTCCAAATACACGTGAATATGCGCGCCCCATAACTGTCAATCAATCTCTGGTGGGAGGGGCTTGTTTTCATGATCAGCTCTATATGAGAAAGGGTTAAAGATTTTTTTTGTGTCCGTCAAATTTCTAAATGTTTACCGTTATATCGCCCACCTGTCACGAGGTCATGAGTGAACGTCGCGCTCTTTCTGATCAGACTCACCTGCTCCGAATGGGATGTAAGCGAACTTCTCTCCGGCGGCGGGGTTGTCCAGCAGGTATCTCTCCGGGTTGAAGTCCATCCGCTCTGCCCAGGTGTCCTGCAGACGGTGGTTGACCGTGGGAGACACACACACCTGGTGTCCCGGGGGAATGGTGTAGTCACCCACCTTCTGTTGAGCAAACACAGAGACACTGCACGGTCCGAAGTACTCTTGGCTTTAATATCATCAAACAGCCAGCTTTCCTTTAGACTCTTTCGTACCTGAGGCGTCTTGGCCATCCTCATCATGGTCATTATTGGTGGTCGCAGTCGGAGCGTCTCCTTCAGACAGCGATCCAGCAAACTCAAGTCTTTCAGCTGCGACAGACGCCAAAACAGTTCTTTAGTGTCTCGAGCAGTGATGTGACGTTCAGACATGCAGCTACCTGAAGAGCATGTTTCTACTTTCTGAATCAACAGAGTTCTCCTTTCCGTTCTTTTATTTGGTTTAACATGGTGCTAGCAACAGGAAGGTCATGGGTTCGATTCTCAGGGAATGCAACTGATCAGTTATAAAGCTTAAATGCAATATAAAGTGCTTTGGATAAAAGCATATGCCATGAATGCATTAAAGAAAGTTCAGATGTGGTCTGAAAGGTTAATGACATTTATTAAATATTTATAACATATAAAAAAAGTTGTAATTTAAATTTATTAAATTTAAAATTAAATGTATGCATTTAGCAGACGCTTTTATCCAAAGCGACTTACATTCAGATTATTTTTACCTATCATGAATTTAAATAAAGCATTTTAAATTTCAAATGTATCTTTTAACATCATTAATATACTATTATAGCTTTTGTTAATATTTTGTGTTTTTGGATTTGTTTATTTTTTTTAGTTTAGTTTAGCACTTTAAATGAAATGAACACAAACATGTGCAATGTTCTCTTTGGCAGCTAATGAAATATAATATTTTATTTCAGTTAATGATTTTTAGTTTATTTATAAAAATAGATTTCATTTTAGTTCTACTTAACTGTAATTATTGCTTTTTTTAATGTTATTAATTTTTTTTTTTTTTTTTTTTTTTTTTTTTTTTTTTTTTTTGAAGCACAGTAGTTTTGAAGCTGCATAATTAGTGCAAAACCAATCACAATTATTCTGGTGTCACAATTATAGCAACAATGAGTTTTGTCTTGAGGACAGTCACACAGAATGACTTCAGTAGCTGGTTTGCTGTTGAATCTAAGAGCACTGAAGAGTGACCTGGTCGTAGTGCAGAGGAGGCAGATCTTCTCCACACACACGTTTCTGTTCGCTGTAGCAGCGCTCCTGCAGTGCTCTGTCCCGCGCCAGGAAGAAGCCCATCCACGCGCTGGTGGTGGAGGACGTGTGCTGTCCCGCTAACAGCAGACCGATCAGCATCCCGGCGATCTCGTCATCACTCAGAGGACGGCCGTCTCTGCACAGCACAGATACAACACACTGGAAAAACTATATACTTCATACTGTATTTTCCAGACTAGAAGTCGCACTTTTTTTTTCATAGTTTGGCTGGTGCTGTGACTTTTAGTCAGGTGCGACTTATTTATCAAAATTACTTTGACATGAACCAAGAGTTCACATTACCGTCTCCAGCCGCCAGAGGGCGCTCTGTGCTGCTCAGTTCTCATGTAGTCTACACTGAAGACATAGAGCTGTTTTTGTAATGTTTTCTCTTGGTTCTTGTTTCTAAATAAATGCGACTTATAGTCCAGTGACTTATATATGTTTTTTTCCTCATCATGACGTATTTTTGGACTGATGCGACTTATACTCAGGTGCGACTTATAGTCCGAAAAATACGGTACTTGAAATGTCAGTATGCAATCATTTGCTTTTGTTCACAGGTCTTTAAAAAAAAGCTTAAATAAATAAATAAAAAGCCAGAGTGTGTTTGTGCATGTATACAACATGAAAATTTGTGTTTTTATATTAAAATGTATATCATTACATTTATAGTAATGTTACAAAACAATTAAAATATTATTATTATATACATATTTTTTTAATTATAATAAATTATTAGAATATTAAAATAAGTTATATAATTTAAACATATAGTTATCATATAAAGGCATGCTTGTGCATGTGTGCAAGAATAAAATATATTTTTATGAGTAATGTAATTTTATATTAAAACTAAATAATAATTGTATATTTTATATGGTTAAGAAAATATAATATGAATTATGTTATCAATTAATTTCAGTTAGAAGAAATTATTCTACATATTTTTAAAAAATTACATAAACATTAGAAAATTATATTCAGTTATAGGAAATTATTGTAAATTTTAAAATAATTTTTTTCCATAAACATTAATTAAAATTATCATATTTTATGAATACAAGTATTTATGTAAAAAAAATTGTTTTATGTGTTCTGTAAAATACAATATATATTATAAATTATACGAATTTAATACAATTTAAAATGTAAGATATATATTTGAATAAAATCATATGTGTAGTGTGTATAATAAAAACAATTTTATTTTATAAAAAAAGTTTACCCAGTATGAAATTTTAATTAATTGCAAATTAAAGGTTATTAATGAACAATGTTTCACTAAAGTTCCAATAGTTGAAGATGATCCAGATGTGTGTGTGATGGTAACTCACTTGTACGTGGCGTCTATGAGCGTTTGCAGGATGTCGTCGTGTTTCTCCGTGGCTTCTCTTCGCTTCTTGATGACGTTATAAAAGATTTTCTTGATCTCTAAGTGAGCGCGATCCCTCCGTCTGAAGAAGAAAGCACAGAAACACAAGCTGGTGTGAGGTGCGAGCTCCTGTTCTCCTGTAGATTGGGTGATGATGCTGTGGTACCTGAAGCTGGGCAGCGGCAGCCATCCGGGCAGCAGCCACGCCTCGTGAGTGAAGCCTCCGTCCAGATCGGCGTACAGCTGCGCCACTCTCTCGTCCAGCATCCCGCGGATCTCACAGCCGTGCAGACAGCGGCTGGCCGTCAGGATGATCAGCTCCGACAACGCCTCGAACAGATCTGACCAGAGACAACACCGCGCACATGGAGGAACAAAACTTTCAAGATTTAGCCCGAAATGTAAAATGTGCTTTAAATGCACACAGCCTCGGATCATTCAAGATGTAGATGAGTTTGTTTCTTCATCAGGTTTGGAGAAATGCAGCATTGCATTAGTTTCTTAGCAATGGAAGTGAATGGGTGCCGTCAGAATGAGAGTCTGATAAAAACATCCCAATAATCCACAGCACTCCAGTCCATCAGTGAACATCTGGAGAAGACAAAACCTGAAACACATCCAGCATTAAGATGATTTTAACTCAAACACATAGAGTCTATAATCCATAATAACACTTCCTCCAGTGAAAAAGTCTCTCACAGATTAGTTTAGATCTGTTTAAACGCTGCTTGATCTGTGCAGATTTCTCTCCTGATTCAGACCAGAACACTTTTTCACTGGAGGAAGTGTTATTATGGATTATAGACTCTATGTGTTTGAGTTAAAATCATCTTAATGCTGGATGTGTTTCAGGTTTTGTCTTCTCCAGATGTTCACTGATGGACTGGAGTGCTGTGGATTATTGTGATGTTTTTATCAGACTCTCATTCTGACGGCACCCATTCACTTCCATTGCTAAGAGACTGATGCAATGCTGCATTTCTCCAAATCTTCTTGGATGTTCTTTATGGTGAGAAACTGACGGATGCAGAATAAATGCGTCTCCTTACTCCTCTCTCCGCGGTCTCCCCATCGTTTGAAATAGTCTTTAGTTTCCTCTTCGATTATTTCGACGTGTCGCTTGAACTGTGCGATGTTCAGCCCCGTCTTCAGCATCTTCTTCTGCTCCAGAAACAACTGTGAACAGACACAGATCAGAATAACACTGAATGTGAGACGAAAGCCTGGTCCAAATGACCTCCACGCTCTGTGAAGAAGAAGTGTGTGATCTTACAGGATTGGGCACGTCGTACGCGACTCCCTTTCCGAACACTGGTGTGGTGAGACGTGCATAAACGTCCTCCGCGTTCAGATCCTCGTTCTTGCTGTTGAACATGAGTGCGGCCGCGTCGCTTCCCAGCAGATACGTGAAGGTTTTCCCAACCATCGTGAAGCTGACCACAGGCCCGTACTACGAGACAACCACATCAGCACTGACATGAGCTCGGATCGCTCTGTTATTACACACCTGCGTCTGAACCACTCTCACCTTCTCGTAGGCCTGCTCCAGAAACTCAATGGGACTCCTGCCGAACGCCACGGCGTGCCCGAGGAAAGGAATACTGGACGGGATATGAGGAGGATACTTCTGAGGAAACCAGAGGACAATCATCTTTATAAGTGACGGTCAACAGATCCACAGAATGACAGACAGATTGAAAGATAGATACTCAGCTAACAGAATGTTCTTCCAGTAACATTAATAGAATGTTATCTGGTCTTAAAACATTAGCATAAAACATTATCATTAATGAAATTATTATTATTATTATTTTAAATACTTTAGTTGGACACTTTAAAAAGCTGAAATTTTTTTTTTTACTAGGTTCAGAGAACATTCAAAAGTAACATTCCAACAATGTTTACAAAATGATCAAACGGAACGTTCCATTAACGGTCACATGTAACATTTTTAAATATTTAAAAAAAATAAAACGGATGTTTTGTATCTTCGCAGAACATTACGAAATCACTGGAAACACTGGCATGTATTATTAGAATATATATGTATGTATGTATTAACATTTACTGAAATTTACTACACGCATAATTACTCACGCATGCACATTACATGATTTTCATGCACAGAGCAGGTCATGGGTTTTAGGTGATCAGGTGCACTCACTGTGTCTCCAGCGTGCTGCTGCTGCTGTCTGAACAGGAGTTTGCTCAGGTATCCCAGTGTAAGTGTGAACACAGAAGCGCAGAGCAGCACGGAGCTCAGACTCATCTTCTGCACGGTGTTCTCCAGCAGCTGACCGCTCACCTCCAGGATCGTCATATCTCTTATTATTCACTCCACAGCAGCACAGGCCAGGAAAACCGATGGGTTTAATAAAGCATGCAAGAAACCTTATTAAGATGCTGACGATGTTCTAGACCGCTGATGTGCGACTGGCATATTTCTGATACTCTTATACGCTTTAATACATGGCCGTCTCGGCCCCGCCCCCGCCTGATGTGAGCAGGCCGCTCATTGGTCGTCTGGGTGTGTCCATCAAGTAAGTCCATGCTCCGCTTCCGCCGTCTCGCGCGCTGATTGGATGACGCTGCCTGAACTGATGTCTTTCTATATGACGTCACCTGAGTCGCTCATGGTCCAGTTTCGCGTCGAACTACTCAAGAACACGGGCGTTACATATCGATTACATATTGAATCGGTTCTCTGAGATGGAAATATTAAAGATGCGTTAATTGATGCAGTTGAATGCCCATACCGCAAAACTGAGGTCAAGCAGGGACTAACATTTCTGAGCTGATAATTTTTTTTTTTTTACAGAATTTTCCCTCTAGGGTTTAATGAATGATCTGTAATGTTTTCTTTATTGATTCATGTTTGATCTGAGAGCGTTTGATTTTGAGTCCAAGTGAAATGGTTTTGCGGTGATTGTTTGATTTTGATGGAAGAGTCAGAGGTTTCCAGAATTTACTTTGAGTATTTGGATTTTTGTATAAGGTTTTAAGAAAATTAGTGATGGTTTCAAGAAACGTGTTTAGCTATTCAGTAAAAACTGTAATATAAACCAGTCAGCCATCAGCTATGCTGTCAGAGCTGTGTTTTTCTCAGAAACGTTTAAGCAACAGGAAAACTGTAAACTTGTGTTTTCATTATTTTATTAATTTAATTATATATAGATATACCTTCAAAGTTTCCAGCTAACATGCTGCATAAGTTCAATTATTTTTCCAAAGACACAAAACGGTTTTGATTAACTCATGCCAGTTAAATCCGATTTAAAAAAAAAAAAAGTTTTCTCATACGTTCCCAAGAAGCGCCCCGCAACCAAGACTTTTATTTTGAAACAGTTTGTTTACGTCTGAGTGTGCGTCTTGCGTCACGCCGTCGCTCGGCTCGAGAAGCAGCGTCGAGGTCTTCGTACCACAAACAGCTCATGTTTTGTGTTTGTAAAGTTTAAAAATGACGGTGTGCAACTTCTTTCTTCAAGGTCGCTGTAGATACGGAGACAAGTGCTGGAATGAACATCCAAGAGGCGGAAGAGGAGGAGATTTCAGAGGAAACCAGCAGCCCAGCAGAGGAGGTCAAACACACAATCATTATATATTACATTCTATATTTAACAACGTTATGTTTTTCATGATTAAAACAGAATCCAGATAAAGCCTGATTCAATCGAGTGTCTCTTACTAAACAATTACCATAGTATAACCAGAGTAATATATTACTAATTCTAAATCACATGACAGAAATTGTAGTTAGTAACGTAATCCGTTACATTACACGTTTTAGGTAAAGTAATCAGATTACTTTTAGATTACGTTTGACCTAACTCGTTATCACATTGATTTAAATAGTAAACTAGTGATTTAGTGCTGTTTAGTTGAACTTCATTCATCAAAGAATCATGAAAAAAAAGTATTTCCGGTTCCAAAAATAATATTGATAATAAATCATCGTATTCGAATGATTTCTGAAGATCATGTGACACTGAAGACTGGAGAAATGATGCTGAAAATACAGCGGAGCATCACAGAAATAAATTAGATTTTAAAGTATAATAAAATAGAAAACTTTTATTTTAAATTGCAATTATGTTTTACAATATTACTGTAGTTTTCTGTATTTTTAATCATATAAACGCAGCCTTGATTATGCAGAATTATTTTATTTATTATTTATTATTATTTTCCGTTCTATTTGGTCAGTGCACATAAACAGATTTCAAAGACAATAGAAATAATAATAAAGTTGCATATGATGTATGATGCACTTTTGAGTTCAACTGGTTGCATTTACTATCAATTTAAAATATAATACATTTAATTTAATTTGCAAAGAAATACAATAAGTGTCTGAAAATATAACATTCACTATATTCTCTCTTCTGTACTGCACACTCTTTTAATAATAATAACACTATATTAATATAGTAAAGTGAGTTTTTAAATACACTCTGGTCTAGTTTGCAAACAGGCACTATTTATGTTTTAGGAATAATAATTTTCGATATGTAAACCTCAAGATCAGAAGGTTTTCTTTAAGTATTTAAGAGCTGGACTGACCGGTGATGCTGGTGTTTCTCAGGTTATGGGAACCGTGTGTGGATAAACCCGTCTCAGCGCAGCGGTGGTGATTATGTGCAGCAGTCCTCGTTCTCTCGTGACGGTAATAACGACTGGAGCCGAGGAGGAGGAGGAGGAGGAGGAACGCCACGAGACGTCAAGAGCTCCGACTTCAGCTTCAGCAGCCAGAACAGATTCTCAGCGCTCACCTCACACACTCCTTCTGAGAAAGATGCACAGAGCTCCACGGATGATGTGTAAGAGCTGTTTCCTCTGATGCATTAACCAGCATACACACACACACACACATGCCTGAAGCTGCACGCTTGCTTTTATTACAGGGACACAATCCAGAAAGACATGGAGGTCTGGCAGACTTCGGGGCAGTGGCCGTTCTCCTGTTATTCTGTCCTCCCCGGCAAGCTTTCGGGTGAGTTCAGCACTCAGACTTGAAGTCTTTCGCCTCTGGTGGGCTTCACCCAGTGGAAATGTTCTCTTGTTAACTGTTTGCAGGGTTTGTGGAGGTGTCTCCTGAGGAGCTGAGGCTGGAGTATTACAGCGGCCGAGTGTCTGGTGATCTACAGGCTTACGTAAGACCACCACTTCACTTCTACAGCACCTGTGGATTCCAGGGAGCTTCTATGTGCACGATAGTTAATGTCAGGGATGTAGAAACAAGTCTCTTCTGCTCACCAGGGTTAATTAAAAATGCTGTAAAATAGTGAAATATTATTCTAATGTAAAACAGCTGTTTTCTAAGTGAATGCATGTTAAAGTGTAATTTATTTCTGTGATGCACTGCTGTATTTTGAGCCACACAGTGTATTGTTGGCTATTTCTTCAAATATCCCCAGAGACTCAAGACCGCAGGGTCACACTTCTAAAGCATGTGTCACTCCTTCAGTTTCTGTGGTCTGTTATCTTAGCTGTGTGTTAGTTGTGGAGTTGTAAAGCTGTGTGTGTTGTTTCAGATGAGCTCGGTTCAGCAGCTGGCGGATCAGTGGAGGAGCAGAGTCCAGGAGCTGAGGAGCATGAGCAGCTCCACTCGGATCAGTGTGGTGAGACCTTCAGCAGCGTCCTCACACACACACACACACACACACACACACTCACACACAGCTGACGTCTTGTAATTGATGTCCCCAGATCTCCGAGCTCAATAACCCCAGTCTCCAAACATCCACCCCCGGCTCCGGCTTCGGCTCCACCGCGTCAGGGTTTGGAGCCATCTCTTCATCATCATCCTCATCCACGACCGGCTTTGGAGCAGCAGGTTTGTTCAGGATTCAGTCAGAAATCTGCATTTAGAGAGCCTCAGAAGTGTCGATATTGAAGCACTACGTTGTTATTGCCTAATGTGTGCCTTGATAAAGTCTCTTCTGTGCACTGAGGCTGCATTAATTGGCTCAGATGCAGTAAAAACTGTATGTGTAGTTCTGCTGGTGTTTGTCTGAGCACTTCTGTGTTGTTTTCTCAGGGTTTGGTCAGGGCTCTCAGAGCAGTAGCACGTTCAGCTTCGCCCCGTCTAAGACTGGTTTCGGAGCGGCGTCGAGTACCCAGCATGCCTCTGGTGTAGTCAGCGGTGTGTTGGCTCAGCCCTCGTCAGGTTTCGGCTGCGCTCCTGCTGCGTCTGCGTCCTCCTTCTCTTTCTCCGAGCCCCAGGCCAGCTCTGTGTCTGTGTCTGTGTCCTCGTTCAGCTTCAGGCCGTCTCCTGGCGAGTCCTCGGCGTCCGCTGTGCTTCAGAGCGGCTCCAGCGGTGTGTTCGGAGCGGACACGGCTCTGTTCTCCACCCACACTGACCTCACAGCAGAGGAACTGAAGGAGTTCACCTCCAAACGCTTCACGCTGGGACAGATCCCTCTCAAACCGCCTCCTGCGGACCTCCTGGTGCTCTGATGGGCTTGTCTTTTAATGCTGGATTATTAAATGTGTTTATGGACCCAGAGAGTGTGTGTCTGTGTTTAAGGAGTTTGAGTAAGTCTAAGAAAAATGCTGCATCCTGGTCCTAAAATAATTATTGCACACGAAGGAATGAGAACAAATATAATTTTTATCTGTCTATGATGAACATCGGGATGCTTTGTATTTTTTTTAATTAGTTATTTAAATTATATATATATATTTATGTCATTTTTATTATTCCTTTTAGTGTCTGTATAGTTTTTAGTATTTACATTTTTTCAGTTTGAGTTTGTTATTTTAGTGCATTAATATAAACTAAAGGAAAATTAGAAATGTGTCTTTGGCAACTAGATGAAAAAAAATGTTTTTAATGTTTTATTTCAGGTAATCTTTTATTTTATTAAGTTTTAATTCACTATAATTAATTAACTGTAAATTTTGGTGTTTTAGCGCTACGTAAAATAAATAAATAATCTAAGCTTACGAGATTAAAGTTTATAATATTTCGAGAATAAAATTGAAATTATGAGAATAATGTCAAAATATTATGAGAATAAAGACAATATTTTTGTTTAATTTTTTATTTAAAGTTATAGTTATTTTTTTTTGTGTTTTATCATTATTTTTATAGATAGATACATAGAAATAAAATAAGCCTGAATGTTATTGTTTTAGTTAACTCTAATAACCTCGATTCATGTTCATAATGCGTTTATCATTATTTTTATTTTTAGTGTTTGGATTTAGATTTTCACTAAACAATAATACAGGAATGATTAACGTTGTTCTGACTTATGCATGCTTTATGAGGGATTGATTATGATTATGTGTGCTTTCTTAAATCTTAAACAAACCGTGTACACAATCAAAATGAGTTTATTTGAAAACGCGCATTAAGAAGAACAAAAACATCATAAATAATACAAGAACAATTACACAAACCTCTAATAGTTAGAAGACCGCATGTAATATTATATACTATATAATGCACAAACACTGACAAAAGAACAGTGTTTTATGAGAGAAAGCATGAAATTTACAAATGCAGAAATGAAGTCTGTTGTCCATGAAGCCACCGGTGAAGAAATCTGAGTGAATGCAAATCTGTGCAGACTTTATTAAGTTGTTTATTAAGACAATAAAACTCTACTTTGCACAATCCCCAGAAGAGATGCCTATGAACTGCTCTCGGTGCACATCACGTCTGTAAACGTCTTTGTTCCCTGATGTGAGGACAGTGTTGCAGGTCAGACTAGAACCTGTGAGAGCCGCGTGAGCACCAGGACTCCAGGTGTGCTCTGTGTCCAGCTCGAGGGGATCAGGATGATCCCGTAGATCCAGTCCGGATACGACTTGTTCTCCTGCAAACACCCAGCCATGATCAGCTAACAGCACATCACTCTTTACCACTCACAGTTTAGTTATTATTCATAGTAATGCATTGGTCATATTAATTAACTTACATTACTGAAAAAAAAATATTTTTGGCTATTGCTACAAATATACCCCAGAGACTTAAAACTGCTTTTTGTGCTCCAGGGACACATATTTATTTATCAAACATGTAGCAGTTGGCAGCAATAAATTAAAGTTTAGGGCCAATTTGAAAATTTACAAGCGCGAATCTTTCATGATTCGTGATCTCGCTGCGAACTCCCGAACTGATTCAAATGATTCGCGAACCCGCTGCGAAATCCCGAACTGATTCAAATAATTTGCAATCGCCAAACTGACCAAAATGATTCGCGAACCCGCTTTGAACTTAAATAATTCGCGATTCCCATAACTAAATGATTCGCGAACCCGCTGCGAACTCCCGAACTGATTCAAATGATTCGCGATCGCCAAACTGACTCAAATGATTCGCGAACCCGTTTTGAACTCCCGAACTGACTCAAATTATTTGCGATCGCCAAATTGACTCAAATGATTCGCGAACCCGCTTTGAACTCCCGAACTGACTCAAATGATTCGCGATTCCCATAACTGACTCAAATGATTCGCGAACCCGCTGCGAACTCCCGAACTGATTCAAATGATTCGCGATCGCCAAACTGACTCAAATGATTCGCGAACCTGCTTTGAACTCCCGAACTGACTCAAATGATTCGCGATCCCGCTGCGAACTCCCGAACTGATTCAAATGATTCGCGATCGCCAAACTGACTCAAATGATTCGCGATCCCGCTGCGAACTCCCGAACTGATTCAAATGATTCGCGATCGCCAAACTGACTCAAATGATTCGCGAACCCGCTGCGAACTCCCGAACTGATTCAAATGTTTCGCAATCCCCAAACTGACTCAAATGATTCCCGAACCCGCTTTGAACTCAAATAATATATTCAGATATAAATGTAATTTAAAAAATACATTAATAATTTTCAAAGATTGCACCTGTCCAACATAGTCTATTTAGCCGTCAATACTGTTGACGGTGTCCTTTATCAGTAGGATTTATATTTATGCTCAACATGAAGTATAGATATTGTTGTCATGAAGACAAGAGCATGGTCTGTCGGCGGCCTCCCTCTGTCACCTACAGCAGCAGCAGCGCGTCAGGCACAGTTCTGGTGTGTAAAGACACGCAGCAGAACCGCCACGCTCACGCCACGCAGCCAGTGTCACCGGCCTGAGACTAAGGAGGAAATGTTAGGTAAAAATGTATTATCTATCTATCAATAAAATCTCCCATCCGCGCTCGCGACCGCTCGCACCTCATGTTTGCGGCTGAATGTTCATAATTGATGGATGAACATCTATGCCCGGGTAGAGTATATCAGCAATCCAGCGAAGAGAAAAGAAAACTAAAAGTAAAAAAACAAAACAAAACAAAAAAAAACATAAAGTTGGCTTGACATTGGACGTTCGAGAGTCTCAAATTTAGGGACCGTCTCTAAAGTTACATGCGATATTGGTGTACACTTTTCTAACGTCAGTAGCATTTGAGGAGAATGACTTACAGTCATAAAAACAACTGTAATTGTTCACGTAGGTGTCAGGTATAATGCACAATTGAATTAAATGTTTGATATTTATTAAAATAATCCGTAAATCATATGTAAATTATGCTACTCTTTCACATGGACTCAAAAGCAAATTTGAAGCTCAATAGCATTTGAGGAGATTGTAATTGTAAATGTGTTCATTTAGGTGTCAGCTACAATGCACACCTTATACATTTTTTATATATATTAAAATAAAGTATAATCATTTAGGTAAAGTCGAGGCCAGTTTATCACTTTCAGGCACATTCCTGTGAAAGATTTTTTTTTTTTTCAGGTTCCCTTATGAAAATGACCCATGGTTTTAACAATAACACCACAAATCATTGTCCTTGTAGCCATGGCAACTGCAAATTAACCATGGTTTTGTTACTTCAAATAATAATTTACAAAGAAGTATTAATATACTATAATATTTTTGTTTGTTGTTGTTGTTGCTTTAAAAACAGAATTAAGCCATCAATAGCCTTTAAAATGACTTAAGATGCATTATTTAAAAAATAATGATGCAATAATGATTGGTTAATAATAGCAGTGTTACAATACATAATGTAGGCAAATACTAAATAAACAATGTTATGTACATGTTATTACAAATGCCATGTGATTGCTGCTGTTACACTTACAGGACAGGATACTGACCAAACATTTAATTTAAATATTCACTAAATCTTTCATTTTTGGACACCTTTTTGCTATAGATGACACAGGCTTTATAATTTCTTCAACAAAAAACGTGCATTTCACAACCCTTACAAAAATAAACCATGGTTTTATCAGAGTAAAACTGCTTAGTTTCCTTTTGCATGATTTCTGAATCCTTGAGACTATAAAATAAATTAGAGTCATAATAAAGTTATAGCCACAGGTAAATGTCGAGAGCTACAATTGTGATTTGTAAATAATACAATTGATTAATTATTTTTTTTTTATTTGATTAAAGTTATTTTTTCACCCCTATATTAGGGTTTTTTCCATCATCGTATTTGAGGAAGGGGGGCACAACAATAAATCCTGCTTATGGGAACCCTTAAGGTGTTGTTATACACGTCTCTGGGAATGTGTGCTCTACTACACACACACACACACACACACACACACACACACACACACACACACACACTGAAGCACGCGTGGTGTTTTCAGCTCTTCACTATATTGACGCATGATGTATGCTACACATGTGCACGCAAGCGCGCTATGATTAACACTAAACAGAAGAAAATCAGTTGAGTCTCCCCAGCTGGAATTGGCTGTTAAAATCTTGTGTTTCTTATAATAAATTGACATATTGATAACACTGAATCTTTTATAATGCTCTTAATGACATGTGGATGCATACTGTATGCATTAGTGAGTGTGTGGTGCTTATGGGGTCTGGTCACTTATTCCTTATATGAACTGTTTCAAATGCAAGACATTGATTGCATGAGATTAAGTTTGTAAATGATAGCTGTGTCCTTTTATAGTGTGCACATATATTTATCATCAATCTGTGATAACTGTGACTAAATTCAGTACATATACGTCTGCCATATGTTGCCACCCCTCAAAAATTCCTGCCCCCTTCTCACCACCCCATCAATATTTTTCAAGATCCGCCCCTGTATATATATATATATATATATATATATATATATAGTTTATTATATTGCTCCAGACTCATATGGAACACTTTTATGAGCTGGACAGTTGTAGTCACTATAAAGTGTTGCATATAAGAGGTACATAAATAATCTTTCCTTCTGTGTGTTCCACAGAGAAAAACAACATGAGAAAGAGAAACTGATGAGCGTTCTCTGTTGTTGACCTGGAGATCTTAATGTAAGATTAGATGAGCGTCTCTCAGTATCTGTTGGAGAAGGAAGCAGTCACCGGTTGAGACGGACCTCGAACCTCTCCGTGGCTCTGAAGCGATGATGGAGTAAATCACGATGGCTGTGTATATAGACGTGAGACCGTTGATCACCGAGATGATGACTGCGTCCTGCTCACAGTTATTACTGCACACACACACACACACACACACACACACACACACACACACACACACACACACACACACACACAGAGGAGTGTTTCTGAAGTCAAACTGAGCGGCTGTCAAAGGCTGGAGATACTGACTGGAGCGAGGTGTAGCTGGAGAAGGAGATGAGTCCAAACGCCAGAGAGAAGGAGTAAAACACCTGCGCTCCTGCGTCCAGCCACGTGGAGGGATCCAGCAGCTCGTCCAGCTGCACACACACACACACACACAGCATCACATCTGCTCTCTCTCTCTCTTCTGTGCTTCAGCTGGATGTGTGTGTGTCACACTTACATCAGGAGTGAAGAGGAACTGGATCCCGCTGACGGAGCATTTGAGCGTCAGGCCTCTGATCAGGAAGATGGTCAGCATGAGGTGTGTGTGTGTGTGTGTGTGTGTGTGTGTGTGTGTGTGTGTGTGTGTGTGAAAGAGTGTGTGTGGGAGAGAGAGAGAGAGTGTGTGTGTGTGTGTGTGTGTGTGAAAGAGTGTGTGTGGGAGAGAGAGAGAGTGTGTGTCTGTGTGTGTGTGAAAGAGTGTGTGTGAAAGAGTGTGTGTGTGAGAGAGAGAGAGAGTGTGTGTCTGTGTGTGTGTGTGTGTGTGTGAAAGAGTGTGTGTGGGAGAGAGAGAGAGTGTGTGTGTGTGTGTGTGTGTGTGTGTGTGTGTGAAAGAGTGTGTGTGAGAGAGAGAGAGAGAGTGTGTGTCTGTGTGTGTGTGTGTGTGTGTGTGTGTGAAAGAGTGTGTGTGGGAGAGAGAGAGAGTGTGTGTCTGTGTGTGTGTGTGTGTGTGTGTGTGAAAGAGTGTGTGTGAGAGAGAGAGAGAGAGTGTGTGTCTGTGTGTGTGTGTGTGTGTGTGTGTGAAAGAGTGTGTGTGGGAGAGAGAGAGAGTGTGTGTCTGTGTGTGTGTGTGTGTGAAAGAGTGTGTGTGGGAGAGAGAGAGAGTGTGTGTCTGTGTGTGTGTGTGTGTGTGTGTGTGTGTGTGTGAAAGAGTGTGTGTGAGAGAGAGAGAGAGAGAGTGTGTGTCTGTGTGTGTGTGTGTGTGTGTGTGTGTGTGTGTGTGTGTGTGAAAGAGTGTGTGTGGGAGAGAGAGAGAGTGTGTGTCTGTGTGTGTGTGTCTGTGTGTGTGTGTGTGTGTGTGTGTGTGTGAAAGAGTGTGTGTGGGAGAGAGAGAGAGAGAGAGAGAGTGTGTGTGTGTGTGTGTGTGTGTGTGTGTGTGTGTGTGTGTGTGTGTGTGTGTGTGTGAGTGTGTGTGAGTGTGAGTGAGTGAGTGAGTGAGTAAGAGAGAGAGTGTGTCTGTGTGTGTGTGTGTGTGTGTGTGAAAGAGTGTGTGTGGGAGAGAGAGAGAGTTTGTGTCTGTGTGTGTGTGTGAGTGTGTGAGTGTGAGTGAGTGAGTGAGAGAGAGAGTGTGTGTGTGTGTGTGTGTGTGGGAGAGAGTGTGTGTGTGTGTGTGTGTGTGTGAGTATGTGTGTTAGTAAACACTAGTTTTATCATCAATGCTTTGTTTAGGATTTATTCTTACCATAACCCGGTTCTGTGTTTCTGAAACAAGCTTGTTTTAGTTTGGAGCGAGTGACGTCACGCCGACTCTGATCCACAGGTGAACCACGAACACTTCAGATCAGTGCAGTACAGTACGTCAAACACGTCTTCATAATACCTTCCTGTCAATGACTGATCCTGGTGACAGATGAACCAGGATTCATGATCTGATGATAAATCCACAAATGATAACAGTCATGGGTCAGTTTTGAAATTTTGGGCTGTTTGGTTTTTTATAATGTCTTCTTTCAGACTAAGGTGAAAAGAAATACACTTTCATGTGTTTATTTTAATTGCACTTTATCTATTTGCATCTGTACATTTCAGTTTGAATCCATATTTGAAAATATTTTTTGTTGTTGTTGCTCTTACATATACAGCAAACTTAGCAGTTTTGTTCATATCTATATTCTGAAGATTAATACCGAGGGGTTGTTTATATCATTCACACTGGTGCATATTTAACACTTTATTCTTAAAAACATGTTGAATTTGAGAAATCCAAAATCCCCTCTGGAAAAACATTTAACCCTAATATGTCAACAAAATCAAAGATTTACTGAATTTTTTTTTCTTAACATATTTAAATATTTTTACATATATTTCTAAATCTACTTAACTGGCTAAACTATATTTAGTAAAAAATGTTAAAAAATATATTTTCATAAACATATTTTCTACAAACATATTTTGGCCTAAATGTATAACTGAATTTTTTAAAATTTGTAATTATATATTTATTTTATTTCATTTAATTTTTTTTGAAGGGCGAAAAAAATTTAAAAAGGTCTTGCCCCTTAAAATACATTTTTTTATTTATTTTGTGAAGTTGACAAAGAATATATTTAAATTTCCAAAAATATATTGAACTTCAACGATTACGACATATAGCATATTTTGCCAGAAATAAAAATCGCTATACGACTTGACTTTGTCTAAAATTCAGGTTACAGCTTGTATGCAAATTAGTGCATATTTAATAGGATGATGCATCTTTTGCATATTTCAGCAGCATTTCAAAAAAATAAAATGTTTGCAATTTTTAATGCAATGCATCACCTGGGTAACTTAAGTATAGTATAGGTATATATAAGGTACCTTCATTTATTTTTTTACCTGAGATATCTTGTCTTCATGTTTTATACAGAGACTTAAAACAACATTAGCCTATATTGTATTTGTATTATATTGTATTTTTGTGTGTGTGTGTGTGTAGGGTGGGGGGGGATGCTATATTTTCAGATTTTTCCCAAGGATGCATCACATTCTGAAATGTATTTACATATTTAAGTTTACCATGTGCTGTACGCCGTCAGTAATAATCAGAGTGCATTACTCTGCTCCGCCGCTAGAGGCCGCGGTTTGCCCGTCATCATCATCATCATCGCGTCCCGCTGGTAAAGCGCTTAATCCGCGGGGGGCGTCCGGCTGTGACCCGCTGCCCGTGACACGGACACTCGCGCTCACTCAGCACGACACGGGACGAGCTTCTCCTCTCCGCCGCTGACCGTGTGCTGTTGTCGTTACCGGGGAGGAAGGACGCTTGCCTGCTTGGAGACGCCGGGGACCCGTGCACGGATGCATCATGTCTTCGTTTGTGTGCCGGGTTCAGTTTCTGGACGACACCGATCCGTTCAACAGCACCAATTTCCCGGAACCGACCCGAGCTCCTCTCTACACCTTCAGAGAAGATATTCCTCTGATAAACCAGCTCGCAGGGGTCCACCGACTCCTCAAAGCCCCTCACAAGGTCAGATCACTCTTCAGCAGCACACAAACTCACTACAATAGAGTTAAAGCATTGACCTTATGTTCATTCAAAAGTCTTTTCCAGGCGATATTTTCTACAACAAAAACAAATACTGTCTGAAATAATAAAGTTATACTTTTAAACCTCTCGAGAGTTATTTAATTCGATTTAGTCTTATAGTATATATACTATATGTGTGTGTGTTATATGAGGTCAGTTGTTGTGGTGGTTTTAAAGCGCGACAGGTGCGGCACTGAGCCGCATTTAGAGCCGCTCATTCATTCACACTGATTTATGAGTCGAGTTTACACTGAAATAACAGTCAGAGGAATAGAATTATTTCCTAACACTTTACTGAACATTCAGATATAATACAAAAGAAGATCATATTTGATGCATCAGGCTTTTCCAGCTCGAATATTTAATAAAACACATTGATATTTACTTGATCAAAACACAGGAGAAGCTGGAGCTGAAGTCGTTTCTGACTCTTAAAGAGCTTTGACTGGATAAAAGACTCAATCAGAGACAGAAGACGTGTTTTGTGTCACGGGTGCATTACTCTCGTACTTAAAACAGTAGTTCAGCCAAAAATGATCCAAATTTGTTACCTTAGTGTCCATGTTTCGAAATTGAGATTTATATTGAATAAATCATCTCTCCATTGATGTGTGGTTTGTTCGGAGGACAATATTTGTCTGAGATACAACTATTTGAAAATCTGGAATCTGAGGGAGCAAAAAAATCTAAATATTGAGAAAATCATCTTTAAAGATGTTCAAATGAAGTCTTAGCAATGCATATTACTAATCAAACATGAAGTTCTGATATATTAACGGTATGTTTACAAAAATATCTTCATGGAACATGATCTTTACGTAATATCCTCATGATTTCTGGCATAAAAGAAAAATCTGTCATTTTGACTCATACAATTTATTTTTGGCTATTGTTACAAATATACCCCTGAGACTTCAGACTGTTTTTGTGCTGCAGGGACACACATGTGCTCGCCCTGAGATTATCCAAGATATAAATGAGTGTGTTTCTTCATCAGGTTTGGAGAAATGTAGCACTGCATCAGTGTCTCATCAATGATTTGAGCTTCACTGTTTGTTAAGCTGACATCTGTGCGTCCTTCTCTGCTTCTCTCTGTTTGCATGTGGTGCTGTGTTTTTCTGTGTCAGTCTGTCATTTGAGTGAAAGTCATGGCCAGTAATTGACTGTTTGGGTCGAATCTGTATATAAGCATCTGCATTTGCCAGACACTTTCATCCGAAGCGACTTACATTGCATTAATTGCACACGTATTATCATGCATTCCTTGTGATCCTGATGTTGAAAGAGCCATGATCTACTGTTTGAAATGCATGTTAAAAATAAGGCTTAAATTTAAGATTTGTGTATTTGAATTGCATATAAAATATTGTGAATAAATGTAATGTGATGCATGAATGATGAATGAAGCACGTCAGATTTCTGTAACTGAACAAATGTTTTTTGGAAATACAGAATAGCAAGGCCTCTTTTTTAATAAATCTGATTTGTTTCAGTCTCATACATTTTAACTAAATGAATATTGCATGTTGCACATTGTCATTTATTAACTATCTTCACACTTTTTAACTGAATTAATGTAATTGATTTCACAATGAACTATAATTTATGCTGATTTGAAGCAATTTGAATAAATGCAAAAAAAATATGGAAATAGTTAATAATAAACTTTACTATGATTTGAGAGTACGGCTGATAAATATGCATTACATTTAGTTTATTAGTTTTTATTTTTGTCTTGTTTGAGCTTTTATTTTTACATTTTCTGTTTTTATTTAAATTTAAGTCAAAATTAAATTAATTTGGTTTATCATTTTAATTCGTTTTTGCTTTATTAAATGTATAATTAAAAAAAATGTATTTCAGTTTTAGTCATTTTAGTTCTTCAAGTTAAAATGAAAATGAAAATGGCGACTAACAGAAATAAAAGTTTAATATTTTATTTCATTTCAATTAGTTAAATTAGTTTGGGTTAGATTCTGGATAAGTTTGTGTTAAGTAAGGGTTAGGTCCAGGTTAAGGTGGTGTGTTAAGTTTTGGTTAGGTTAGGGATAAGTTTATGTTAGGTTCAGGTTAAGTTAGAGTTTATTTGTGATTAGGTTAGGGATGAGTTTATGTTAAGTTAGGGTTAGGTTCAATTTATGATTTGATTAAATTCTGGTTCGGTTAGGGATAAGTTTATTTTAAGTTAGTGTTAGGTTCAGGTTAAGTTGCAGTTAAGTTGTGGTTAGATTAGGGATAAGTTTATGTTAGGTTCAGTTTAAGTTAGTGTTTATTTGTGATTAGGTTAGGGATGAATTTATGTTCAGTTATGGTTAGGTTCAGGTTATGTTGCTATTAAGTTGTGTTTAGGTTAGAGATATATTTATATTAAGTTAGGGTTAGATTTAGGTTAAATTGCAGTTAAGTTGTTCTTAGGTTAGGGATACGTTTATATTAAATTAGGGTTAGGTTAAATTTATGTTGGGATTAAGTTCTGGTTCGGTTAGGGATAAGTTTATGTTAAGTTAGTGTTCGGTTCAGGTTAAGTTGCAGTTAAGTTGTTGTTAGGTTCGGGATAAGTTTATGTTAAGTTAGTGTAGGTTCAGGTTAAGTTGCAGTTAAGTTGTTGTTAGGTTAGAGATAAGTTTATGTTAAATTCAGGTTAAGCTGCAGTTAAGTTTTTGTTAGGTTCGGGATAAGTTTATGTTAAGTTAGTGTAGGTTCAGGTTAAGTTGCAGTTAAGTTGTTGTTAGGTTAGAGATAAATTTATGTTAAGTTAGGGTTAGGTTCAGGTTAAGTTGAGGTTAGGGTTAGTTTGAGGTTAAGTGTTTTGTGAGCTGCAGTAAAGGACAGTTGGACAGTGGCTCATAAGTGTTCAGCCTTCACTAACTACCACTTACACTGCGTATGAGATTCAGCCGGATCTATTTATAACCCGAGAATGTGAGACAGACGCTGTAGTCAATGCAGGAGATGTTTGACCAGAGTTCAGCTTTTCTGACAGGACTGATCTTCACCGCACTGCACTCTAATTATCTCACTTCAGATGGATGTCTGTGTCTTCAGTGGCTTTCATACACTGGAATATATGTGCGTAGCTCTAATCTGTTAAATACAACTCTAAGGGGTGAAGATAATACGATATTATGTATATTAACATCATAATTAATCATAAACACTGTTGGAACAAAGATTATTGGAGTGTTTTTCAAAATAACGAAAAAAAATCTCAATCTTTCTAATTTTGATGTTAATTAATTATGCATTAATTTAATTCACTTGATGTTTCTTTGTGATTATTTTAACGTTTTTGATAGCAGTTTCTGAGTGAAAATGGTTTCTAGCTTTTTAATTTAATACATTAAATTATTTTTATTGCGAACAGATTTATGCTTATTCCAGGTGATATGAATACATGCATTTTGCATATTTAAATAATATCAAAAAACTTTTTTTGAGTGCGCTAAAGATAATTTTTCAAATGATAAATAAAGATCATTGCAGTACATGTTACTTCACTGTTACTCCTTTGTAATTCATTGTGAACTTTGCTTGCAGTTTTAAAAATAATTATTACAATTAGTGAGTAATAGTATAAATTGAAGATTTATGTATTTGGATTGCAAGTTAAATGTCCAACCATTTTTATTACACAGATTTAACAAGCTAATAAACTTATTTAAGAAATTGAACACCAGTTTGTGACACAACAGATGAAAAATCCCAAAGATGCACATTGATTTGTGCACATTTTCTTCAGGAAATGCAAAGATCTGGTTCATTTGTGATTCATTCAGTCTTTGTGAATCTGTATGCATCAGTCCCGACACATTTATTAGGGTGTGTGTTTTGTAAAGCAGTTGTTAGCAGGTCCAGTGTTCGTGTTGGTTAAACTCTGCATCTGACTCATCATGTGCTTGTTTGAGATGGGTTAGATGATTGTTCCTCTGCTGATGCTCTCAAAGCGTCATCTGTGTGTGTTTAGAGGTGCTTCACCATCTCTATTGACTGTAAACAGAGACATGAAAATGCTCTTCTTCATCCAGCAGGTGCAGCGTGTGATTCATGTGTGATTGATCGTTGGTTGTGTGACACATTCTTGGATGAGCCGAGTTTGTTGGTCTGAGCGTTGTCTTAAATCAAAGTTGAGGTCTTAAGCTGGAAAGCAAGTGTTTGATTTGGGTTTGGCGAGTTCAGATTCAATGGACACACCAAATCAACACTTATACGCTTACAGCTTTATTCACATGCTTAACAGTCTGATATACTGCATGAAAACTGATTCGGATTAATATCATACAATGTTTTGCTAGTTTGTGAGATGTTTCCTTAAGGACCAATTTCCCAAATATCTTGTCAGATTCAGCCTGTGTTTTTACTAGGGGTCGACCAAATATCGGTGCAAATATTAAGCTTTTTTTATGGTTATCGGTATCTATCATTTTCAAAACCAATTTGCAGGTAAAACTATTTAAAAGCATTTAAAGAGTTTTCATCAGAGCCCTTGTTATTCTCAATTTTGACATAATATTTTTTTTTTACACCAGACATATATCAGTTCAAAATATTGGTTATCGGTCTACTTGATATGTAATAATCGGTATTTATTTATATAATCAGTATCTGAGTTTTTACCTTCTTTAACATATTTTGAGGAAACATTTTTACACTAAAGTGAGCTAAACATGACAAAACCTCCTCAAGGAACAACCCTTTTTTGATAGAAGCCTTTACCAAATGTATAACAGTACACATTAAATCCATTTTATAAATATATATATATTGAAACTTTCATGCAGGGTTCTTTGCTAATGTGAAAAGAGTAACAAATCAATGCATCTTTTGTTTGTTTTATTTAACAAAATTCTAGTGTACATGATGAATAATAAAATTTGATCTGAAAAAAATGACATTTTTATTACTTTTATTAATATTGGGTATAGGGGTTGACCGATTATCGGCGCAAATATTAAGCTTTTTTTATGGTTATCGGTATCTGTCATTTTCAAAACCAATTTGCAGATAAAACAATTTAAAAACATTTAAATAATTTCGTCAGAGCCCTTGTTATTCTTAATTTTAAAGACTTTAACTTTTTTTTTTACACCAGACAGATATCAGTTCAAAATATCGGTTATCGGTCTACTTGATATGTAATAATCGTTATTGATTTATATAATCAGAATCTGAGTTTTTACATATAATAAAAAATAATAATTATAATAATTTTATATAAAAAAATTGACATTTTTATTACTTTTAATAATATTGGGTATGGAAATCAATTATGATGTATAGTCTTTGTTTTTTTATACTGCTGTTCAAAAGTTTGGGGTCAGTAAAATTGTTGTATTGTATTTTTGAAAGACTTCTATTCTGTTCATCAAGGACGCATTTAATTGATCAAAAATACAGTAAAAATGTAAAACAGCTGTTTTCTTTTTGAATCTCTAAGTGTAATTTATTTCTGTGATGCTCCGCTGTATTTTCAGCATCATTCCTCCAGGCTTCAGTGCCACATGATCTTCAGAAATCATGAAAATATGATGATTTGCTGCTCAAGTTTGGATTCATAGCACAAATCACATACATGCTGAAGGCTACATGTGTTAAAAACGTTAGTACGCATGACTAAAGAGTGCATGAACAGCTGCGCTCATGACAAACACAGGTGTGCATATAAATTAAAGCGCACAGGCTTTTACTATCTTCAGGCTTTTACTCAGCTCTCTGAATGGGGAAACTCCACAGACTTCCATTGTTTTAACATGCTATTAATTTACATTTACACTAGCAGTTACATTTTTTTTCTAAAGAAATTAATACTTCTCTACTTAAATAGTAAGTTCATCTAAATTTCACTAAAAGCTTCTGGACGTAATTATAATCAGACATTGAAGTGAGCTGCTGTTTCTGTCTCTTCTGAGGAAGATGATTAACTGGTTTTGTACACAGAGAAACTTTGGTCAGATTTATTTAATGTTCATCCAAACTCATTTTGTAAGGGACTTTTCGTTCTATTTTACAGATGTTTTCTTTAGATTGGTTAACTACTTGAAAGGGAACATTGAAAAATATGACTCCATTTGTGTTTGCTGCTGACTAAATTTCACATATATAATAAATTGGGAATTTACGTTCTATTAATATGATGAACTGCTGCTCAAAATACATGTTAGATGGAAACATTGTACTTTATAATTGATTGACTGTATTTGAAATAGTTTGACACTATAGTTCAACACCAGCACTGTATCTCATGGATAATAGTGTGATAATGTCACTGACTGTAATGTGTGTGTGTGTGTGTGTTTCTGCAGCTCGATGACTGCGCTCTACAGCTCTCTCACACCGGTGTGTATCTGGATCTGGAGTCGACACTAGACGAGCAGAGAGATGAACTCGAGGGATTTCTGCAGGATGACTGCGCAGGGTGAGACTCACACTACATAGTGCACTATACTGCACTTACTGTGTTGGTATTATCCTGTGTGTGTGTGTGTGTGTGTGTGTGTGACAGTTGCTCTCACACAAATCACCTTAACAGATTTCCTGAGAGAGAGAGAGAGAAAGAGAGAGAGAGAGCGGGCGAGGGAGGTGTATGTGGTATTCTTAGTGCACTCAGTGTGGTTCATCGTCTCTGTTGGGCGTCTCTCCATCCCTGCAGTACAGACTCACTGCACCTGCGCAGACAACAGTGTGCTAATGTCACACAGCTCATGTGTCTGTGTTTTGAAAATGTCTAAATTATCAAAAGTCTGTCTGGAGATGAGTAGAATTTAAAGTCACGTTGTGGCTGTTATGCTTTATTGTGACTTACATCTGATTGAAAAAGAACAAATGTGGGGCGGGGCTTGGTTCTGTGCATCAGCTGCTGATTGGATGTTATGATGTGGGTGTGGCTCTGATAGGGGGCGTGAGTGTGAAGGGGCGGAGTTTAATAGGATTTCATGATTGGAGTTTAACATACACCAGGTTAGAGTCCTGCACGGGCGGGTACCCGACGGGTGTGGGTCGGGTCGGACACAGGGGAAACACGGGTCTAAACACGGGTTCAAAACAGTCATGTGCAAACGTAAAAATAGGCCTACGTTCCACTTTTAAAAAATCACAACCGCGCGAACAGCTGCATGAGTCATTAGTTAACAGACGTAAAAGACCAGCCAGCTGTTTTTTTTTTGCATTGTTTTTGTTTTCCGTTTATATATATATATATATGTATATATATATTAAAATGTGTTTGATTTAAACCTATTTCAAAATTTTTGTATTAAAATTATATAGCGCATTCAGTTCAACTAACGCGATCATTATAAAGGTGTTTAAACAACAATACAATTCCACTTGCATATATTTGTCAATCGGAATACCAGATATTCTCTTTTGTTGTTCTGTTTTCTTTCAGGATCAAAAATACAACAAATGAAAGCGTTCATCTGTGTTTCCCACTGATGAGAACTATGCATAAACATTCATAAATCAGTCAATTTTGTATTTTATTATCAGATATTTTATTCTAATGTGATCAGTGACTCAAGCACTGATGGACCAAAGAGCACGTATTTCGACATTTGCAGTAAAAACGTGAAATATAAATTCTCAGAAAATGCATTTAATACCAGTATATAGAAACGTCTGTTTATATACTCCATTAATAAAGGAGTCCAGACATTGGAAAAATATCAGTCCACATGCGTTTTACTTTTAATATGAGGGAAATAGACATGCATGCATGCGTGACACAAAAAATCTTTAAGTTTTAGGTGGAAGGATATAAAACTGGAGCGACGATAGTGAAGGACGAGAGAGGACCAGGCCTGGGCCATTATTTTATGTTTTGCTTTTTATTTATGCTTCTTCCGGGCTTCGGCACCACTGTAATGATAAAAACTCCATAATCGTTGGGATTATGGAGAAAACCACATAATGTTTGAATGGATTCAAAATATTAATATTAATTTTGTAACTTGTAGTCGGGATTATTATAGTTAACTAATAATAATAATAAAAATAATAAAAAATGTATATTATTTCAGCTTATTACCAAGGTTATTTTTCTATAATCTTTAACTAAAATTAAGAAGAATTGGACAATATAAAAACAAATTCAAAATAGAGCAGCAAGAAGCAATTAAGGGGCTAAGAACAAAAGAGCGCAAATTAAAAATTGTGGACAATCTTGACCGGTAGAAATGTGAATTTTGGTATGAATTCAACTCATTATGAGCAACGGAAACAGAGTATCTGATTTCAATTTCACAGTATTCTGATTTAATCATTTTTAGTTATTGTTTTATTTTGATTGTTTTATTTAAAAATTATTTACATTAAATAATTTGTGATTTAATGCATTTTTATTAATTGTTTTATTTTGATTGTTTCATTTTTAAAATTATTTAAATTATTTAAAATTTTATGATTTTATATATATTTTTTTATAAATTGTGTATATTAAATATTTTCATATATTTTATTTTTATTTTGTAATTTTAAATTTTATATGATTTCAGAATCATAAAACTGTGTGTGTGTGTGTGTGTGTGTGTTGATATTGTGTCTGTACATTTCTAGTCATTATCTCTTGTGCATTTCTGTTTTATTATTATTATCTTCAGTTCTGACCATTATTACTCATTTTCTCTGTGTTTTCAGGAGGGGAAAGAAGCACAGTGTGATTTTACGCACTCAGCTGAGCGTTCGTGTTCACGCATGTATCGGTGAGTCTCTCACACACACACACACACACACACACATCTGAGCAAACGTGAGTGAAATGAAGTGCCAGTAATCAGTATCTTTAGTATCTTCTTCTCAAAAATGCAGTAAAATTGTGAAATATTATTATAATGTTAATCATCTGTTTTCTGTGTGAATCTGTGTTAAAGTGTAATTTATTTCTGTGATGCTCCGCTGTATTTTCAGCATCATTCCTCCAGTCTTCAGTGTCACATGATCTTCAGAAATCAGAATAATATGATGATTTACTGCTCAAGAAACATTTCTGATTATTATCAATGTTGAACACAGTTGTGCTGCTCAATGTCTGTTTCACTGATAGCGAGTCTATTCCTGGAGCTCAGGTCAAGTGCCTCATTGGCTGTTGCCGTTAGAGATCAGGGAAGGTCAAAGGTCAGGGCGGGGCTTTGATGCCTCCTCTCATCAGCTTCATTATAATTCACACTTGACTTCCCAGCATGCCTTTGTATGTGCTCGCATTTAATGTGTCAGCGCAGAGGGACATTTGACACCTGTGTGTGTGTGTGTATGTGTGTGTGTGTGTGTGTGTGTGTGTGTGTGTGTGTGTATGTGTGTGTATGTGTGTGTGTGTGTGTGTCTGTGTGTGTGTGTGTCTGGGGTTTTAAGTGGACAGATGATGAGTTTTAAGTCTCCAGACACCTGCTTCTCCTCGACTCCCATCATGCCTCTGGATTTACTGTGTGTTGTGTGTTAAATCTCTGTATCACATGATCTTAAGTGCTTTACTGCTTTAATATATTGTGTGTGTGCACATATACACAGACAGTACACAGGACTGTGTTACTCTGCAGAAACATTACAGAAATCTCACAAAAACGAAATTTATTGTTACACGAAATTACACAAAATTTTGGATTTTACCATTTAATGAAAAACTATTGTCAGATGCAGAAAAACCTCACTGTAACCCATCAAATTAAAATTAGACAGAAATGTAGTAGTATTATACTTTAGAAAGTAGTAATAATAACAATAATTACAATAATAATTAACATTATTAAAACTGTTATTTATATAAATAATATAATAATTAAATAAATATTATCTTATTTAAAGGAATATCAAACATTTTCTTCCATGTTTTAATTTTGACAGAAAAACTATTTTGCGTAGCACATTATTTGCCAAATAATAAAAGTGATTGATTATTTAGATTGTAATATAAATGTACAAATATTTACATTTCATGAATTTGTAATAACATTTTATTTAAATGTTAATGTTTTGTGCTTTCATCAAAAAAGGCAACATTTCTATTTCTCATTTACTTTAACTTAAAATATATAAATAAATAAAACTAAGACTGAAATAAATATACAAGGACATGACGAAATGAAGGAAAAACTCGCAACAAAATTACTAACACTTTAACTCAAATTAAAATGAAATAAAAATATAATATGTAATATAATTAATCCTAGATAAAACAAAAACTCTGTCCGTTTTTATTTAGGTTTCAAAGCAGAATGTGATTATTTTAAAGGGTATTATTTAATATTGACCGTAACTGTGCTGAGATTCAGCTCGCTCTGCTGTCAGAGCTGAAGTGCTTCTGTAACTGATATAACGAGGTAATTTTAGCAGTCGCTCGATGTTTGGGATGCCATGAGATGCCATCTGTGATATCTTTAGAAAGTGATGACAAGACAAACGTGTGAAAGAGAGTCTGCAGCGACACAGAGGTCAGGAGAGAGGAGGAAAAGAGAAAGATTTCATTACCTGCTGGATTACACATCCATCACTCAGCAAATAACACACTAAACACAGCCGGAAATAAATAAACAAAGCATTTTAAATATATATTATATTATATGATATATATTCAAAATTCAAAGAATCCGAGGAGATTATTATTTACATTTTTACTTCATTATTTTAATATATATTAATATTTTTTTATAAATAGATGTAAATTAATATTAAATAAAATGTTAATAAATTAAATTGAATTGAATGTTTATTTATAAAATAAACATTTTAATTTAATTTAATTTCATTTCATTTCATTTAATTTCATTTAATTTAAATATATTGTCTTATAAAGTGGATTTATAAAATGTTTATTTAATATTTTAATTTCAAGTGCATATATGTAAACAAATAATACAATGTTTTTCGATATAAAAACTTTAAATATATGTTTTTAAAAAACACTGAGGAGAGACAGAGTGTTGATTTCAGAGAAACTGTTTTATTGAATTTTTTTACTTATTTCTGGAATAACACAAATTGTAAGTGAGGTTTATTTTTAAAACAACTCTGAATTCAGAAAGATTAACTTAATTCAAGGTGTGTTCTGTGAAATTGAGTCTTTTTCACAGTGAAGGGGAACAGGACTCATGAGAGCTGTGTGTGTGTGTGTGTGTGTGTGTGTGTGTTTGTGTGTGTTGTAAACAGAGGCTGATGGCTTTACAGTCTGTGACCTGAAACACACTGATGTTAAATCCATAACCTCAGAACACAAACACAAACACACACACACACACACACACACACACACCTGCCAGTATGGCTGAAAACACATATATAAACGCCAGCAAAACTACACAGACACACAGATTGCTGCCAGCATGACAGCTGCTGAAAACATCTTCATGATTATGTCATCCACTGTTGTTCATTTTGTTTTTAACGTTAGTGATTATTTTTGTATTCTTATTTTTATTTTATATATTATTTAAAATTACATTTAAAAAACTATTTTGTACACAATAAATATTTTATATTTAATTTTATAGTTTTATAGTTATTTTTATTAAATCTTATATTGATATATTTTTGTATATTTTTTATTTACATTTAAATATTAAATGTTTTTAATTATCAGTTAATATTAAATGTAGTTTACAGTTTTATGCACAATAAATAATTATATATTTAATTTTATTATTAATATTTTGTTTATTTTATTTTTTATTTCTAGATTTATATTTATTCAATTTCATATATTATATTTTTTGTTTTATTTATAATTTTATAGTAGTTTGCATTACACGGTATAAAGTTTACACTATACAAAAAACAGCTTTATATGCAATAAATAGATTGTGTTTCTGTCAGTTTATGAGCCTCTGTTGTGTGCTGAATCCACGTTTCGCTGTGTGTGTGTGTGTGTGCCTGTGTGTGTGTGTGTGTGTGTGTGTGTGTGTGTGTGTGTGTGTGTGTGTGTGTTTTATCAGTTGCATTCAGCCGTCATTCACAGGGCATTGTGGGATGTGATGACATCATGGCATTCTGGGAGTAAGTGTGAAGTCTGGGAACCTTAGTGTCAATGAGCGTGCCTGTTCTCTCTCAGGTCCTGTGCTCTGTCTGTAATCTTGAGCGTGCCTGCTCTCTCTCAGGTCCTGTGCTCTGTCTGTAATCTTGAGCGTGCCTGTTCTCTCTCAGGTCCTGTGCTCTGTCTGTAATCTTGAGCGTGCCTGCTCTCTCTCAGGTCCTGTGCTCTGTCTGTAATCTTGAGCGTGCCTGCTCTCTCTCAGGTCCTGTGCTCTGTCTGTAATCTTGAGCGTGCCTGCTCTCTCTCAGGTCCTGTGCTCTGTCTGTAATCTTGAGCGTGCCTGCTCTCTCTCAGGTCCTGTGCTCTGTCTGTAATCTTGAGCGTGCCTGCTCTCTCTCAGGTCCTGTGCTCTGTCTGTAATCTTGAGCGTGCCTGTTCTCTCTCAGGTCCTGTGCTCTGTCTGTAATCTTGAGCGTGCCTGCTCTCTCTCAGGTCCTGTGCTCTGTCTGTTATCTATACGTGGGTTATTTTAAACCCTTCAGGAGCATGTGACAGCAGCACAGGAAGTGCCTTATGGGAAATTAATATCTAAGTATTTTCAGTTTGACCCACATCTGATTTTTAAGCTGCTTTGAAAACCCTGCTTCACTGCTTTATTTCTTCTTGAAATGTTGAGACTTTTCCTCATTTAGGATCTTGACTGTAAAAGTGAGGTTTCATGTTTTGGCAACTTTGCTGTTCATATCTTGCTGAATATAATAAAAATTGTATTTAGATTTTTATAAATATAATTGTATCAGATATCAGCCTCATCAAACTTCACATAATCAAACTATCTGATCATTTATTCATTATGCATTATGATGCACATCATGATTATTTACCAGCAGCATCTTTAAAGTTCAGCCTGCATTTAATTTTTTTAAAAGTGGGGTTAGATCGGGGTTTTTAATGCATTATACTTTTTTAAAGCTGTGCATATGCATAGGCAAACCATATAATATATAATAATAATCTTGATATATATATATTAAGTTTTGTATATTTTGTGACTCTAAAAGTGTATGTTTAGCGCTCAGTAATATAATATAATATTAAAAGTATTATAAATAAACTGGAAATTGATATATATTACTTGTTTTAGGTAGCATGTAGGATTACTTTTAGATGACTTTTGGCCAAACTTGTTTGTAGATTTGACAAATAAAATATATTGCATTCTTTTGTATCAATGTTGTTAAATGCATTAAACCAGCGTTTCCAAAATTAGTGTAAATTAAAGAAATGTGGAGGGTTTATGAGCCGACGAAAAGGTGATATTTAATTATACCGTAATATAAATAATATGTAATCAATGTAATTGTAGTAACTGTAATCTGATCATGAGCATTTTATAATGTGATATAATCCAGTTGCATGTGCTGAATCAATGTAATCTGATTATATGTAATCTGTAACTCCTCAGTACTGTATTCTTCATTATATTTATATTATATTTATTCTGCAGTCCAGGGTTTGATCCATGAAGCTGTCAGGTTTGTGTTTGTTTGGACCCACATCAGCTCAGTCCGGCTCTTTTCATCTGGATCTATGCTTGTTTTTCTAAAAGCTGGCTTTGGACAGAGCTGCAGAAATGCATGTAAGATCTCATTCCCAGACACATTACGCTCCAGCCGTCAGACACCGCGTGTCTGGAGCACATTCAGCAGCTTACACTGGCTCGCTTCTGGCTCTTTGAGTTCATGAATGTACGAGCCACTTTCACCCGTCGAGAGGCTTGTTTTCTTCACGTTCGGAGCTCGTTTCCAGTTTATTTCCAAATCAAGCACAAGAACATGAAACTTTTGAGGGAGGATAGAAGCAGGGGTTTAATTCTTGCTCGTCCTCATACTCTCTTTACGTTTAAAGATGGTCTGAGGGGGTTTATGCATGCACCGATTTGTGGTTGGTTGCTAGGGTGTAAATATTCAATTTTTAAAGGTTACAGAGTGGTTATTATTGCCTTCGTTTTCGGCTGCTAGGTTGTTCCTATGCGGTTGTTAGGGTTTTCATTGTGGTTTTTGTTAAGGTGCTGTGGGTGGTTGCTAGGGTGTATCTATGCAGTTGTTAAGGGTTTCAGATTGGTTTTTAATGTATTTGTTTGTTTAAGGAGTTATGGGTGGTTGTTAAGGTGTAGCTATGTGGTTGTCGGGTTTTTAGTGTGTTTTTTAATGCATTGCTGTTTGATTAAGGTGTTGCGGGTGGTTGCTAGGGTGTTGCTATGTGGTTGTCAGAGTGGGTTTACTGCACTGTTATGCAGCTGCTAGAGTGTTGTGGGTGGTTGCTAGGGCATTGGTATCCAGGGTTAGGGTTTTTAAAAGTGGCTTATATTACATTGCTCTTTGGTTAGAGTTTTGTGGCTCGTTGCTAGGGTGTTGCTGTGTGGTTGTTTAGGATTTAAAATTTTTTTTTTTTTTTTTACTTCACAGTTTGCTTTGGTTTTGTAGGTGGTTGCTATGTGGTTGTTAAGGGATTCAGAGTGTTTTGAACTGCATCGATATACAGTTGCTACAGTGTTATGGGTGGTTGCTAGGGTGTCGCTGTGTGGTTGTTACAGGTTTTACAATGTTTTTTACTGCATTGTTATTCAGATGTAATGTGTTGCTGTGTGGTTGCTAAGCAATTCACAGTGGTTTTTACTTCACTATTTGGTTAGACTGTTGTGGTTGGTTGCTAGGATGTTGCTACGCAGGTTTAGGTTAAATGGGGTTTTTACTGCATTGCAATTTGTTTGGGGCATGGTGGATAGTTGCTAGAGTGTTGCTATGTGGTTGTTAAGGGTTTCACAATTGTTTTTACTGTTGTTACAGTTTTACAAGTGGTTGCTAGGGTGTTGCTATGTGGAGTTGTCAGTGGTTTATACTGAATTGCTTTTCAGTTTGTTGTTTTTTTTCAGCTTACTACACAGATTGTTTTGAAACGCACACTCACACACACACACACACACACACACACACACACATGTTTGTTTTTGTGTAAAGTGTGTTCATCCCATAGGTGTAATGGTTTTTATTCTGTAGAAACTGTATATTCTATATCCCTTCACCAACCCTAACCCTCACAGGAAACTTTCTGCATTTTTACTTTCTCAAAAAAACTCATTCTGTATGATTTATAAGTGTTTTGAAAAATGGGGACATGGGTTATGTCTCATAAGTCACCCTCTCCTTGTAATACACACACACACACACACACACACACACACAAACACACACACGTGAAGCATCTGTCCTGCAGACAATAACGCTGCTCAGTCAGAGACAGCAGAGCTTTAATCAGAGATGGAAATATGATGTGGATGAAAGCTGAGATCTGACTGACTGGCAGCAGGAAGTGGATCTGTGAGACACAGGAAACACTCTGTAAATCTCAGGTCAGTGACAGGTGATGTTCAGATGAGACACGTGTGTGTTTTAACAATCACAGAGCCTCAGGAAAGAGCATAAAAACACACAGAGGACGTTTACAAGTTAAAAAAGCTGAAAAAAGTGCATAAGAAATAATAACATGATGAAATATTACCAACAGCATGAACACGTTAATGTACTCTATCATATATATTTTATAGCTTTTATTTTTTATATAGTCTTCATGTTAATTTCAGTTAAAGTAGCAATCGTGTTGTGTGTTTTTGACATTTTTATTATTGTTTTAATATGTATATATAGTTTTTTGTTTTGTTTAGTATACTAAATGAAAATATTGCCTAGGCATGCAAGTAAAAAAAAATATATATATAATATGAATATATTCTTTACTATTTATTTATTGATATAATAAATATTTTATTACTATACTAAACTAAACTATACTAAAATATTCTAATATTTTGAATTAGCTTTTTGTTTTCCATTTTCATTTTTATTTATTTAAAAATAAATGTATAAATAATTCTTTTTATATATATATATATATATATTTTTATTTAGCCTTAATGTGTTTATTTTAGTTTCAGTTTTAGTTGTTTTAGCACTTCAGCTTAAACTTATTTTACATCAGTTAGTTGCTAATTTCTGTTTTATTACAGATTTAATAAGATGAATGAAAAGGTACGGGTCTGTCTGTGCCTCTTCTACAGTAGAAGGATGATGTGTAATAACACTGTCCTGTGATTACAGTGTGTTTGTGCTGAACTGTATTTGATCCAGACACGTGTGTGTGTTATTGATCTTCATGAAGCAGCAGAGATTGATCAGATGTTAGTGGAGCGTGATGTTCTCGCCGGCGGGAAGGTGAACGAGACTCTGAACCTGGTCTAGATCAGACTAAACCACTGTCTGACTGCTTTTCTTCTCTCATCCTTTGCTTCTGTTGGATGTTGCTGTAAATGCTGCAGTGTTTTCTTCTGTTTTATAAATGCCCTGAAGAGATCTGTGCTCTGAAAACGACTGATTTTTCTGTGCGAGTGTCTTTAATTATCATCTGACTGATGTGCTCTCTCTCTCTCTATCTCTCTCTCTCTCTCTCTCTCTCTCTCTCTCTCTAGAGAAGCTGTATAACTCAAATGGTCGTGACCTGAGGAGGGCGCTGTTTTCCCTCAAGCAGATATTCCAGGTAGAAAAACACATTCTGTCAAGTACTGTACATTTTTGATTTTGCTAATATTTTATTCTGAAGAAAGATAAACATTTATATCGAAATAAAGATCCTTAAAAATGAAGATTCCTAAATGAGAAAAGTTTATTAAGAAGTAGAATATCTTTAATAGTAGAGTTATAAGCACGTTAATTAGTGTCAATTGCTTGAATGGACAACAACAAAACGGTTATATTTAACATAGAACATTTGTTAACAAAACAAATAAAAAAACACCATAACATAGCTATAAAATATAAAATAAATAACTAACACAAAGTTTAAAAATAGGCTTTATTAAAAACAAACAAACAAAGAACAGTCAGAGACATTTTGGTCAGATTTGTTTATTTATCATTATTTTGTTTATTTGGTGTAACAGAATATGTTGAAATGCTTTAATGTTAAAAAAAAAACACGTTATTTTTCAAATACTGTATTGTTGGTCCTTTATGCCCCGCCTCTCTCAAACAAAGCCCCTCCTTCTGACAAGCACAGTCTGCTCTGATTGGCCAGCTGACCCACTGCATTGTGATTGGTCGAACACCACAAGCACTCATCGGAAATGTAATGCCCCTTTCTATTAATCGCAAGCTTCATCTTTCAAAATAAAAGTAAAGAGAGTTAATTATGTCTTATTAAATTATTAATAAAGGAGGAATGGAGTGATGAAGCTTGTATGTGTTTGCAGTACACAAGCCACGGACGGTTAAGAACAAATAAAGTGCTTTTGTTTTCTCCTAGACACACACACATCTCCCTGACATGACTGCTTCAACACTAACTGTTACTGAAGCCACGCCTTCTTTCTTTGTGAGAACATTTGGGCGGCAAATGTATTTCCACACAGTGATGTAGACGTGTGGGGGCGTGTTTAAACAAGGTGTTTTAGGGGGCGTGGCAGAGTCTTAACTTTGATAAATAATATCTCTTTAGGTTTAAGACTTTACAGATCTTCTTCATTCACCAAGAGCTTGTTACACTCCAAAGAGAAAGAAACACTTCGTATCATATGACCCCTTTAATGTCTGTGTGTGTGTGTGTGTGTGTGTGTGTGCAGGACGATAAGGATCTGGTTCATGAGTTCGTTATGGCTGAAGGTCTGACGTGTTTGATTAAGGTCGGCGCTGAAGCGGATCAGAACTATCAGAACTACATCCTCAGAGGTTCGTCTGCATCCTCAGGAACAGTTTAAACATGTATTATTATATAGATCATGATTTCCGTTGTAGATCTTTCTTGTATTTTCATCAATATGCAGTATGAGGGAGAACAGCGCCACCTTTTGGCAGCCAGTGTTAATACTATAGAAATCCATGCTGTTTTTTAATACACTTTATTCTAATGAACTGTCTTTAATGTGGTCTGGTAAATGTTTCTTCATAATACCCTTCTTTGGTGCTTCTGTGAAAGTTTCGAGTCTATTTTTTTTCTCCCAGATTCGCTATAATGCCAAAAAACTCAGTATCATTCCAGTAATTCATCTGTATTCTTCTGAGATTTATTTCTGTGTTTGGTAATTATTTTAAAATAATGATAACAATGGTTAGATTACTGCATAAAAAATAACAATAATAATAAGAAATTGTTATTCAAATTAGCAGTAATTTAAAGCCACACCAAATACTACCCTGATATATATATATATATATATATATATATATATATATATATATATATATATATATATATATATACATATATACATATATAATTTAAAATTATAATTTAAATGCACAATTAACAAATAATTAATACTAAATAAATGAATTATTTAAATGAATAAATTATCATTTTAAAGCAACACCAAAACATGCTGCATGATTTTTTTTAAATAATAAATACAAAACTAATAAATAATTAAAACAAATAAATGAATAAATTATTCTTAATTTATGTCTATAAATAAATTAATACATATAATTAATCATTATTAAGTATTAGTTATTTGAAAGCCACTACAAATGCTACAATGAGGCATGAATAAAAAAAAGGTAAATAATTATAAATTAATATTTTCGTATAATTGATAATAATCAATAATTTTAAATCACACTAAAAACGATCATGATGTATTAACTTTTAAATAGCGAATACAATAATAATAAATAATGATACTTTATGATTATGAATCAATTATTCCTTACAATTAATAATTATTAACTATTAATAATTTTAAAGCCATGCCACATACTAACACCGTGCATGTTATTTTATAATAAATAAATTTAAAAAGTATTTTGTGCCTTAGATGTAAAATATTTGACCGTTGCCTGTGAATGGTCCTTCCTGAGCAGTGCTGACAAAAATAACGTGTCACATGACAGTGACTTATTCATCATTAGAATAAAAACACACTTAAGAGTTACAGTAGAGTTTCTGGCCAATCAAAGCCAGCGTCCAGGCTGCTAAGCCCCACCCACTTTCAGAATCATCAGTTCATCATTTCAATCATTCATTCATCAATCATTTGAGTCAGAACTCCCAAACTGACTCAAATGATTCACACAGAATCTGAAGTTCCCATCCAAATCAAATGTCACCCCGCCAGCGGTAATATTGGCTTAGTTCTCTAATTTTCTGAATTTGGGCTCCTGGGGTCTCAAAAAAGAAACGTTTTCAATCTCCAAGGTGAACGTTATGACAACACACTGACTCAAATGATTCGCGAATCCGCTCCTAACTCCCGAACTGATTCAAATGATTCGCGATCCCCAAACTGACTCAAATGATTCGCGATCCCGCTACGAACTCCCGAACTGACTCAAATGATTCGCGATCCCCAAACTGACTCAAATGATTCGCGATCCCGCTGCGAACTCCCGAACTGATTCAAATGATTCGCGATCCCCAAACTGACTCAAATGATTCGCGATCCCGCTACGAACTCCCGAACTGATTCAAATGATTTGCGATCCCCGAACTGATTCAAATGGTTCGCGAACCCGCTCTGAACTCCCGAACTGACTCAAATGATTCTGATGATGAGCGTTCGGTCCCTTGTGTTTCTGTCTGCAGCTCTGGGTCAGATCATGCTGTATGTGGATGGAATGAACGGGGTCATAGGTCACACCGAGACCATCCAGTGGCTCTACCTGCTCACCGGCTCAAAGGTGACGTGCCTTTTGATCAGTGTGTGTGATGTAGATCATGATGAGTGAGATCTGATCCATGTGTCTGTGTGTGTGTGTGTGTTCAGTTTCGTCTGGTGGTGAAAACCTCTCTGAAGCTGCTGCTGGTGTTCGTTGAGTATTCAGAGTCCAATGCACCGCTGCTCATCCAGGCCATCGACACCGTGGACACTAAGAGAGGTACACACACACACACGCACTAGTGTTCACTATATGTAATGTATATGTATTTTTTAATTTATTGGCATTTTTTACATTTTATTTTGAAACATTTTTTCGCCAAATTCGATCCGGATATTTTTGATTATGAACTAATAATTTCTTATGATTAATAATTATTAATTATTCTAAAACCCCACCAAAAACTACCATGATGCACGTTTTTTTATTAATCATAAATAAACAATTAAAAAAAATAATGAAAACACCAAACAATACTACTACGATGCATTCATTTTTTTAAATTAGGGCTGTCGAATGATTACAATTTTTAATCAAATTA